>NW_006160189.1:1701351-1710277 GCF_000334495.1 Tupaia belangeri chinensis | reverse complement strand
AAAGAAAGAAAGAAAGAAAAGAAAAGAAAAAGAGGTCCAGAAAACTCCCTTTCCTCCTTCTGCCACATGAGAACACTAAGAAAAGATGGCCATCTATGAACCAGGAACCTTCACCAGACTTCACCAGACTTCACCAGACTTCAAATTTGTCAACACCTTGACCTTGTACTTTCTTCCTCAGAATTGTGGGAAATAATTTTCTGTTGTCTATAAGCCACACAGTTTATGACATTTTGCTATAACAGCATTAATGGACTAAAGCTCCATCTCACACAGATCTCTCACTTCTAATAATAATAACATAATTTCCACTAATATAACTACTTACATTACTATGCTCCTTATTCTGCTATTCTCCCATACACATCTCTTGAATCTTGTATTATGAAAAATTCATTGCAGGTGACAAAAATTAAACTCAAAATAACCAGCATAAGGGGAAATGTATTGGCTCACATAACCAAACCTCAGGAAGACAGAGTGGAGTATTATTTCAGGAACAAGTGCCGGAGTGTGGAACTCAGACATCAACACTCTCTTAATCTTCGTCTCCTGCTTTCTCTCTCCATCTACCACCACTATCACTGGTAGAGGCTGTTAGCTTTGTATTTCTGGCTCCAGTTCTTTTGTACGACAGTAAGATTGTTTAGGTTCATATCTTTTTTTGTTGTTTGGGTTTGATTTGGGTTTTGCTATAGGGCATGTGTGTTCACAAGAGAGAGAAAGGGAAAGTGAAAACTCCCCCCCTGAGGTGATAACCATGCTGTAATCCTTCTGTTCCATTGTCATCTTGGGATTTTGAGCATGCATCCACACATGCCTGGCATGATTTTATTTCACTGAGTCTGGGACTTAAACCAGCAGTCAGCCATGTGGGATTCAGTTGCCTTAACCTGCTAGCCCTGGGTTTATTTCTTAACAGCCTATGGATTCAAGAGGAAAGAGCTATGTTTTCCCCCCACTGTAGAAAATGAAAAGATTCTGTGTCTGCTGCAAATATCCACCTTTTGGATGACAGGACCGAAAGGGATATAAAATTATCTTCAGGTCAAGATGAGAAAGTTGCCTATCTTTAACTGGAGAATGGGATGAGTTGATCAATTGGGAACTCATCATATGCTGTTGGAACTCAACTGGTGAGGGTAATAAGTTTTAAAAATTGAATGTGGTAGGGAGTTAGAGGTGGGAATGTTCTAAGGTTACCCAGAAAATGGGAGGGATGCTGAGCAGATGAAAATTATAGCAAACTCCTGGAAAGCAGGATTATAGCCTATTCTTTAGCAATTTCCCCTCCCTCTTTTCTCCTCTGAACGGAGAGAATGATTTTAAGAATCTATTGATCACTGGAAATATCTATATATACACTAAGTTTATTGATTAAAGCTATGGAGTTTTAGAATACATTTATAAAAAAATTATTTTATTTTGCAATTATGTTTTGATTGAATTGAAATAATTCTGGTTTCTTTTTTTTTTTTTTTTAACAAAATATTGATGTGCTAGATACCAGTGTTAAAAAGTTTGAGAAAGAGTACCAGCAGATAATGTAGTAGTTAGGTCACTGGACTCCCACATGGCTGACCACAGTTTGAGTTCTGGATCTGGGGGCTTCAAACTCACGCCAGCACATGTACAGCATGCCCAAAATCTGGAGGGGAAACTGGAAGAGAAAGGATTGAAGCATGGCCATCCCCCACAGGGGGTGATTTCTCACTTTCTGTCTGTCTCTCCAGCAAGGGCATGAAACCTATAGCAAAAAAAAAAAAAATCTCTCTTTAAGAAAAAATAAAAGTTAGAGACAGATATGGGTTATCTGAAAAGTCATGGTGCATTTTTGCATAGAAAAACATGTTGTGATGTTTCCAATGACCCAATAGAATGTTTAGAAGGAGAGGTAAAGATATTGAATTTAGAACAGTTAAAGATTTGTATCAGGGGCCAAAAGGTAGCATGGTGGTTAAGGTGCTGGACTCCCACATGGCTAATCACGGTTCAAGTCCCAGACCTTATGGCTTGCTTTCTCACTTTCCCTTTCTCTCCCTCCCTGTCTCTCTCTGATCAAATTTAAAAATAAATAATAATAACAAATAAAGTTAAGAGAATAAATAATTGCTAAAAAAAAGATTTCTGTCAGTGACATGAAAATTAAAAAATACATTTACAGGTCCAGTAGGTGGCATGGACATTAAGACACTGAATCCCACATGACCAGCTTCATGGTTTTGGTCCTGGATCTGGGAACTTGAAAATCATGGCATTTCCATGCTTGTCCAAAATTTGAGAGGAGAATGGAAGAAGAGGGATTGCAGTGTGGCCATGATTTCTCACTTTCCCTCTATCTCTCTCTCTCTCTCTCTCTGTCTCTCTCTCTTTCTCTCTCTGTTTGTTTGTCTCAGGCAAACTCACGTACCTTATGAAAATACATTTATGTTACTGGTAGAGTTGGAATGACTTCTCTTTTTCTCTCAAAATCTTCCCATAATTCCAAGCATGATTTGTTTCAGTATCGATGATCAGTGGAGCTCTGATATGCCTTACCTAATGAGATGTTCATTTCCTTAAGAACTCCTTATAAATATGTCTTGACTCTCACAATCGGGTTCTAGTTTTTTGTTTGTTTGTTTTTTGACAGAAAATGATGTGCCTTCTGCTTCTCTTTAATCATATATAGCACCGATCACAGCTCTGAACACGCAGTCCTTCAGCTAATGCTTGCCACAGTAAAGAACAAGAATGGAATGTTAGGAACTTCCAACAGGATATATCTTGTTACTGCTTTGAAAGAAGTTTAAGGGGAAAAAACCATAACATATGCTAAATATGCACTCTTGTATTTACTGTTACAGATGCTAGTTATTCACATCCTCCCTGAAGTCGGAAAAGATGAGGATTAAAGTCAGAACCTGTCTCCTCAATAAACAGCTAGATTTATGCCGCTAAACATGCATAATCAGAAGATAGGAAAGAGGAAAGCTCAGTTGGTTCCTGTAATGTATCTTTTAGAATAGCAAAGAAGCCATATATCTCTCTTTTCACTTCATTTTGGGTTGGACAACAATCTGGATCCTCTTCGAGTTTGTCTTAAATTCTTTGGAGAAAATGGCAGGATATAGGGCCAGTAGAGTAGCCTAGTGGTTAAGAGAGTTGGATCCCACGTAACTGACTGCTGCGCCAATCCTGACCCCAGTGGCTTGAAAAATATGCCAAGCATGTGTGTGTGAAACAAACCGGAGAAATGGAAAAAAAGGAATCGCAGCAGGATGGCCTTCCATTGGGAATGCTTTATACCTCTCCTTCTCTGTCTCTCTCTCGCAAGTGCACATGCCCTCTAACACTAGGGAAAAAAGAAAAAGAAAGAGAAGCCATAATTAATGAAAAATAAAAGGATTCTGGGACCAGCAGATGATGCAATGGTTATGTTGTTGGACTCTCACATAGTCAACCGTGGTTCAAGTCCTGGACCCAGTGTCTTAAAACTTACACCAGACACGTGTGCATGTGTGCCCCAAATCCCAAGGAGATAATGGAGGAGAAGAGATTGCAGTGTGACCATCCCCATCCCCCCTTGTGGGGGGTGATTTCTCACTTTCTATCTCTCTGGTGAGCACACGTGCCCTATAGAAAAAAATCTCTCACAAAATAAAATAAAATAAAATAAAAGGATTCCTTCAAAATGTGATGACTGGAGTCTATTTTGCCTCTCATGCCTGAAATAGAACATATATATAGATTGCTCTAAGAAAGTATGTATGTTAGGGTTCTTTTATCAATTAAATTTATTCTCCTGACCCATGGAAGTTATGGGGGCAGGAGAGCTATCCCAAATGATTGAAGCAAGTCATACATAGTGGAGGCTGAAATCCAAATAGAAGCTCCCTCTAAAGAGTTTTAACTGGTCTTCCTCTCTGAGATGAAAATGGGAGCACAGATTTTCTTCTTCACACAGCCCCATCCTACTTGTGGGGACTTGTTAATGCTCCAGAAAAACATTTTTAAATTGCATACCATAGTGAAAAGTCAGTTTCTCGCTATCATGTGTCTCTTTTCCTACACCCCACAATGTTTCAAATTCATGTCACATAATTTTCTGTCTACAAAACACCTCTGTAAAAATCAAAAAAGCTGGGAACCAGCAGTTAGCGTAATGGCTATGTCTCTGGACTCCCACGTAGTCGACCGTGGTTCGTGTCCCGGACCCAGTGGCTTAAAACTCACGCCGGGTGCGTGTGCGTGCGTGCCCAAGATCCCGAGAGGAGAATGGAGGAGAAGGGATTGCGGCGTGGCCATCCCCCCTGGGGGGTGATTTCTCGCTTTCTGTCTCTATGTCTCTCTCTGTCTGTCTGGCGAGCGCACACGCCCTACAGTGAAAACTCTCTCAAAAAAAAAAAAAGAAAAGAAAAAAGA
This sequence comes from Tupaia belangeri chinensis, assembly GCF_000334495.1. Taxonomy (NCBI): domain Eukaryota; kingdom Metazoa; phylum Chordata; class Mammalia; order Scandentia; family Tupaiidae; genus Tupaia; species Tupaia belangeri. The sequence goes on along the minus strand of NW_006160189.1, from coordinate 1,705,873 downwards.
AATAAAGAAATAAAATAAAATAAAAATCAAAAAAGCTGAAGTAAGCTAAATATTTCAGATTCCAAACACAGAAAAAAAGGAACACAAAATAAAATGATAGGAATGAGAGAACAAACTTGGCTTTAACGTAAATTCCAGCACAGAACACATATTCCAGTTTTCTAAAAATAAAGACATGTAGGTACTTAGTAGCTCTTTTAATTTTTATATGGACTGTAGCTGGGACATCTCAAATAAGAAAATCCAAAATACTCTAAAATTGAAACTTTTTGAGTACCATCCTGTCACTGAAGGTAGAAAATTCCACACTGGACCTCATCTGTTAGGTCTCAGTCAAAATGAAATATTGTATAAAATGCCTCAGCTGATGCATGTGATGTTCATATGAGGCCCAGATGGTGGCGCAGAGATAGCACAGCACGCTGTGATGCTGGATCCTGATGAGGTCCCGATTCACATCCTGAGATTTCCCTGTCATTACCAAGCACAGGAGCACATGCCCATAATCACAGCTGACTGGGGATGGGGTGCATTGTAGCTTAAGGCCCCCGTTGGAAACACCACTCTTTCTTTCCCTCTCTCATGTTGGAAGAGATAAATAAACATTAAGAAGTATGTGAAACACAGATTTATTTAACTTGAACCCTAGCCCTAAGATATCTGAATATATATACATATATATGCAAACACTAAGATATCTGAATATACATACACACACACACACACACACACACACACACACACACACGCAAATTTTTTTTTGAGAGGTTTTTGCTACAGGGTACTTGCGCTTGCCAGAAAGACAGAGAGACAGAGAGACAGAAAGCAAGAAATCAGGGCTATTGAGAAGCATCTGCATATGAAAGCAGTATCTGCCTGCTGTTAATGTTTATCTTTCTGTTGTTGTTGATACTCAATACCCTCAATAATGCCCAGCATCAGGGCTCAAGGAAGTCACATGTGTTTATCAGATTGTCGCCTGAAAAGATCAGAGAAATTTTATGAGGTCAGTCATTTTTACATCTTCAGATGATTTACATTAAAAAACAACTGGCTTTACATTCCACTTCCTTCTTCCCCATGCCTTTGCATCTCATTTTACCCTTCCCCCATTTTCTGACCCTTAAAAGAATAAGCCTCAGGCTGGTTCTGGTTGCAACTTCTCCATCAGAGAAACTGCCCACCTGATTCTCATTTTTCTATACTTGTGTGTCTTTGTGTGTTTGTTATTGAGTCTATTTCTAATCCACAGCCTTCCCCACTCAGAAAAACATGTTCATGCCAAGCTGGTCCCGGCAAAGTGGCGCCTAACATGGGGCCTGAGTACAGGGAAGGAGGCAGACGAGTGGGGCCACTCCTTGCAGCCGGCCAGATATTATTGAGTAAGGTAGAGATCCTACAGAATATAAGAGTAGAAAAAAGAGATACCAGAGAGAAAGAAATACTAGAGTAGAAGAGATGCCAGAGTAGAAGAGATACCAGAGTAAAAGAGAGATACCAAATGGAAAGAGATACTACAGTAGAAGAAAAAAATACCAGAGTAAGGAGATATAAGAGTAAAATAAGGAGATAATAGAGCAAGAAAAGGAGTAGATTCTATTATTGTTGGATGTAAAACATGGGGACACAACTGTCTAAAGAGAGAGAGAGAGATGTATGTTCAAATATTGTATTATATGTTAAAAGCTAGGGGCGATAGAGTTAGTATCAAGCATCAGTTCCTGATTTTTGTGCAGGAAACATGCCCTTGATTCCCAGAGCAAGGAACAGTTTATGAGGAGACCTGGGCAAGGTCAGAGAATAGATCAGGAAACAATATACAACAGAGGGTCCTAGCAAAATTCCCATTTTTGCTTTCTCCCTGTGGAATTTAATTAAGGAGTACTTGAAACAAAACCCTCCAGGAAAAAAAAAATAAAGAAAAAACAAAGTTAGTTTAGTAACTCCACCAACTAACACACCAGAGGGCTATGCCTACCCCTTACTTAAGAAATCAGAGTCTATAACTAAAGATAAGGATACAGAGGTAATACCTGGTAATAAAAATGACAGTCTTTTAAAGTTATGCAGATTTAAGACTGCAGATTCCAAAGCTGTTCCCCATTCACAAAAACATGTTCATGCTAAGCTGATCCCAGCAATCCACCATGTGAGCTATAATAATGTCATTATGAACTATGTGAAAACCAAAGTAAATAGATCTAATGAATAAACACCAGCAACTACTCTAAAAATAAACAGTTAAGATTGTGCTAGATGACAGAGATTGAACTAGTGTGGCTATAGAAGGTACATTTACTCATAATCATATGAAGTGTGGTTTTCTTTCCTTTTTTTATGTTTTTTCCATAGGGCACATGAGCTCACCAGAGAGAGACAGAAAAAGACAGTGAAAAGTGAAAAATCTCACACACACACACGTGGGGGATGGCTACAGTACAATTCCTTCATGTCCATTTTTCTGGAATTTGGGGCACACATGCACACATGCCTGTGATTTTCAAGCTGCTGGGTCAGGGAATTAAACTTCGACCATCTGGGAATCCAGTACCTGGACCACTATGGCATCTGTTGCCTTAATGTGTGACTTTTCTTATATATCAAACAGTTGTTCTTCTAAATTAATTTTACTCATTTCAATTTCATGATTTCTTGTGGAACTGTGAAATTATTATTCTTAATATGTCAAGTCTACCAGCAAAAGAAAAAAATTTATAAAGAACTTAATGGTTCCACAACTTTAAATCACAACTATTAGCTGATCAAAGTAATAATCACATGTAGTAATTTTAATTATAAATCAATGATTTCTTATATAATATATAAAACCAGTGCTGAGTCTTCAGTGTTTTGTTTTTCTAGAAATATTTGATGTTATTATGAGTGTTACTGTAAATTTAGAAGGTCAAAGTTGAGGATAAATTTTAGTGTCAGTAATTCTAAATACATTTTTATGAGACTCAGCATCATGATAAAACTCTGTGATTTCTAAATTAGAAAACAAATAGACTAGAAATATACTTTGAATGATTTGTGATATAAATATAATTTATAATTGCATCTGTATTTGTTTTCTGCTATAACAAGTTACTAAAACTTAATGTCTTCAAACAACACACGTTTGTTCCGATTCAATAGGTCAGAAGTCCAACACAGGTCCCATTGGGCTAAAATCAAGGTGCAGCTTCAATTCTTTTTCAAGGCTATTGGAGAGAATCCATCTCCTTAACCTTTTGAGCTTCTAGAGACTGCCTACATTCCTCAATTCGAGTTCCCTCTAACTCCATTTTCAATCAAGTAGCATAGCATCTTTTTTGACCCATTTCTGTGACCACATTTCTTTCTCTTATCACATCCAGAAAAGCTTATCTGAGTTTATGGACTCAATAGTACTGGGGCCAACTCAGATAAAGCAGGATCTTTTCATCCTTAACTTAATTTGATCTATGAAGTCCTTTTCGTAAGTTACCATAGTCACAAGTTCTAGGTTAGAATGTGGACATCTTTGGGGGACTATGTGTTTACCTATTGCAGCATTCAAATTAGCTGTAAGATCCAACCAATTCATACATAAGCCACATAAAGACAATGAAATTTTACAGTCTCACAATTATAAATTTACAAACAATAATTTTTAAATTGTATTTATTTATTTATTTTTGCTATCAGGGCATGTGCACTTGCCAGAGTGTCAGAGAGAAACAAAGAGACAGAAAACAAAAATCATCCCCTGGGGGGATGACAAAAATAATGTTACAGACACAAAGAGAAGAAACAAGATGGGGTCGGCAGCTGGTATCGTGATTAAGGATGCTGGACTCCCAACCCCGTGGCCGACCACAGTTCAAGTCTTGGACCTGGTGGCTTGCCTTCTCACTTTGTCTTTCTCTCTCTCTCTCTCGTCAAATTAAATAAAATAAATCAATAAAGTTAAATAAAATAATTCTTTAAAAAAATTAGAAGGACTAAGAGAATATACAGTATAAAAGACTTTTTTAAAAAGTTTGAGCTGACACCTGAAAGATGGGTGGAAGATAAGTAGGCCAAGATTGCTGAGAATATAAACTGTTCCATGTGGTGCTTTCTAGAAAGGAAAAGACAAATGTAAAGAGCATATAATGAGCAAGGAGAGGAGTGGCATAATCTAATACCAACAGAAAAATCAGGGAACAGATCAGGTAGGCCTTTCATATTCCTTTAACTTTACTATTACTATTTTTTGAATCTCAAGTGCAATGAGATGTCATTTAAGAGTTTATGTGGGAGGAGAAGTAATATAATCAAATTTGGTATTTTGAAAAACGAGTCTGGCTTCACATAGAAACTGAACTAAAAGAAACAAAAATAGATACAAGTTTCTTTTTAAAATTTTTTATTATTTTTAAGAATTTATTCATTCATTTATTTTAATTTTTAAACTTATTTATTTATTTATTTATTTTACAATTAAAGTATGAATTTATTTTGGTGCAAAAACTTTTTGAAATTCATACATAATTTTACTATTACATGTATTTCCATC
>NW_006160189.1:1698199-1701286 GCF_000334495.1 Tupaia belangeri chinensis | reverse complement strand
TGTGTGTGTGTATATATATATATATATATATATATATATGCCCCTATTTCTGACCCTCTGCCTTTTCTCACCCTCCTCCCACCACTGCTGGTGTCTACAGTTGTTTTCCATTCCTGTTTTCCCCCACGTTTTATTGATCACACAATTTCTTACATAATCTAACTACTTTCAAAGTTAGATTATATAGCAAGTTCAGCTGAAAAGTTCAAGAAAAGCAGTTTTAACTTTAATAACTCAAAGAAATGCTAAGGGACTTTGCTTAAAACTTAAAGCCAGGAAACAGGTTAGAATTCTGTTCAAATAGTAGGTACATGAACCTATAGACAGCTCAAGACAGGACAAAAAGTCTTAAAACCAGAAAACAGAGCCTAGAAGAAAATCAGCAAAGTTTTAGTCGAAAGTCATAAAATGCTGTATCACCAGTTCAGTCTCACGTACTTAATCTATTTTCTGTTGTGGTTCGATCTTCCTGATTAAATTCTGGGATATAATATTCAAATCCAGACTTGTCCCTATGATTAAGTAGACCATTTTCTTAGTATTTGAACTCATTTCTGTGTGTCTATATTTAATTTTCCTGGTGTAACACTCCATTGAGAACTTCTTGGAGATCTGGTCTGGTGCTGGTAAGTTCTTTCAGGTTTTGTTTACCTGAGAATATTGTCTTTTCTTCCCCTATGAAAGATAATCTTGCCAGATACAGTATTCTTGGTTGAAATTGCTTTTTCCTTAACACTGAATATTTTTTCCCATTCTTTCCTCACTCTCATTGTTTCTAATGAGAGGTCTGCTGTTAGCCTGATGGGATATTCTTTGTAGTTAACTTGCCATTTTTTTCTCTTGCCAGTCTTAGTATCTTGTCTTTGTGGTTTTGTCAATCTCGCTATAATGTGTCTTGGAAAAAGATCTCCTTGGGTTGATTCTATTTGGAGTCCTTTGTATTTCTTGGGACTGGATTTTTGATTGCCTCTCTAGGTTTGGAAAGTTTTCTTGTAGGATTTCATGGAATAGATTATTAATGCCCTTATGAGTCTCTTCACCTTCTGGGATACCAATTATATGGATGTTTGGATGTTTAACAGTATCTAGCATTTCTTGTATATTAGTCTCATTTTTGGGGGCAATTTTCTCAGTCTTTGTAGTAGATTTTTCTAGGCCTGCAATTTTCTCTTCTATGTCTGAGATTCTATTTTCTGTATGATCTAGTCTGCTTTTAATACTTTCAAGGGAGATTTTGACTTCCTGTCAAAATAGCCTTTATCTCTAACAGGTCTATTTGATTCTCTCTTTTTAAATTATTTTATTTAACTTTATTTATTTTAATTTGACCAGAGATGGACAGAGTGAGAGAGACAGAGCAGGAAAGTGAGAAAGCAAGCCACCAGGTCTGGGACTTGAACCATGTTTGGCCATGTGGGAGTCCAGCACCCTTAACCACTATGCCACCTGCTGGTCCCCATTTGATTCTTTTTTAAAGTGTGTAATTCCTCTTTTAGATCTTGCAAGAATTTTCTCACCTCCTGGAGCTCATCAGCTCCTTTCTCCTGCCTCTTCAGCAGTTCATTGTCTCTCTTCTCTTCCATCTCTGTTAGCGTCATTATAAATATTCTAAATTCTTTATCAGACATTTCCATGATTTCCATTGAACTATGGATGAAGAGGAGTTATTTATTTTCCCTTGGGGGAGAGATATTTTCTTGCTTTCCCATATTTCTTATGGCCCTGCGGTGATTTCTAGTCATCTGGTGGATGGTGTGTTTCTTCCTAATCCTTGAAGTTCAATCTGAGCATTCAGAAGCATACAGAAGAAGGTGATCTGGAACCCCTATAATGGTCTGTTTTTATTTCTTTGTGCAGCAGACTCAGTGGATATTGAGGAATATGTTAACCCTAATAGTATTTCGATGTTTGTCTATGGTTCCCTTAGATCTATCTAGAAACACAGAGAATGGAGATTAAGGAGAAGAGTGATAGCAAAGAAAAAGAAAAGGAAACAGAGCGGGGAGGAAGAAACCCCCCCCCAAAAAAAAAAAGAAAGAAAGAAACAGAAAAAGAAGAAAAAATTTAAAATTTTTAATTTAAAATTAAAAAATAAAAAATAATTTTTAAAAAATGTTTGAAGCCCTTTTGAAGGCCTGCCCCTTGCCTCTCCTAATCAGTGAGGCAAAAAAGGGATTATTAGTGAGATAAAGGCAGGGCTGAAAGCAAGAGAATACCTTAAAAATTTTTTAAAGAAAAAAATTACAAAAAAATGAGAGAGACAGAGAGAAGGCTAGAGGAGAAAAGACAAGGAAACAGAGCGGGGAGGAAGAAACCCCCCCCCAAAAAAAAAAGAAAGAAAGAAACAGAAAAAGAAGAAAAAATTTAAAATTTTTAATTTAAAATTAAAAAATAAAAAATAATTTTAAAAAAATGTTTGAAGCCCTTTTGAAGGCCTGCCCCTTGCCTCTCCTAATCAGTGAGGCAAAAAAGGGATTATTAGTGAGATAAAGGCAGGGCTGAAAGCAAGAGAATACCTTAAAAATTTTTTAAAGAAAAAAATTACAAAAAAATGAGAGAGACAGAGAGAAGGCTAGAGGAGCTCCCTATCACTCGAGTTTGTGAGCTGGAGGCTGAATTATCAGTAGAAAACTGCTAGGTCCAGGACTCATTTTCTCTTCTGTATGCCACACACACACACACACACACACACACACACACAAACACACAGATTCAGAGAGAGAAAGTGAGAAAGGAAGCCCCCAGGTCCAAGACTCAAACCATGGTCAGATATATGAGATGTCCAGCACCTTGACCACCATGACAACTACTGATCCCCCACAAATTTCTAAAATAATTGATAGAAGATGCTAAGGACTCATCTATTCTCAGAGGTTTTTTTTTTTTTTTTTTTTTTTTCAGAAAGATTGCTGCTGTAGGGCATTTGTGCACTCACCAGAGAGACAGAGAGAGACAGAGAGCAAGAAATCACTTTCCTGGGTGAAGGCCATGCCACAATCCTTTTCTCTCCATTCTTCTCTTGGAATGTTGGACATGTATACACACATGCCTGGCATGAATTTTAAGCCACTAGGTCTGGGACTTGAA
>NW_006160189.1:1672849-1698111 GCF_000334495.1 Tupaia belangeri chinensis | reverse complement strand
AGGTTCATCTTTTTTCAGTGGGTTTTTTTTTTTTTTTTTTTTTTAGAAAGATTGCTGCTGTAGGGCATGTGTGCATGTTGGAGAGACAGAGACAGAGAGACAGAAAATGAGAAATCATTCCCCATACCATGATCTCTTCTCCTCCATTCTCCTGTTGGAATTTTGGGCATACATGCACATGTTCCTAGCATGAGTTTCAAGCCACTATGTGCAGGACTCATACTGCGGTCAGCTATGTGGAAGTCCAGTGACATTACCATTATGCTATCTTCTTGTCCCTATTCTCAGAAATCATTTTTTTTTTTTGAGAGGTTTTTGCTATAGGGCACATGCACTAGCCAGACAGATAGAGAGAAACAGAGAGACAGAAAGCAGGAAATCACCCCCCAGGGGGGCTGGCCACTCCACAATCCCTTCTCCTCCATTCTCCTCTCGGGATCTTGGGCACACACGCACACGTGCCTGGCATGAGTTTAAGCCACTGGGTCTGGGACTCGAACCACGGTCGACTACATGGGAGTCCAGCTACATAGCCATTACACTAACTGTTGGTCCCACCTATTCTCAGAAATCTTAAAGTCACCTTGACAAATTCCAGGTTTTCTCACATGAGCCCATGCTTCCTTAGTGTCCTTCCTGTGAGTAGATAATCACCAAGTTCTGCAAACCATAACCTGAGAGTAGCCTATAATCTTTTTACTCCTCACTTCCCAATATCCAAGTTCCTCTAGCTTTACTCTCTAAGTAGTTCTTGAATCTGTATCTATTTGTCCATCTGTACTGTCACCAATCTCATTTCTTGCATAAATAATGCAACAGCTTTTTGGTTTTGCTCTTTTTTATATTTCAATACATAAATATAATGCATGCTGCCAAGTCATGGTAGTTATCATGCTCATCACTTCAAACATTTATATTTTGCTTTGATTAGAAACATTCAAAATCCTTTCTTTTGGCTTTCTGGAAGCAGATATTATTGTTAATATAGAATATAATCACCGTACTGTGCTACAGAACCCTAGAACTCATTCCTCCTATTTAAGTGTAATTGCATACATATTAAATATTCTACAATATTCTACACCATTTCCCACCTTTCAGCCTCTGGTAACCCTTATTCTATCTACTCTTTTCTATAGATTCTTTTTTTTTAGCTCCTATAAATGAATAACATATGGTATTTATCTTTCTGTACCTGGCTTAGTTCACATAACATAATGTCCTCAGGATCATCCATGTTGCCACAAATAACAGAATTTTATTTTTTTATGGCAGATTATTATTCCATTGTCTATATATATCACATCTTCTTCATTCATTCATTCATTGATGAACACCTGGCTAGGTTCCATATCTTGGCTATTGTAAATAATACTGCACTGAACATGAAAGTGAAGATATCTCTTGAAAATACTGATATCCTTTACTTTGGACACAAAGGTTTTTCAATAAGAACCCAAAGGCATAGGCAACAAAAACAAAAATAGGCAAATGGAATTCTTACAAATTAAAAGCTTCCAAACAGTAAGGGAAACAATCAACAGAATGAATAGACAACCTATAGAATAGGAGAAAACATTAATCCCTTATCATAAAAGAATATACATGAAACTAAAAAAAATTAAGCAACAAAACAAAAAATATATCATTTTAAAAAGAGCAATTTAACTCAATAAACTATCTTCTAAAGAAGACATACAAATGGGACTGGCAGGAGACTTGGTGGCTAGGGTGCTGGACTCCCACATGGCCAACTACAGTTAGAGTCCTGGACCTGGCAGCTTGCTTTCTCACTTTCCCTCTCTCTCGCTGTATCGCTCTGGTCAAATAAAATGATAATAATGGTAATAATAAATAAAATAAAATAAATAGTTCTTAAAAAAAAAAAAGAAGACATATAAATGGCTAACAAGTTTACAAAATCAAGTTCAACATCACTAGTTATTAGAAAAATACATTAGCCAGGGCGGACAAGTGGCATGGTGGATAGGGGCACTGAACTTCCACGTGGCTGACCACGCTTCAAGTCTGACTTGACAGCGTCTTCTCTCTCTCTCTCTCTCTCTCTCTCTCTCTCTCTCTGTGTCCCTCTTTGGGCAAATTAAAATAAATAAATAAATGAATAAATAAAGTTAAATAAAAATAATTTTTAAAAAAAGAAAAAGAAAAATACAATAGCCTTTTGGGAGCAGCAGATGTCATAATTGTTATGTTGTTAGACTCCCACTTAGTCAACCATGGTTTGAGTCCCAGAGCTGGAAACCTAAAAAACTCATGTCAGGCACATGTGCGTGCATGACCAAAATCCCAAGAGGAGAATGGAGGAGAAGGGATTGCAGCATAGACTTTTGTGGGGTGATTTTTCACTTTCTGTTTCTCTGGTGAGCACACACACCCAATAGCAAAAATCTCTCTCTCTAAAAAATAAAAATAATAATAGCATTTTAATTGATCTCCTACATAGACTTTTGTTCTCTCTTTTATCCTGTGAAACCAGAGTGATCTTGTAAAAGCATAAATTTTATTAACTTCTCTCTTCTAATCTTTGCATTCCATACCCCACCGTCTTCACTTTCATACACACAGCATACATCTAGAATCTACAAATGGCTTCTAATTGATCAGAATATACAGTACTGCATGCAGCCTCAACTCAAGAGCCTGGTTATTTTGTTTTCCAGATTTCATATCTTACAAATACTTTTGACCCTCAAGCTCTAGTTCAGAGGTTGGTTGGTTTGTTTTTTTGTTTTTGTCTTTCAAGTGCGATAGGATCTTAAGATACAGATACTTTTTATCTTCCAATTGCTTAGTCTCTCTCTCTCTCTCTGGAATGCTTTCCCTGTGGCCAGGTATCATTGATTTCCTTTCATATCACAGACAAAAAGGGACTTCTAAAAGCTCTTAGAAAATAGAATTAACGAAGTTTATTTTGTTTCCAAAGGGGGGAAAACTAAATTCATTCATAGTGGTTTTTTTAGAATTTTGATTTTCCATGAACATTTTAAAGACCCTTTATAAGAGAGTATTTCCTCTTTTCTTTTGGCTGGAATAGTGGAGAGTATTAAAGAGAAGAAATAGAAGGTTTCTGCTGTGGTGGAACCCACCAAGAAAAAAGGTTCCTGCTGGGCCAGAAATCCTTATGAAAAAGCAAAGGAATATTGCAGAGCTGAAGATCAAGTGCCTGAGAAAGAAGGCTGCTCAAAAGATGCTTTGAAAGGCAAGGGGGAAGTTTATCTATGAAAAACTAAACACTATCTTAACGAATATTGGCAGAAGTACAGAACTTAGATTTGTATGGTAAGATGACAAGAAAAGCTGGTGACTTCTATGTATCTGCAGAACCCAAATTGGCGTTTGTCATGAGGATCAGAGGTATCAATGGAGTGAGCCCAAAGGTTTGCAAGGTGTTGCAGCTTCTTCACCTTCACCAGATCTTCAAAGGCATCTTTGTTAAGCTCAACAAGCCTTATGAAACCATGTATTTCATGAGATTACCCAAACCTAAAGTCAGTAAATGAACTAATCTACAAGCGTGGTTATGGCAAAATCAAATGAATTGCTTTGATTGCTCAATCTCTTGGTAAATTGGCATCATTTGCATGAAGATCTGATTCATGCAATCTATACTGTCGTAAAATGCTTCCAAGAAGCAAATAACTTCCTGTGACCCTCCAAATTATCTTCTCCATGAGGTGGAATGAAGAAAAAGACCACCCATTTTGTATAAGGTGGAGATGCTAATAACAAAGAAGACCAAATCAACAGACTTATTAAAAGAATAAGCTAAGATATCCACCATAATTACTTTTGTAATCTAGTCAGTAAATAAACAGTGGCTGTTTTCAGTTTGCAATCAAAATAAAAAAGAGTATTTCTTCAAAGAAGCATTCCCTAATATCTCGATTTTTACATGTTCCCATATTTTTATTATGTGTTCAGGTAATACTGGCACTTGAACCCAAATTTAGGTTAATCTGATTTTCTAGTTCATGCTTTTAACCAGTACAATGTCTACCACTCTCCAATTTAAGAATTTCCTTGTCCCAAATCCCATAGTTTGAGAAAGTCTACACCCTTAATATATAATCTACTTTCAATTTCATTTTCAGCAAGAACCTTACCAAGTTCGGATATAAAAACATTTTTAAGTAATTTATTGTTTAATAGTTTTGACTACACCCAAATAGACGATAAATGAGAATCAATGGTAAGAACTTCCAAAGTTGTGCTTTCAGAAGAGATGTATCTAGTGTATTAGTTAGCTCACAGTGTCTGGAAGCAGGAAAATGAATGAACATGTAACAATGGAAGGGTTCCCACAGCCATTAACCTTCATGGGAAATATTGCAAACGCAATAGGTAACTTTGCAAGTCATCTTAGCAAGTAAAAGAATAAATAAGAAATCTGTTCTTGCAGAAATGAGGTGAGATATACTAATGAGGGTGCTTAGAGAGGTCTACATTTTCACTCTTTGTGCTTTGTGTTAGATAAAAAAAGGCTCCAGTCTCCAAGCCTGTCACTCCATCACCCTTCACAGCACTAAATTCACTTAATTTTTTTTTTTTTTTTACTTTAACAGCTAAGGATGTTATCACTTACGCTGAGGTCACTGAGAGGCTAATACTACTCTTGGTGACACTAATGAAAAGGTGCAGTGGTGACATGAGTTAATTGCATAGTTACCACACAATTACCAATTTATGTTCTGCTGGTGTTCACAGAGAATGGAAGAGAGCTGGCATTATGTGTACTGAGTGCTGCATGATATGATAATAAAATATAAGAGCAGTGTTTGGTAGTGGGTGACATTTTCATAAACAGGTTTACTCAAATAAAGAGGATTAAGAAAATGTGTATGTGTTCCCATATCGACTCTTCTACTGCTGCTTAAAAATGGACCTAATAGCAAGGACCTAACTCTTTCTTAATCATTCAGGTTTTAAATACCTGGATGTTAGATTTTAAACATCTAATAAATTTCATATTTGGCTACAAAAGCAGCCATTTTACTTCTGAACACAAGCTTCAATTTAATTTTATTCTTCTATAAGTATAATGATATATAAGAACTGTAAAGTAGATTAGACTGTGAACTTGGTTTCTGTAGCTGAATACATTTTATTTAAAAATAATTTTTTCAGGACAGACAGGTGGTGTGGTGATTAAAGGTTCTGGACTCCCACATGGCCAACCATGGTTCGAGTCCCAGACATGGCAGCTTGCTTTCTTGCCTTCCCTTTCTCTCTCCCTGGACAAATTAAATAATAATAATAATAACAAATGGCATTACACAAATAAATAATTCTGTTAAAAAGAAATTTTGTTAAATGGAGATAATTTTTTTCCCCTAGCGTTTGGTTAATTCTTTACTTCCATTTTATGTCTAGGATTTTTTTTATTAGTTTTATTTATTTCATTTATTTTATTTATGTGAACAGAGAGAGAGATAAAGAAAGTGAGAAAGCAAGCTGCCAGGTCCGGTATTTGAAACGTGGGTCAGTCATGTGGGAGTCCAGCACTCTTAACCACCACACCGTGACCTGCTGGCCCTATGTCTAGGATTTAAAAAGTGTGTGTGTGTGTGTGTGTGTGTGTGTGTGTGTGTGTGTGTTTAAAAATTATTTTATTTACCTTTATTTACCTTTATTTATTTATTTATTTATTTATTTTAAATTTTGACCTGAGAGGGACAGAGTGGGGAAGGGAGAAATGAGAAAGCAACTGTGATTTGCCATGTGGGAGTCCAGAGCCCTTAACCACCATGCCACCTGCCAGTCCTTCAAATGTGTTTTGTGTTAACATTTTTTGTGAATCCCTGGAAGAGCAAAAGTCCTTTTTTTTTTTTTTTTTAGAGGATTTTGTTATAGGGCACGTGCATTTGCCAGAAAGACAGAGAGACAGACAGACAGACAGAAAATGAGAAATTACCCCCGAGGTGGGATGGCCATGCCATCCCTTCTCCTCCATTCTCCTCTTGGGATCTTGGGCACACAAGCACGCCCACACGTCCAGTGTGAGTTTAAGCCATCAGGGTCAGGACTCACACTGCAGTCAGCTACATGGGAGCCCAGCGACATAGCCATTATGCCATCTGCTGGTCCCCAAAAGTCCTTTAAAAAAAAATTCTAATCAACTCTGATATAGAATAATTTAAGTGTTTAAGTGTATAGTTCAATAAAAGCACGTGCCTTTTAAAACAAGGATTATTTTATGACACTCTGAAGGAAGACTTCAGCAAAAAGTAGAAACCGATTGCTTATATGAAATTATCCATTGCACCACTAAATTCACCACTTGAGAAATTTTACTTTGTTAAGCAGACTCCGTATCTTACTCATCACCCACACAAATATCGAGTGAATACACAGCACGCTTCCTGTCAAAACAACTTAACGTTAATCAGTAGTCCACTATAGCCAACTATAACCTCCACACATTTGCTGATAATGAGCCACAATGAGTAGAATGATAAGCTGGAGTGGAATTCATGACTTTTTTGGCATTATCCAATAAAAAATATCTTTTAAGTATGAGGTACTTATATATACTGGAGGCACAATAGTATACAAGACAGACAGTCCTTAAAGTGTGTTCCTTCACACTTTCTAATATTTGTGTGACCTATTTAGTATCACCCGCTAGAGCAATTCCTGCTTTGATTGAAGAACAAGCTGTTCTCTGAGCACAGTGCCAATACAGCTATGAAAGCTTTCTCTTCCAACTGCATAGTCTCAAACTATTGTCTTTCCCTGAATCTGCCTTGATGGTTGATTCAATATAATGTCACACTGCAGAGTATATATGGGATTATGTCCCATTTCCATTGTTGGGAAATGCAGTTTTCCAATTGTATGGGAGCTGAGTTGAACCTCCACTGTGCAGAACAGTGATTGCCATCATGTGTGCCCTTGGTTACTTCATGCTCATAGCTACATAGGCTGCAGCAGCACGTGAGGGTTAATACTGGTATACTTCAGGATTGGTAATTCTGCCTCTCATTGGACCGACATGAAGTTCCTAAGATCACTGGGAACTTCTTAGAAATGGACTTTTTAAGTCTCTCAATTCTCTACTGAATCACAAACTCACCTGATGGGGCTCCCAAATCTATGTTTTAACAAATCCTTTAGGAATTTTGATGCACAGTCTGTTAAATTCCGAGTTGACTTATGCTCAGATAACAAACTTCTCATGGTTTTCAACACCAAAGGTTTATCTCTCACCCACAGAAGATATTTTTGGTGTGTTAACTGACTGTTCTCTTTTCTGTTGCCCTCACTGTAGAATCCAGGCTGGAGGAGTATTGCTGACACCATTTTAGAGGGAAAAAGACAGCTGGCAATTATATGTACTGGCCTAGAAATACAAATGTTGCTTCCACTTAGAACTCATTAGTTAGATCTGTCAGTCAGTCCCACTAAATGTCAAGGGGTCAGGAAATTTTCTCTGTCATATTCCTGGAAGCAGAGATCAGAAACAGTGAGGAGCTTTTATCATCAGCACAATCATACATTTGATAACCAAATATTTGGTTCGTTCTCCTTTCTGTAGACAAAATATATGTATCCACTATCCAAGAGATATAAAACAAAAGTCCCATGCAACATGTTACATTTTGTGGTGAAAGATCATAATATTTCTAACCGAGTGTGTTACCATCTTGAAAGTAGGTCTGGGTGTACCTCATTTTGTTGGTTTGTTTAAATGCCAGAGGGCATATACCTAAGATAATACTAGAGACAGAGCTAGAGCTAGAGGGAGAGAAAAATAAAACATGCCCTAAAGAGGTCTGGTTCTATTATAATCCTTCTTTCTCCAATTTTCCAACCCATCTAGATCCTGTTCACATATACAAGCACAGTGTTTGCAAGTCACTGGGCCAGGACTCATCCTCTTCCTCCTCCTCCATCCATTCTAACTCCCCTCACCTTCTCTTTCACCTTGGTATTCACTTGTAGCCAAGCCGCTCTACCTCCTCCTGCTGATGAGGTGATTGCTCTTCTTGACTGCTAGTCCTTGGACACATGGAATCCAAAGTCATAGCATCTGTAAATTGTAGTTTAATGGAAATCTTGCTGTGTTCCCTTCAAGAGTACTTTCTTTAGAGACTGGGACTTCTAAGCCTACAGACCCCTGAGATTGTGGGGATAGGCAGCATGGTATTTCCTCGCGTATTATTGGGAATGATGAATATGGAGGCCACTTTTTCTTCCATCTCTTGATTCCTGGACCCAGATATCTTTCCTCTTGTGGACACACCTCTTCGTAGAGGTCTTTGATGTAATAAGTACACATATTTTGAAGGATAGCATCGTGCTCTTTTGGGTGTTTCCTCCAGTGTGGTGCTTCAATTACACCTTTAGAAAGCAGGTCAGTGAAGCTGGCTACTTTGAATTATGCAATATGTGATATTACCAGTAGAATCCACAATTCTGGATGCTTCCATATCCCCAGTTATATAGAAAGGCGTGTGAGTTATTCTGGGAAATAATCCTAGTTGTCAACCTGACATACAGGCAAGGAAGTGTAAGCAGCTCCTAAGGAGGAAGGAAGTGCCTGTTCCCTTGAATAGAAGAAGCTTCTGTAGCATCTTTAAACACAGAGAAAATTCTAGCTCTTATTAGGAAAGAGCGAACCACTTTCTGTAATCCCTGAAGACCCAGGGAAATTACAGAGACCATATCTTTGAAACCATGCATCTGATTGACTCTGTACCATGGTTCAAGATTCAAAGTCTTCCTGGGACCAGCAGTTAGCATAATGGCTATGTCACTGGACTCCCACGTAGTCGACCGCGGTTTACGTCCTGGATCCGGTGGCTTAAAACTCACGCCGGGCGCATGTGCGTGCGTGCCCAAGATCCCGAGAGGAGAATGGAAGAGAAGGGATTGCAGCATGGCCTTCTCCCCTGGGGGGTGACTTCTCGCTTTCTATCTCTCTGTCTCTCTTGGCAAGCACACGCGCCCTAAGGCAAAAACCTCTCCAAAAAAAAAAAAAAAAAGATTCAAAGTCTTCCCTATTAATGTCCTGACCTTCATGTAACAGAACTGTCATGGCTGAACATTCAAATATCTCCAGAGCTCTGTAGTTCTAGGGATGAAATCTTCAGCTTACCCTGAACCGTGTCTGCCTTTCCATTACAGGTGTTATAAAAAGGCTCTTTCTGTAAAGTAAGACAGAAGTTTTCTGCTTTTTACACTTAGGTATTTACTGCTGATTATCAGCTCTCACTCCTTTACATTTCTACAAGGTAAATATGACTTAATGATAGTCAATGAGCTCAATTTTTCTTGCAGGCATTGCTATCCTCATATTTTTTCAAATACCTATATCATTATCATATTTTGATAATGCTCCATTCCACTGGGACATTTTTCTAGGCCACCTCTGTTGAAATCTTTAGCAATTATTCTGCTATCTTGTGCCAGTGACTAACTATACTTCATCTTCCAGCCAGCCTTCGCCTGCTGGGTGCTTTCAAATACCATAGCTGGTGAGTCATATTTATCTTCTTACTTGTGAGAATTAGTTGAGAGAGAGAGGGGAAGTGAGAAATCACTCCCCCAGAAGAATGGCTGTGCTACAGTTCCTTCTCCATTCTCTCCTCAGGGTTTTGGGCATGCATGCACATATGCCTGACCTGTTTTCAAGCCTCCAAGTCCTGGACTCAAACCTTTCAGTTGGCTATGTGGGATCTAGCAACTTAGTCACTGCACCACTTGCTAGCTCCAACAATTTTTTCGAACTAGTTTCTTTCTTTTTTTTTTTCTAAAGAATTATTTTATTTAACTTTATTTATTATTATTATCATTATTATTTTCCAGTTTGATCAGAGAGAGACAGAGAGAAAGTGAGAAAGCAAGCCCCAGGTCCAAGACTTGAACCATGGTTGGCCATGTGGGAGTCCAGCGCCTTTAACCACCATGCCATTTGCCGGCCCCCACTAGTTTCTTTCTTATAATATATTCCCAAACACAGCCAAAAGAAAAAAGTCATCATTGTTAGCATCTCCTTTCAAGGGTCTATTTCCTGGTGCTTAAGTTAATGAAGTATGTAATCTGACTTCCAAGTTAATACAGTCAACAGTTCACCAAATGCTTCAATGACACATTTTGTAGATTCCTGTTTTGAAATCAGTTTTCTTATCACCTATGCATTCCCATCTCTTTAACTATTGTTGCATACTTTATAGGTTTTAGCATCTTTATGTAGTAGCACCCCACTTCTGGTACTGATTTGTATTATAGAGTTGGCTAGCTTATATGACATTAACAAATAAACCCACAAATCTCAGCTTAAACACAGGATTTTTTTCTCACTTATACAAATATTCCTTCTGGAACAGCATGAACTAATTCATACTTTACTCACTTTTGCGGTCCAGGCTGATAGAGCATCCACTATCTGGTTCATGACTGTCTGGGTCAAGTACTTGCCAACATCATGGTCACCAGCTTTGCAGAGCTGTATCCAGTCAACACTGAGGCAACCAACTGCCAGTGTGACTTATCTCAATGGATATGTAACCGCAGGGCACAGTTCTGCCTCCCAAAACAAATACTGGGGTTTTAATCCATTTTACTGCTCACCCCTAGACCTGAGTAAAGTAGCTTACCCAAAGGCTCCTGAAGGGAATAGGAGATACCACACAGACGTGTGAAGAGATACCTCCCCAAGAACTAAATATTGGACATTGAGATCTTTGGTAAATAGGAAATATAAAAAAGGAAACTCGCAGAGAAATCCTTCTTCTGCCCTTTCTACCACCATCTTCTGTATCTGTTAGAAAATGCTCAAGAGACTAAAACCCTAGCTGCAATTTAAAAAGAAAAAAAAAATAAAGAGAATTTGAAACCAGATAAAATATAGTTGTATTATTTTATTTGAACCGCCGTAACAAAATATCATAGACTGGGTACTGAAACAACAGCAATTTATATCCCTACAGTTCTAGACTCTGGAAGTTCAAAGTTAAGGCCACACTGAGTTCAGTTTCTGCTGAGGGCTCACATTCTGTTTTACAGGTGGCCACCTCTCACTATATTTTCACATGCCTTCTCTGTGGTGTGTGCTCATTGAGAAAGAGAGAGGGAGTTCTCTGGTGTCATTTTTTTATGCATTTATCTGATCCAATCAGGATATGACCTCGTTCAACCTTAATCAATTCCTCAGAGGCCCCATTTTCAAATACATCCACTGTGGGCATTCAGAATTCAACATATGAATTGGGGAAGGGGAGGCAGATGCAAATAGTCTATAAAATGTCATAACTTTAAGATCTAGACTTTCACAATAACCCAAACAGAAGAAAATTTTAGAATTATTATTATTGAAGTTAGAAAGTTACAGGAATGTTTAGGTCATACAGACTTTTTTTTTTTTTTAAGTATTTTTAATTCGGATACAGACAGGTTATGAGGGGTTAAAATATGAAAGATGTGACAGTCACTAGTTTTGCCTACCCAGTTCCTATTTGCCTGTACTTTCCTACTGTTGCAGATCAGAGAAAGTGATCATAAATTCTTCCCACTCCTATAAGCAAATATTTTGCCAACTTCTCATCAAGAAACAGAATTGATCTCTCTACCCCTTGAATTTTGGCTTGGTCATATGATTCCCTTTGGTCAGTGGAATATTTACAAACATGATATAAGAAGATGCTTAAAGGACCAGCAGTTGGCATAATGGCTATGTTGCTGGACTCCCATGTAGTCAACCACAGTTCAAGTCCCCGAACTGGTGGCTTAAACTCATGCCAGGGAATGCGTATATGCGTGCCCAAGATCCTGAGAGAAGAATAGAGGAGAAGGGATTGCGGCATGCCTATCCTCCCCAGAGGTGTAATTTTTTGTTTTCTGTCTCTCTGACTCTCTCTCTCTTTCTGGCGAGCGCATGCACCCTATAGCAAAACAAACAAACAAAACAAAACAAACAAACAAACAAAAAAAAAACACCTCCAAAAAAACCACAAATGCTTAAGAGCTGTCCCTATGGCCTAATGGTTAATGGAGCCTGATCCCACAGTGCCAACTGTTGCTCAAATCCTGGTCCCAGAAACTTGAAAGGTATGCAAGGTGTGTGTGTGTGTGTGTGTGTGCACATACCCAAAATTCCAACAGGATGGAGAAATAAAGGGGAAGGAATTTGGGCATAACTACGCCCTATAGGGGGGCACTTTCTCCCTCTCTCTGGTGAGTGCATGCATCCTTTGGCGACTGAAAAAAATATATTAGTATGGGGGCCAGCTGCTGGTGTGGTGATCCAGAATGCTGGACTCTCACATGGCTGACTACAGTTCGAGTCCCGGACTTGGTGGCTTGCTTTCTCACTTTCTCTCTCTCTCTCTCTTCCTCTCTTTCTCTCACTCTGTTCCTCGCTGGTCAAGTTAAAATAAATAAATACATATAGTTAAATAAAATAATTCTTTAAAAAATTAGTATGTTTAAAACATACTAATTAAGGAACCAGCAGGTGGCATGATGTTTAAGGGCTCTGGACTCCCACATGGCCGATGGCGGTTGGAGACCTAGACCTGATAGCTTGCTTTCTCACTTTCTCTCTTTCTCTGTCCCTCTCTGGTCAAAATTAAGAGAAATAAATAAAGTTAAATAAAATAATTCTTTTAAAAAATATATACTAATAAAGTCGGGCTTGCCTTCTCTTGCTTCTGAGAAGACTGAGACCCCCATGAGAAGAAGCCCTATTTTCCTGGAGAATGAAAGGTGACAAGTAAAGAGAAAGAGCCCTGGGGCCAGCAGGTATTGTGGTGGTTAAGGGCGTTGTACTCCCCCACATGGTCCACCGTGGTTCGAGTCCTGGACTTGGCAGCTTTCTCCCTCTGTCTCTCTCTCTCTCTCTTCTCTAGTCAAAGTTAAATAAATAAATAAATAAAGTTAAAGAAAATATTCTTTAAAAAAAGAAAGAAAGAACGAAAGAGCCCCAACTATTGCGGCTGAGGTCCTAGACATGAGTTTGACACATCTGTGGATATTCAGACTCAGATGAACAGTTTCAGAACTGCTCTGTGCTTTCAAAACAATAATATTAGGTCATCGAGAAACTCACGATGTATTTTTCTGTGCAAAACTAATAACTACTGTTTTAACTATCAAGTACTGAGATGGGTAGGCATACAACAAAATCAAATTTACTAATAACTTGCTAACAAAACCTGGAATATATTTGGTTCAGCAATCTATCTGCTGAGATCCACAGCTGTACAGGGTAACTACGACTCAGTTCTGCCCAATGAGGCATCAACGTCTATTGATGATTAGTGCCTGGTAGAGAAGTCATCTAACGAGAGACTATTCTTTTAGTTGGCATGATCCTTTGGCCTTTGCTTTTCTTCCTTATTTCTGCATAGAATGCAGATACACAGAAATTTTTTTAAAAAAGTAATAATAATGACTAATAAAATTAAATAATTAATTTTAAAAGAAGAAAGAAAGACATTGTAACTATGAGACGGAAAGTCTCACACTAAGAGTAGGACCAGAGCATACAAAGCGCTTGAGCTCTGACAGCAGTTTAGCTGACCCTCCAGATCAGGACTACTTATTTCCAGACTTTTTCCCTATGTGAGAAAAACAAATAAACAAACAAACAAAAAAACCTACTATAAACCACCAGAGTAGATGAACCTAAATGTGTAGTAATTCAAGGTAATGAAAAAGGTAGAGTTGAGCCAGGCCATAGTGTGAGGTAAAGGGAGTTAGCTCGCACAAGGCCAATTGCACAAGTTGAGTCCCAGACTCTGCAGCTGGAAAAACATTCTAGGCATGTGTGCATGTGTGCCTAAAATCCTGAAAGGAGGGAGAAATGGAGGAGAAGGGATTATTGTGTGATCATTCCCCATGGGAGGTGCTTTCTCTTCTCCTTCTGTCTCTCTCTGGCAGGTGCATGCTCCCTGTAGTAAATTAAAAAAAAAAAAGAAAAAAGAAAAAGAAAGGGAACCAGCAGTTGGTGTGGTGGTTAAGGTGCTGGACACTCCACCATGGTTGACAACTGTTAGAGATTCAGACCTGGAGGCTTGCTTTCTCATGCTCCCTCTCTCTGTGTCTCTCTCTCTCTGGCCAAGTTAAAACTAATGGATGAATAAATAAAATTAAATAATTCTTTAAAAAGAAGAAAAAGAAAGAGGTGAATCACTGATGGTTTCTGTATTGCTGGCTCAATCCACTATGTAGACTGGGTGCCATTAATTAACTCAAAAGAAGAACACGTTTGGAAGGACAATAACTTTTGGAACTATTCAATTTGAAGAGCCTTTGGAAGATATTGGAGACACCATGTAGAAGGTGATTTCTTAAAAGAAAAGATCTGGGTGTGAATATATTTTGGAAATCAACAGCCAATTTTTGGGAGGGGACATTGTTAGAGTGCATGGCATTTTCCAGAAGAGTGAGGAAAAAAAAGTCTAAGAAAGAAAAATCATAGGAAATACCAGTTGTTACCAGATGGTTGGAGCAAAGTGGTAAGAAATAGAGCTAAAAGCATGTTAAGAGGGTTAGACGTAGACTCTGGTGAGCTTAATATAAAGATTGAACACGTCCTTATTGGATTTGCCAATCAGAATGGCCACTAAGGCCCTTTCGGAGGGCAGTGTCTATGGAGTGGAACCAATTAAAGCCGGATTATGGTGGGTAGAGGAGTGAATGGAAGATGTTGATAAGGAGACAGTAAGTAGCCTTGGCTCGGGAATATTGACTACAACTGACAACAATGAAGGCAAAACTAGAAGGAGAGTAGAGAGAGGAAAAATTTGCTTTATGTTTAAAAAATGTTTGGTTTGTTGGCATGACTTGAACTTATTTATAGCCTGCAGGGAAGAAGTCATTGGAGAAGCTGAATTTGAAGATATAAGAAAAATAACTAATTGATGGAACAAAGCCAGGCTTAGGCAGGAAAAGATGGGATCAAAAACACAGGTGGAAGGATTAACCTTGAACAGGAGCTGAATCTCCTCTTCCTGGGAGAGCGGCGATATTTCTTCCTGGGAAGGGGAAGGTGCACTTAGATCTACATGGATACACAGGAGAGATACAAAGGGCCTGACCGCCGTAGTCTCAGCTTTTATCTACTGTCTCGTCTTGATTAGAGGCAGGTAAGAGATCAGGAAGGCAGAACTGTTAACTTCATGGGTGAGTATTAAACTATGGCAGCAATCTCCCAAGCCCACTGCTATCAGTTTTTGAAAGCATTTGGTACCTATAAATTACCTACATATTATACTGATCATTAATATTTCAGATGTTGTAGGCTGAAGTAAAATAGAAATAAAAGTCACCTTGTGTCATAAACTGATGATACACCAGTTTCTAAAATGATCAGTATGCTTTCAGTAGAGAAACTTTGTTCTGATGACACAGAGAACAAATTTAAATCCATGGAGAGAGTTTGAATTCATTTCATTGGATTGCCATAAGATCTTTGACTCTGGGACCAGCAGTTGTGATAATGGCTATGTTGCTGGATTCTCATGTAGTCGACCATGGTTCGAGTCCTGGACTCGGTGGCTTAAACTCACGCCAGGTGCGTGTGCATGCGTGCCCAAGATCCCAAGAGGAGAATGGAGGAGAAGGGATTTTAGTATGGCCCTCCTTTGGGGGTAGATTTCTCACTTTCTGTCTCTCTGTCTCTTTCTGTCTTTCTAGTGAGTGCACGCTCCCTATAGCAAAAACTTTTTCAAAAAAATAAAAAAGAGGAAAAGATCCTTGACCTTGTACTCTGCTAAAGTAATTGTCCTGAAAAGAGGAAAATATTTTGTGTAATTAGAGAATAGAAAACCATGTTCAGGATGTACTCACATTTCACTGAGAGAATGAAATAGGAAAAGATAATGAAGCAAGGTAGGAGAAGAGTTGGGCTGACAGGGCCAGCTACATTCAGAGGTAGATCTTTGTCAGTATGTTGGAGGGCTTTCCAAGAACCATTTGTCTTAGCATTGGTCACTTCATTATTCAGAACTAAAGTACAGGTAAGGTGTAGACTACATGATAAATCTATAACAAGGATTTTTGTGGAGTATCTGTCAAAAATTGTGCTGGCAGGTCCACCCGTAGTATGGCGGTTAAGCACTGTGCACAGGAAGCCAAATCCCACATGGCTGACCACCAGTCCTGGCCCTGTCTACTTATGTATCAGGTGCACACACACGTGCTTAGGATTCTGATGGGATTAAGAATTAGAGGAAAAAAGATTATGCTGCGACCAGGCATAATCACCCCATTGGGAGGTGATTTTTCTCTCTGCTTCTTGCTCACATACATGCACTATCATGAAAAAAATAAACTTAAAAAAATCTACATTTAACAGATGAAGTAAATGAATGTTATTTGAGCATAACAACATATTTTTCTTAGTACTTTGTTGTTGTTGTTGTTTACTATAGAGTGCGTGTAATCACCAGACTGAGGGGGAAGGTGAGAAATCACCCAATGGGAAGAATGGCCAGGGCACATTCTCCTCCATTTTCTTCTCAGGATTTTGGGCATGTTTGCACATATACTAGGCATGATTTTCAAGCTTCCAGTCTGGGACCTGAATGGCTCAGTTGGGGTCCAGCTGACATAACCTCCATACCACATGCTGGCCTAGTACTTGATTTTGTTTGTTTGACATAGGATGCATGCACGGGCAAGAGAGAGACACAGAGAAATAAGAGGGAAAAAATACCCATCAATGATGATGAGGTCATGCCTTAATCCTTTTTCCTCCTTTTCTCTTTCCCGTCAGGATTTTGGGCATGCATGCACAAGTGCCCAGCAGTTTTGTTTTTTTTTTAAAGATAATTTGCCTTTGGGTGTGTGTCCTTGTCAGAGAGAAAAAGAGACAGAGACAGTAAGAGAGAAAGTGAGAAGTCACCCCCCACCCCAGCAGGAATTGTACCATAATCCCTTCTCCTCTGTTCTCCTGGGATCTTGGGTACGTGCACACATGTACCTGATGTGACTTTCAAGCCACCAGGTCCAGGACATGAACCCCGGTTGGCCATGTGGGAGTCTAGCGACATAACTGCTACACCATCTACTGGCCCCATGATGTTTTTTATGTTTTTATTTTTTTGAGAGGTTTTTGCTATAGGGTGCGTGCCCTTGCCAGAGAAACAGAGAGAGACAGAGAGAGACAGAGAGACAGAAAGCGAGAAATCTCCCCCGGGAGGATGACCATGCCACAATCACTTCTTCTCCATTCTCCTCTTGGATCTTGGGCACGCATGCACACATACCCAGTGTGAGTTTAAGCCACCGGGTCCAGGACTTGAACCGCAGTCGACTACATGGGTGTTCAGCAACACAGCCATTACGCTAACTTCTAGTCCCTGGCCCCATCATGTTTTTCAAGCTGCTGAGTCTGACATTCCAACTGTGTGGTTGGCCAAGTGATGGGATTCAACTACCTTACCCCTAGATCATAAGACTGGGTCTTTACTATACGTTTACAGTGAATGGTAAATAATTTATTTCTTTCTTTGCAGTTTTAATGGCTGATATTTTGCAGATCATGTGACTTAAAGAAAATTTTGAGGGGGGCCAGCTATGTGTACTAGTAGTTAAGGCAGTAGGTTCTTACATTGTTCACCTCATGATTCAAGACAGTTGGTTTGAGAAACATGCCAGTTGCGTATGAATATGTGCCCCAAATCCTGACAGGATAAGGGAAATGGAGTAGATGGGATTGTAGCATGACCATTTCCCATGGGGGTTGCTTTCTTCTTTTCCCTCTCTGTCTCTCTCAGGTGAGTGCCCATGCCCTTTGGCAAAATGTATTTATTTATTTAGTTTGTTATAGGGTGTGTGTGTTTGCTTGAAAGAGACAGAGAGGGAGAGAGAGAAAAAAATTGAGAAAGCACAGCGGGGGAGATGGCCATACCACAATCCCTTCTGCATTCTTCTCTTGGTATTTTGGGCATGCATGTACATGTGCCCAGTGTGTTTTTAAGCTGCCAGTCTGGAACTTGAACTGCACTGTTGGCCATGTGGAGTTAACCACATCGTCACCTGTCTAGTCCTAGAGAAAAATCTTTTAAAAAAGCACATTTGTTTTTGATTTGTGTAGGGAGGAATGTAGAATATCTTGCCTCTTTTTCTCCATGAGAGGCAGGAGGACATGGAGATGCAGGGGACCCTTGGCTCTGGAACCATATCAGCTCTGCACTTACCAGCTTTATGATTTCAATCTTCAGTTTCCTTACCTAAATCATGGCACTAATTATACAAACCTGGGGGCAGCAATTGGCGTAATGGCTATGTCGCTGGACTCACATGTAGTCGACTACAGTTTGAGTCCCGCACCTGGTTGCTTAAACTTACACTGGGTGCGTGTGCATGCATGCCTCAGATCCTGAGAGAAGAATGGAGGAGAAGGGATTGTGGTGTGGTCATCCCTTCTAGGGGGTTATTTCTTGCTTTCTGTCTCTGTTTCTGTCTTTCTTTTTGTGGGAGCACATCCACCCTATAACAAAAAAAAAAAAAAAAAAAAAGACAACAAAAAAACTTAAAAAAACAAAACTAATTATAGAAACCTAATGTGTTTGCTGCAAGTATTCATTGTATTAACTAATTTAAAATCCCATAAAATAATGCCTGGAACATTGTAAGTAATTCAAAAAGAAAAAAAAAAGTGTCAGCTATCATTTAAATATGGTGATTATTTTTATTTAATTTCTTCTTTTAGAGAGAGATTTTTGTTATAGGACACGTGTGCTTGCTGGACAGATAGAGAGACAGAAAGTGAGAAATCACCCCCCTCCCCGGGCGATAACCACACTGCAATCCATTTTCCTCTATTCTCCTCTCAGGATTTTGGGTACACATGCACACGTGCCCAGCATGAGTTTTAAGCTATCAGGTCCAGGACTGGAATCGTGGTCGACTCTGTCGGAGTCCAGCAACATAACCATTATGCCATCTGCTGATTCCTGGTGATTATTTTTTTAATAACTATTTCAGCAAACTTACTACATATGGTAAAAAAAAAATATGAAAAAACCTCAATAAAAATGTTACTTAAATTGCCATCTCTCGCTGATTTTAACCTATTTTTGATTAAGTCAAATTTTTTTTTTTGAGAGGTTTTCGCTATAGGGTGCGTGCGCTCGCCAGGCAGACAGAGAGAGACAGAGAGACAGAAAGCGAGAAATCACCCCCCAGGGGGGATGGTCACGCAGCAGTCTCTTCTCCTCCATTCTCCTCTCGGGATCTTGGGCACTCACGCACACGCGCCCGGTGTGAGTTTTAAGCCACCGGGTCCAGGACGCGAACCGCAGTCGACTATGTGGGAGTCCAGCGACATAGCCATTACGCTAACTGCTGGCTCCCTGATTAAGTCAAATTTTGAAAGAGTGGGGCCAGCAGTTGGCATGGTAGTTGAGGAGCTGGACTTCACATGGTTGATTGCTCTTTCTTTTTCTTTCTTTCTCTCTTTCTTTTTCTTTTTCTTTCTCTCTCTCTCTCCCCCCCTCTCTTTTTCCCTCCCTCCCTCCCTCTCTCTCTCTTTCTCTCTGGTGAGTGTACATGCTCCATAGAAAATAATAATAATAAATGAAATTTAAAAATAAATAATTTAAAAAAAATTTTGAAGTATAACATTTATAACAGATCAAAAGCAAGTGTATAAGTATAATAAAATTGATCTTTAATCTTTCTCTGTATTTCTTTTTTTCTTTTCTTTGCAAAAATTAAAAATGGGGAATGACTTTGAGTGTATATTCTGAGTCAAAACAAGGTATACCTTCCTTATTAATTAAAAAAAATACATATCAAAAGGATTCAATATAGTGGGGGTTTTTTAAAATTATTATGTTTAACTTTATTATTTCACTGTTACCATAGTGGGAGAGAGAGAGAGAGAGAGAGAGAGAGAGAGAAGAGAGAGAGAGAGAGAGAAATCAAGCTGCTAAGTCTGGAACTCGAACCGTGGTCAGACATGTGGGAGTACAACGCCCTTAACCACCATGCTGTCTGCTGGCCCTGCAATATAGTGAATTTAATCCAAAAAAGTTAAAAAGCATAAATTCTGCAGGCAGAGGCTATGCAGAAGAAAAAGTAGTACAATAATGAATTGATTACCTGAGCAAAGATCAATAACTTTAATGATTACTAAACACAAAAGGAAATGAAGTGCAATTGAATGATTATTTTATTTATATATATATATATACACACACACACACGCATATGAGTATATAATGCTCCCTAGCACAGCGTTTCTTTTTCTTTAGTTTTAAAGTTGAGTTTTTCTTTCTTTTCTTAGACTTGTTTTGGTT
This sequence comes from Tupaia belangeri chinensis, assembly GCF_000334495.1. Classification (NCBI taxonomy): domain Eukaryota; kingdom Metazoa; phylum Chordata; class Mammalia; order Scandentia; family Tupaiidae; genus Tupaia; species Tupaia belangeri. The sequence continues at coordinate 1,677,838 of NW_006160189.1, read as the reverse complement.
TGTAAATAAGAAACTCCCAAGACTCCGCTTTTTGAGGACGTCTAGAATCAGCATTTTCTGTTTTGACCACTAGATGGCAGATGTGGGATTCTAAATACCTTTCAGAAGCTATGTGTCACCTTACTTGCCTCCTTACATGAGAAAACTTGATTTGGTTCAAAGCAGGATATTTTACAAAAGAATCCTTTCTCTCTTTCTCTTCCCCATACCTTACTCCAATCTCCTACATATACGTTTAAAAAAAAAAGGAGAAAACAATAAAAGAAATACTGGTAAAACTGGCAAAGCAGTGTAGGGTTTCTAATAAGGCTTTTAAATTCCATCTACAATTACAGAGTAAAAACAACAGCACTCTTGCCTATTTATTTTCCTTTACTGAGAAACTGTAAAACTAAAATTTAGCAATGAATCTATACTTAACTAGTTACATATTTTTATGGAAAACATTCCATTTTTGTTTTCTTTTTCCCTCGGACACACACAATCCAACGTGGTGTTTTCTGTATAATCTCAAACCTTTCATTTTGTCACAGTAGGAGGTCCTGTGGATCCCTGTTATACAAGGGGGCAGTTAAAGGTTACATCATAAATTTGTAATCAATTTACTTTAATTTTCTTTATGAAACAGATGGGGGAAGTAGGGAATTTTAAAAAGATACTTTTTCCTTGCTTTTCTCTAGTTTCGTTTTAGGTTCTTTTCCTGGCCTGAAATAAGGTTGAAATATCTGAATTTTCTGCTTTAGATGTGTGTGCCTTTCCACCAAGGGGCCAAGGCCCTGGAAATGTAAAGAGCCAATCTTTGTTATGAGGGGTTCATTGCAGAGAAGGGCGTGTTCTACAAAGACAAACAGGTCTTCCAGATAGTTGCCAAGGGCACCAAATACATCTTTGCATTACACCTTGAACTAGCATGCTCATATCACCTCTTTTTATTGCCTCCACCATAAATGACTGTAAAAGTTTGCAAATCTTCCAGAGACCTTGACAATCAATACTTTAGCAGGAAATCTACAAAGAGAGAGGTGGGGAAAAAGAAGGGATCCGCCCTAGGAGTTTACTTCTTTGGCATAAGAATTATAGGTTGATGCTGAGAATTAGTAAGTGTTCCATTTTCACAATTTGTCAGTTGCTTAATGTACACAGAGCACTTTTTTTGAGATAGAATAATTTTATTTAACTTTATTTTAATTTGACGAGAGAGAAACAGAGAAAGAAAGGGGGAGGGAGAAACAGAGAGAATGTGAGAAAGCCAGCCACCAGGTCCAGGACTCCAGTTAGCCATGTGGGGGTCCAGAGCGCCCAAAGGCCACCAGTAGGCTCCATACATAGCACCTTTAATTTCAATGCTCAATTTGAAATCTTGACTTTACAGTTTGATGAACAGGAAATGGAGTCTGGGAATATTCCTGTGGCCGTACTTCCATGGACCAACTCTAGGTGCTTCTGATAGGACTTAAGGGCAAGATACTCATTTTGATCTGGGTCATTGTGCGCCAGGTAGAGTGGCCAGTTGGTGTGATTATGCCTGCCTTAGTGTTTTTAAACGCCTGACTACTCCCTAAAGAACTGTGTGCGCATTTGTTTGCTATTTTGTTTTCTTTTTAGGACCATCTCTGGTTGTGGAATTGGGTACATTCATTCCATGCGTCCTATCCTAATGATCTGTTCTATTTTTTTTTAAACCAGGTTAAATTCTTATCTTAAAAGGTGGGCGCCCTGGCAAGTCCGACAAATCAAATACCAGAGGGTACCAGAGTCCAGAGATCCCAGAGTCTGCTCTTGCTCCAGGCTCCAGCCCAGCAAACCTGGCTGGAGGCTACCGCGTGGGGTCCCAGGGGACGAAACCGCCCAGCATCCTTGTCCCAGGGGAGCGAGTCCGCGGCTTTATAGCTCCGGCAACATGTGCCCTCGCTTTGGACTGCGCTAGGGAGCAAAAGGACTGTGCTTTTTCTCAAAGAGGCTGGGTTAAGGCGGTGGGGAGGCGCGGCCGGGAGAAAAACGCTGTGCCCGAGGCCTGGACGGTTTAAGGCCGAACCTGCTTCTACCCCCACCCTCATCCAGATTGCCAAGCCCTTCCCCCACCTCTAGCCCCAGTGACCCGAATCCCGGCCTTCCCTTCTGATGCATAAAACATTCTTTGGCCTCCAGGGAGTTTTTGAGATTCTGGCAGAGGCAGCTTTATCTGTTGTTTCGCCCCCTGGGTCAAAGAGCTCCTTCGGTTGAGTTGGGGGATGCGCTTAGCGGAGCTTAATTTCACCTGAGACAGCATGGCGGCTTCCCGCCCGCGGTCCTTTACCTATGAGTGGCTTTCCAGGTGTCACAGGGCTTTGCCCAAATTTCAGGGGGGGGGGGAAGGATACATAGAGAACTATATGAACTTTTTAATTTGTCCCCCAGCCTGATTTTTCCTCCTGTGTGTAACTGTGAGACTGGTAATCTCCATCGATTGCACCCAAGCGGGACGGTGGCCGCTGGCCAGCCCTGGCGTGGGTGCGCCGGCGAGCGCCGAGTGTCGCCTGGGTGCCCAGGGCCGGCGGCACCCCCAGCCGCGCCTGCACAGGAAGAGGACCCATGCAGAGCGCGTCCAGTGATGGTTTTCTGTCCAGGGAGAGGGCGCTCAGAATGGACCTCGGAAATCGGCTTTCTGGAAGCTGAAATCGGGAAGCCCTTCTCCCCGAAGTTCTGGCGGGTGTCTTAACCTTCCCCAGGTCCTGAGCACTCTGCCCGGAGGCCACAGCTTTGAAACAGTTGTATTAGAACTGTTCGTGGGGGAGCCGGAATTCTTACCAAGAGGAAAGATAAAAATGGTATAAAAAGATGACTAAAGCAGAAAGGCAAAGCACAGGCTAAATAAGACAGTTAATAGGAAACTGAAGTAATGGTTGTCTTTTATTTTTCGCCACATTTGGGTGTTTAGTTTTAGGTGAAAAAAGCAGATGCAACGTAAATACTTACGTGTCTAATTTCCTCCTAACCACTAACTAGCAAAACGGAACTTTCTATCTCTTGAGAACCTTTCTCTGAAAAATTATCCTGATCTCTTCCTACCCATTGTTGCCCATCCCCTCCGGCCCACCCCCAAGCATCAAGGGGACGTTCTCCACAGACCACATTTTTCATCTTCAGCAGCTTAAACCCGTGCCATGGAGAATCGTAATAAATTAGTTTCAGGAACAATATAAGTGATGCTCTAAAGCTTGGTCGTTTGACATTGGTTTTTCTAGTCAAAATTGCCAAGATCAGAAGTGTGGCGACTTCTTCTACTGAGCCAACTTCTTGTACTGTTTTAGCCCTTAACATTGCTCATTTGTTTATTTTGTTTATTCATTCATTCATTCATTCATCTGAAACCACTCTCTTCTTGGTTCTGAGGCAAGACTGGCCATACTACATAAACTCTTCTCACAGACTTTTCTAAATTGAATAAATGCAGTGTTTTTCTTAATACCTATGGCTTCACAGAGTTTAACTTCTTGAAAGGCATGACTATTTCTCTCATCATTAGTCTAAGTCCTCAGGTTGATGAAATTCTCTGTGAAGGTTCTACATATTGTTCCCAAATAATTCAGAACACAGAACAGGTGAGTATTTATTTATTAGGTTAGCCATTCTGCTATACATCAATAATGAATTGATCATCCAAAACGAACCCACTGACATTGTGGATTACCAGTGAAAAAGACTGAGACCATTGAATTAAAATACCATTTCTCTGCTGGGATTAAGAGACATCAGATGTCACTAAAGCTACTGTAAATAGCAACGGAGACTTTTTGTCTCCAGACTCACAGGGTTTTATGGGAACTATACATTTACATTTTTGCATTATAATAAGACAAAATTCACCATTCATTTACCTGCAGATATTAAATAGGGTGTCCACAGGTGATCTATAAAGAACACACCTATGCAGATTTGCATGATAAATATGACCCGTTAATTGTAACTTCCCCTTGGCTGTGGCTGTCTCCAGATGGTTTTCTAGGGGAGAAGCATAAAACACCACTTTTTGGACACGATTTGGATACTGTGTGGACAGAAAGAACCCCAAAAATGTGTTTTTCTCAGGAAGGTGGATTTAAATAAAACAGTATATGATCTCCCCCCTTTGTTCTGATTTCTAGAACAGCCAAACTACCTGTTTTTAAAGGAGTCCTTTAGCAAGACATTCAGAAGGAGGAAACTAAGTTTAGTAAACCCGATCTAAAAAGAAGAAAAAAAACACACCTCTTTGATCTCCCTGGCGTTGTTATTACAGTCTTAAAATAACACCCAACTCCCTGTAGGAAAAGAAAAACCTTATGGATTAAGTAACTATTCATCTCATGAAGATAATTACTTGTTTGACCTGAAGTCATCGTTCCTGAAACCACAAAGTTAGATTGCTGAGATGTTTTTAGAAGCCACAGCTCTGGCGACATCGGGTTAACACTTTTCTGATCAAGATGACCAGCGCACCTCGATGGGTCTGAGCACCTTTTCTGCAAAGAGGAAGGCTCGGCGCCTTGGGATAAAGGAAGGAGAAAGCCAAGTTTTCCGTCAGGTGCATATGTAAAGAACTACTTGATTAAAACCGCAGGTAGCTGGGGTGGCCAGAGGAAAACGAATCGGCTTTCTCTTCCCAGATCTCTTGCAGAGCAAGGTGATCGCGAGCGTCAGGGCGGAATTTAACCCCACAGGCTCAAGGTGCATTTTAGAGTTGGCGGCCGCTTCCCCTCGCTGTGTGGCCGCAGTGCTGTCCCTAGGAATCCATTTAATTCCCTTTAATGATACTTCCGGCTCTTTTGAAGACCTCATTGGTTCAGAATTTGATCCGTATTCTAGGGTCAGAGGATTTTTCCCCCGCCACCGCTAACCCAAAAGCAGTTCCCCAGGCAGGACTGACGCCGCCCACGACGAGGCGCGACCCAGGCCGGGGGAGAGGCACCGTGACCTGGCCCCAGCCCGCGGGCGCGGAAGCTAGTTGGGCCGCCTTTGGGTGCGGGTGGC
>NW_006160189.1:1672279-1672785 GCF_000334495.1 Tupaia belangeri chinensis | reverse complement strand
GGTAAAGCCCGGGTGCACCTCTCCAAGATAGTGGCCTTTTCGGCATGTGGCGCGTGGCTGTTCCCACCTGGCGGTCTCGCCGAGGCTCCGCAGAGCCGCAGCGGTCCAGGGCGGCCGGGGTTGGGGACTGGCTGGCCCGCCCGCCCATCTGGCGGGCCCGCCCGCCCATCGCCCCGGGGCCTTGAACAGGGAAATGAGCGCGCCGAGGCGGTGGCGGCCTGGCTGCTTTCAGTTTTCATTGAGGCTGTTGGTTACTGTTTAACGTCCCCACCCACGTTTCAGTTTGTTTAGTAAATCGATCAGACTGTGGGAGTCAGGCCGCTGCCCTGTCGCCATTGAGCAAAGCTAATCATTCTCCCGGCATATGGTCTAAAAAATCTTTGCTTGAGGTCGGGGGAAAAAACAAACAAACAAACAACGACAAAATCCCGAAGCCTCCTCGCCCAGCTCACCCCGGCCCCACCCCCACCTCCCACCTCCAGGCAGTCCGCAAACTTCCCCGGCTC
>NW_006160189.1:1649344-1655944 GCF_000334495.1 Tupaia belangeri chinensis | reverse complement strand
CGGGGCCCGAAGACTCTGCCTGCCCCTCGGGCGGCGGGAGGAGGGGCTGAGCGCTAAGACCCCTAGGCCAGGCCGGGTTGAAAGCAGATACCCCGAGGCCTCCCACAACCTGCGGTGCAGGGAAGAAAGGCCCGGAGCCCAGGCCGCCGGGGGCTGTGCGGGTGGTTCACTCAGGCAAAGAAAAGAAGTTGTATTTGGGTGCCGAGAGCGCTTTGTTGGCTGTGGCGCGTCACGTGATCCTCAGGTCTCTGGGGGGCTTTGGAAGCTTTTTTTTTTTTTGGCCCGAGAAAAGGCCAGGACATACATGGATGCCCACAGATTGTGGAGGTTTGGCCCGGGAGCGTCGCCCACCGTCTTCGCGCATCTCAAGTCTCCGCTTCCAAACTTTCTCTCCTAGAGGTGTTTTGAGACTGGACATCTTTCAGTGATGCCCTTGGGGGAGATTTGATACATGGTATTTAAACCATTTTTGCTTCTTTGGGAAAGAAATGTCTTTTGGAATCTTAAACTGTACCACTTGTGCAATGCTCGCTCTGTGTAACGGGAATAAGACAGCACAGGATAAGATCCTCGGAATTAACTAGAATGTGAGCTTCATGCCCGATGCCCTGTGCTGCAAAGGCGCATAGAACAGGGTCAAAGCACTGTAGTCCGACGTACAGAACAGTCTTGACAGAAACTTCCACTTGAGGGCAAGAGCTAGAGAATTCAGAATTACAGAAGAAGCTCAAAACTTCAGGGGATGTCCTGGAAAGGAACTACCTCATTGTTAGCAGCGTTGCCTGTTGTTTTTCTTTCTTTCTCCCGCCTTTTCATTCATTTTACATGTTTCTTCTCACTCTCTCCGAAACAAAACACTTAGTTATCATTAAACTTTTCTTCCTCTCCAGCTCTCACCATTTCCCCCCAGTGGTCCTCCTGTCCCCACCCTTTAACTAACTCCCAGTTTTCATGACCTGTGCAGGACAGGTGTTCTAGCCACCTGATCTGTTTGTTTACAGGCAGTGACCAAGAAGTATGGGCTCCTCCCTGGACAGGACGAGGAGGCTTCAGATAGAGATGGGAAGTGATGGTAAACTACGCCTTTTTCACTTCTTAAAGTGGAGTGGACTTTGAGAACCATTTGTCTTCTCTTTTCCATTCCTGGTCAGCTCCATGAATGGGTCTACGAATATGAAAGTTTTCCCAACATGCTTTATGAAGTCACCACCTTATCACTATAGTGTCCGTTAAAATCCCAGAGCCATTTTGTTCTGCAATTATGGTTAAAAAGCATAGGGGACAGTACAAAATAATTGAAGGAATGTACTTTTTTTTACATGCTCATCATGCAAATAGTAATTTAAAAAAATATTTTATTTAACTTTATTTATTTATTTTTATATTTTGACCAGAGAGGGAGAGAGCAAGAGCAAGAGAGAGAGAGAGAAAGAGAGAGAGAGACAGGCACGGGAAAGTGAGAGAGCAAACTGCCAGGTCCAGGACTCGAACTCTGTTTATCCATGTGAGAGTCTAATGCCTTTAACCACGGTGCCACCTGCTGACCCCAATTATTTTTAATTTGCTATAGGGCACGTGCTCTTGACAGAGAGAGAGAGAAAGAGAGAGAAGAGAGAGAGAGAGAGAGAGAGAGAGAGAGGAGGAAGGAAAGTGAGAAATCCCCCCGGAGGGGATGGCCAGCCAGCAATCCCTTCTCTTTCATTCTCCTTTTGGGATTTTGGGCATGCATGCACAGGAAAACATGCCTGATGTTTTCTTTATTTTTAAAAAATAATTATTTAATTTTATTATTACTATTTATTATTAATAATTCACCAGAGATAGACAAAAAGAGAGAAGGAGAGTGAGAAAGCAAGCTGCCAAGTTCCGAACTCAAATCATGGTCAGCCATATGGGAGTTCAGTGCCTTAACCACCACACCACCTGCCGGCCTACCTGATGTGTTTTTAAAGCCGCCAGATTTGGAACTCAAACCATATAGTTGGCCATGTAGGTAGGATCCAGCTGCCTTAACCTCCATGCTACTTGGCTGACCTAATAGTAATTATTTTTGAGTGTTTAATTTCTTTAGAAGATTCTAGTTACTTTTATGAATTTTAAAGGTAATACTTGCTCATTAAGCAGTATGAAAATTTTATTATAGGACCAGTGGATAGTGTAATGGTTATGTTGCTAGACTCCCATGTACTTGATGGTTGTTCAGAGTCCTGTACCCCACAGCTTAAAACTCATGCAGGGTGCACGTGCATTTTGAGTGTTTAATTTCTTTAGAAGATTCTAGTTACTTTTATGAATTTTAAAGGTAATACTTGCTCATTAAGCAGTATGAAAATTTTATTATAGGACCAGTGGATAGTGTAATGGTTATGTTGCTAGACTCCCATGTACTTGATGGTTGTTCAGAGTCCTGTACCCCACAGCTTAAAACTCATGCAGGGTGCACGTGCATGCATACCTAAAATCCCAAGCAGAGAATGGAGGAGAAGGAATTGCTGCATAGCCATCCCTGTGGGGGGTGATTTCACACTTTCTGTCTCTCTGTTTCTGTCTCCCTGGCAAGTACACATGCCCTATAGCAAAAATCTCAAAAAAAAAAAAAGAAAGAAAAAAGAAAATTATATTAAATATAAGACAAACCCGCCTCATCATTTCACTCCATGTACCAGATACTTTTGTTGGGGCCAGCAGGTGGTGTGGTGGCGAAGGCACAGGACTCCCACCTGGATATGGTTTTTGTCCTGGACGTGGAATCTTGCATTCTCACTTTTCTTCTCTCTCTTTGCCTCTTTCTAGTGAGTGCATGTACCCTACAGCAAACTTAAAATAATAATAATAATAAATAAAACAGAAAATTTTTAAAAGATACCTCTGTTTATGTTTAGGTTTCTTTCCTTCTAGTCTTCGTGTGCATAACAGAAATTTTTCTCATTCTTTCAGAGATGAAGTAATGATTCGTGTCATGCTATTTCTTTTTTTTTTTTTTTGAGAGTTTTTTTTCCTTTAGGGCACATGCACTAGCCAGAAACACAGAGACAGACAGACAGAAAGAGAGAAATCACCCCCCCCCCGGGGGGATGGCCACGCCGCAATCCCTTCTCCTCCATTCTTTTGGTATCTTGGGCACACACACACAGGCGCCCAGCGTGAGTTTAAGCCATTAGGTCCAGGAATCGAACCGCGGTCAACTACATGGGAGTCCAGTGACTTAGCCATTACGGGAGTCCAGCGACATAGCCGTTACACCAACTGCTGGTCCCTCATGCTAGTGTTTTGAAAAAGTTATTCATTTTCTATTTTTCAAATATCTGTTAATACACAAAGATAATTTTTATGTTTTCCCCTTTATTCATGATAGAGCATGTACACATGCACAGGAGAATGAGAGAGAGAGGAGCCCCCTCCATGGCTTCTGGTCACACCTCGGTTTTCTTCCTCTCCTCCCTCAGATCCTGGACACATGCGCACATGCCCTGTGTGTGTGTTTCAGGTCAACTGGACCACAGATTTGATCTGGCTTCGGAACAGTGCATTACCTTTGCACCATGCAGCTGGCTGGATCTCTTCTTTAATACATTTCCCCAGTATAACCAGCCAATATCCCCAGAATAGTGGCTTGCAGTTTTCATTGTCTGGTATTACACACAGTGCTGTAGTGAATATCTGTGTAAATTATCTTTGCATGGATACTACTGAAGATTTATTCTGAGAAGAGAATTGCTAGCTCCAGGGGATGTTCATTTTAAGTTTGATAGAGATCGCAAGGAGCCTTCCCAGGTACTCAGAGTATTTACCATGCTTGTCAACACTGGATAATAATGATCTGTTTAAAATGTTGCCTATCTAGTGTTGAAGAATTGCTTTCTCATTGTAGGAAATTTAACATTTGGAAATTATATAAACCAGTCCTAGAACATCTGATCTCGAGTTTGAGAATTTTGCTTTCAAAATATAATGTAATGGAAAGGGAGTGAAATACATCTTAATTCCCTTATATAACACCATCTTATTCCGAGCTTGTAAAAGATGCTATTGCATTTGTGACTGTCTATCCATTTATTGAGTGGCCGAATGTACTAGAACATGATAAATGAGAATTTCACTGTTGTGAACATATGGACCATTGTCTAGTAGTTGCTGCTGTAATTTTGTGGTTCTTAAATACATGGTTATCACCTTCATAAAAGAGAATTTACACCCTTGGGATGAAGATACAATTTTAAATGAGGTAGTCTACTTTTGGATCCTTTCAAAGCTATTGACACAGCAGAACAACTGGGTGTAGCATGATACATTCTTGCAGACTTAACTTCTCTTCATCTTCCCCATGGGAACTTACATCTTTTGATATCAGTCCTGCCATTGCACACAGGAAATCTTCAAATATAGCTATCTCTTAAAATAGTCTTAGTTGAATTCTTTCAGATTATCTCATACAGGGGCCAGCAGGTGGCATGGTGGTTAAGGTGCTGGACTCCCATAAGACTGACTGGTTCAAGTCCAGGGCCCGGTGGCTTGCTTTCCTCCCTCTCTCTCTCGCCCTCGCTGTCTCTCTTGGGTGAGCGCAGGTATCTTATAACAAATTTAAAAACGAATAATAATAAATAAAACTAGGTAAATAATTATTTAAAAAAAGAATATCTCAGATATATGTGTGTATATACACATGTGAGCTAATACTTACTGAATAATGTGTACTTGATACTGACGTGAGCGATTTACATGTATTTTCATTTTAGACTCTAACAATCCTGTCCCATTCATATTAATATTCTCCCCATTTTACAGATGGAAAGCATGAAACAGAGAGAAATTAATCGTTGTACCAAGATCATACATCTAAAAGGGATCTAGCTGGGGATTCAAATACAGGCACTGTGGTTCAGCTACCAGATTGTGCATAGAGTGTCCTAGTGAGGTGGCAATGAGGATGGAAGCATTGATCTCCAGCCCACAGGACAAGCCATATGCTCTTGCTCTTGGCTGAGTTCCCATTCGCAAATGTCTGAAGGCTAGAGCAACCTTGCTCCTATACATCATTGGTAGGGGCCCCATGTCTACATGTCTGGGTACTTATGTAAGTACCTTTGTTAATCCAGAGTTTCTTTCATTTATTTTTTTGTAAGAGACATTTGCCTTAGGGTACATGAGAGGACCAGAGAGACAGACAGAGACAGAAAGTGAAAAATCACCCCCCGGGGGGAGGCCAAGTCACAGTCCCTCCTCCTCTATTCTCCTCTTAGGATTTTGGGCACATAAGTACATGCACCTGGTATGAGTTTCAAGCCACTAGATTTTGGACTCAAAACATGATCAGCTACATGAGAATCCAGCACCTTAACTACTGTGTCACCTCTGGCCCCAATTCTTGTCCATTCATTATGTACAGGTTTGTCTTACTGCCTATACTTCCCACCTAGTGTTTTAGTATGTGCTGACGGTATGCTCTCTGCATGGTGGAATAAGCTGACAACATCTTATGCTGTATTGCTGTAAAAACCATGCATTTTGTAAAGATGGTTTTCTGGAAAATACATAGTGAATTTGTTTTATATTTTTATGGCACTCTTAACATTTTGGGGAACATAGAGAACTTTGAGGATGACCAACTCTGTGAGTAGCTAGCTGCATGACATGGAAGCCAAGAGAGCAGGCTTTGTTGTCAGATGTGAAGGTTTATATCCCAGCCCAGTTATTTACTAATGGCTTGGGAAATGCTTGGGCAAGTTAACCACTTTTGGTCACACTTCCTCATTATTGAAAATTATACAATTTTAAAATCTATGTCATAAAATTGGTGTGATAGTAATATAGGCTAACCCATCAGAACATTATGTCTGGCATATATTGTGTACTCATTGTGTGTTGTGTGCTGTTGTTATTGCAATAAGGTAATGCAGCTAAAACACTGCTTGGTTTGCAGTAGGTTCTTAGTAAGTGTGATCTGTTTTTATTGACCCTCCTCCTAGAGATTATTATATTTGTATATACAAAGTGCATAGGACTTCAAGAATTTATGCAATTCCAGAAACCTGGCCAAGCCTTCTAGTAGGCCTCAGAAAAACAACAATGAATGTGAACTTTTAGCTAAGCAGTATAGGTCAAAATCACCCTCAGTGTAGTTCAGTGGCTAGAATGTACACTTTCAAATTGTAGGACCTCTGCAAATCTCAGTCCTGCTTCTGATAGTTGTATATCCTAGAGCAAATCACTTAATGTTTCCGTGCTTCAGCTTAAAAGTTGTGAAATGAAGACCAGTCAGTGGCATGGTGGTTAAGGTGGCTGGATCCCACATGGCTGACTGTTCAGTTGAAATCCCCAACCTGACGGTTTGAGAAACACAGTGGGTGCCCGTGTGCCCCACATTTTGAGAGGATGGTGGAGAAGAAATTGCAACATAGCCATCCCCCTCCCTCCTCTCCAATGAGCACATGTGTCCTGTAACAAAATTTTTTTTAAAAAAAAAGAAAAAAACAAACCAAAAAACCCCTGCAAAATGAGATGAATAGTCTTTATTCTTAAAGTATATGTGGATAATTTTTTTTTTCCAAATTTTTCCAGAGGGAGTGTGCACTTACCAGAGAAAGAGACAGAGACAGAGAG
>NW_006160189.1:1640769-1649313 GCF_000334495.1 Tupaia belangeri chinensis | reverse complement strand
AGTGAGGGAAAGTGAGTAAGCAGCCTTTATGGTGGATAGTCATTCCACAATTGTTTCTCCATCTCTCCCTCCTTCTGGAATTTTGAGGACACACTCATATGTGCATGGTGTGGTCTTTGAAGCTACTGGGTCTGGGACTTGAATTACTTAGTCGGTCATGTGGGATCCAGCTTCTTTAACCACCATGCATCTGACTTGCCTGGATAGATTCTTAGTGTTGGAATTGAGCATTTTATTTGTTGAATGTATGACACTTGCCCTACACTGTTACAACGTAGAAGTTCATTTTTATATGATAATAAGGAGTTGATATAGATAGATGTCTAGGTGCATTTCTCCGGCTCATGTAGGGTATTGACAATTAGATGGTGGCCCAGAGGTAAAACATGGTCAACAATGCTCTGTGAGACTGACCCACATGGAAGGGTTCTAGGTTCAGTGGAACTCCCTGAGTACGCCGGATCATGTGTGCTCAAAAGCCAGGGCTGGCTGGGTCTCAGAGTGGATGGTGGTATTGGGACCCTGTTGAGAGTGCTATTTTTCTGTCTCTTGGATTTGTGGAAATGATAAACAAATAAAGTTTAAAAGAAATAAATAAACTTTTGGCTGATATCGTCTGGGCTTATGATTTAATTTTTTCAAATATTTTCAATCTTGTTCCACTAGGCTCACATACTTTACGTGCTTTGCTTATGATTGTTACTGACTGACGTTTATGCAATCTACCCCTCATTTTTTGAATTTTCTTATTTTAGACGTCATGGCTATAGGCTGTAAATAAAGTTAACGTATTAATTTAGCAGGAATTACATTTCGTGGACTGTTCTAGATATCTGGACTACAGAAATAGATGAAGCCATATTTCCACCCTCAAACACAAATAATCAAAGACAAATGCATATAATCATAATATAAAATGATAATTATTACATTAATCTATAATTAGCACTAGCATGATCTCATGGAACACAGAAGCACAGTGGATATATTTAGCTTGAGTAGTCTGGAGAGATTTCATGGAAGAGTTGATTTTCTGATTTGAATTTCCTTAACAGAGAAAAACAAATTAGAAGGATTTGGAGACCAGCAGATAATGTAGTGGTTATATCATTGGAATCCTACATGACTGACCACGGTTTGAGTCCCAGACCTGGCGGCTAGAAACTCATGCCGAATGTGTGTGAATTCATTCCCAAAATCCTGAGAGGAGAATGCAGGAGAAAGGATTCTGTCATGGCCATATCCACTGGGGGGTGATTTCTTGCTTTCTGTCTCTCTCTGTCTCTCTGGTTAGTACATGTACCCTATGGCAAAAATCTCTCTCAGAAAAGAATTGGAAAGGATTTGGAGCAACGTAAATTATATCTGTAATAGTAAGTGCAAGAGACAAGTGAAGTGAAGAAGGGACATGGGCCAGTTTCTGACAATCTTGAATGCGGGTAACAAAGATTGGAACTTTGTCTGCTAGATGAGAAGTCAATGAGATTATTTAAATAGGTTGGGTTAGGAACCTTTTTTTTTTTTCCTTTAAAAATTGACTGGCAACATTTTGAAGAATAAATTAAATAGAGAGAGATAAGAGATGTTGATAGTAAAAAAGAGAAGAGATGGTGATAGTAGGAAGCAAGCATTGTCAGGTAATCTAGTGGCAATGACAAAGAGCAGAAGATGGTATCTAGAGGTGCTTTGTAGGATTTTTGTTATGATTATTATTATTTTTTGCTAGATGGTGCTTGTGCTTGCCAGAGACAGAGATAGAGAGAGAAAGTGAGAAAGCACTTCCCCCACAGGGGATGGTTACATGGCAATCCCTTCCTCATTTCTTCTTTTGGGATTTTGGGGACACGCTCACATTTATCCAGTGTGTTTTAAGAGAATCGGGTTCAAGACTTACTGTGTGTGTGAGATCTAGCCACCTTAACCACTAGACAACTGGCCGACCCTCTTTGAAGGCTTTTAAACCAAATTTAAGGACAATAAAATTAAAGATGAGGAAGTTGGAGGAGCTGAAGCTTATTCTAAATTCATCTTTTTAAAAAAGATGTTACAAAAGGGGCTGCACATGGCATGGTGGTTGAAATCCTAGACTCCCCATCTCCACATGGCTGACCGTGGTTCAAGTCCTTGACCTAGCAGCTTGCTTTCTCACTTCCTCTCTCTCTGGTAAGTACATGTACCCTAAAACAAATTAAAAATAATAACAAATAAAATTAAATATAAAAAATGAGTAAATACAGACAGGAGGTTTTAATTGGATCATGGTGTTTAAGAATTCTTTTTTTTTTTTTTTGCAATTTTTATATTCCTACAAGTTGTTCATAGTTTTAAACTTGTTTTATATACCAAAATAAAGTTTATTTTGTCATTTGAGTGAGGTTGTTAGGTACTTAGGAAAAATATTGTTATCCTATTTTGAGTTAATTTTCAGCAAAATATTTATTTCATGTAAACAAAATTTTTGCAGGAAACAACCACTATTCTTCCTTAGAGTTACTGCCCTTCAGTTGGTTTCTGAGATAGCACTTAGAGTGATGCATAGAAAACAAAGCTGACCATTGTCTTTTTCTTCTGCTTAAAACCTTTTGTTAACTTCCTCATGCTCTTAATGTGAAGTTTTAGTGTCTTTATATCACTGTATCCCTAGAAACTCGTTCCATAATTTCCATTTCAAGCCTCATCCTCTCTCTTTTAAGACCTCTTACTTTAGTCTTCCCCTGGAATTAATGTCTTTCAGTTCCTCAAATGCTCTATGCTCTGTGCCTTCAAAAGTGCAGTTTCTACTTCTTGGAGTACTCCAGCTACCATATTTTTCACCTACCCCATCTAGTCAAATTCCACTTATCTTGCAGGTTTTTGCTTATATTCGATCTGCAAAATCTTTCCTGACCTCCTGATCGAATATCCCAAATTAATTGTATCTTGTTCTTTCTCTATTATGATACTTTTCAACTCCGTTACATATTGGAGTTACATGTTTGATGATTGCTCAATGACTGATCCTGGAGGAGGGGACTACATTATTCTTGCCTGCTCTTTAGTTGGGCATTTGATTAAAATTTGATGAATATATATTCACTGAATGAATGAGCAATGCCATGGAGAAGGGAAGTGAGATGTTAATAATAGAATTAAACTTTTGTTGAGAAACTAATTTCTAAGCATTGCATTTTATTTTTGGGATTAAGAAATGATTCACAAACAATTCTTTCCTAAGGTTCTCAGTTATTTTTACCCCAGCTGCAGTGACAGAGGCAGAAGGGGTGGTGCTGTGCATTATTGGAGGCCATGTAAGCAATAAGGCTCTGGGAACCAGCCTGCAGGTGGTGATTAAGGTGGCTGGATCTCACATGCTGACAGTGCATGTGAGAAAAACATGCCATGTGCATGTGTGTGCACGTGCCCAAAACCTCAAAAGGAGAAATGGAGAAGAAGGGGCTATAGTGTGATCATCCTCCATGGAGGTTGCTTTCTCATTTCCCTCATTTTCTCCTCTCTCTCTCTAGCTGGTGCAGGTGTCCTTTGGCACAAGAAAGAAGAAAGAAAAGAGAAGAAATAAAAGAAGGAAAGGAGGGAGGGAAGGAGAAAGAGAAAGAAAGAAAGTAAGAAAGAAAGAAACAAAAATAAGGAAAGAAAGAAAGGAAGAAAGAAAGAAGGAAAAAGAAGGAAAGAAAGAAAGGAAGGGAGGAAGGAAGGAAGAATGAAAGAAGAAAGAATGAAAGAGAAAGAAAGATGAGAGATGGTTATGGGATCGTGGCCCAGGTCTACACAAACAGATGGGCAGGACTATGATTCTGGCTGGTTATAGTCCTTGGGTGGGGGTGGGATTATGGAGTGAAGTCCTTGTTGAGGATATCTCTTTCTTTATCTTTGGAAATAAATGAACATATTTTTTAAAAAAATTGTGATTCACTGTAATAAATGTAAGAATGTAAGTGTTGACTACTGGGGAAGTATGAGAGAAACCTAGTGGAAGGCTCACTAACTTCCTGGAATAGAGTACGTAACAGATGATGTATAAATCAGTTATTATCTATTAATTGATTAAAAATTTATTTTATTAACTTTATTTATTTATTTTTAATTTGACCAGAGAGGGACAGAGAGAGAGAGAAAGATAAAGAGAGAGGGAAAGTGAGAAAGCAAGCTGCCAGGTCCAGGACTTGAACTGTAGTCAGCCACGTGGGAGTCCAGTGACCTTAACCACAATACCACCTGCAAGCCCCATTAAGCCTTTATTTTTAAGTCATTTTTATTGAGATAAAATTTGCATTCAGCAAAATTTCTTTTAATGTGTATACTCAATGAGTTTTGAAAACCATAGGCAGTTGTGTAACCACTACCATGACAAAGATATAGAACATTTCTGTACCATCCCTTCTCAAATTCTTTTTGTTTTCTTTTTTTGTTTTTGTTTTTGTTTTTTTAAAGAGGTTTTTGCTATAGGGCGCGTGCACTCGCCAGACAGAGACAGAGAGATAGAAAGCGAAAAATCACCCCCCAGGGGGGATGGCCACGCCGCGATCCCTTCTCCTCCATTCTCCTCTTGGAATCCTGGGCACGTATGCACACGCGCCCGGCGTGAGTTTAAGCCACCGGGTCTGAGACTTGAACCACGGTCAACTACGTGGGAGTCCAGCAACATAGCCATTACGCTAACTGCTGGTCCCCCCCTCTCAAATTCTTTGTGCCCTTTTGTAATCACCACTTCCTGGACAACAGCTAATCTGATTTCTATCCCCTAGTATTACCTTTTCTGGAATAATAGATAAATGGAATCATAGCATGTAGCGTTTTGAGTCTGGCTTTTTAAATTTATCATAGTTATTTTGAGGCTCATCTATCTTACTGTATGTATTAATAGCATATTTTTATATCTTTAGAACTATTTAATTTTATTTATCATTATTATTATTTAATTTGCTATTGGGCATGTGTGCTCACCAGAGAGAGACAGAGAAAGAAAGCAAGTGAACTGCCAGGTCTGGGACTCAGGTTGCAGTTGGCCATGTGGGAGTTCAGCACCCTTAACCACCACGCCACCTGCCAGCCCCAGCAGTATACTTCTTTAAAAGAACAGAATCATAAGGTATAATTGATATAGTAAACTGCATGTGTACAGTTTACTGAAGTGTACAGTTTGAAACATTGGGCATACATTTGTATACGCCCATAAAATCATCAGCACAATAAAAATAGTGAATATAGCCCATAAATCCAAAAGTTTCTTCAAGTTCTTTTGTACTTTCCACTGAGCTCCTCCCATTCACCTCCTTTCCTATCCTAAGGCAAGTATTGATCTACTTTCTGCCTTTGTTAATTTGCATTTTCTAGAATTTTATATCCATGGGATCATACAATATTCTTTTGTGTCTAACTCCTTTCACTAAGGATAATTATTATAAGATTCATTCTATTTTGCTTTCTTGCTGAATATCATGATATTGTACAGAGGTTGCAGATTGGTTTATTCACTTACCTGTTCCTGAACATTTAGGTTGTTTCCAGTTTTCAGTTGTTCTAACCCAGCTGCTGTGAACGTTGTTGTACAGTTTTCATTTTAGGCATAGAATGTCTGGGTTCTATGAAATGAATTGTGAAGTTGGTTCTCAGAGTAGTTACGTCATTTTTATTCCCATAAGTAGTGTTTGAGAGTTTCAATTCCTCTACATCCTCACTAATTCTTTGTATTGCCAGCCTTTACATTTTATGCATTTTGAAAGGAATGAGACAATATTTCATTGTGATTCTAATTTGCTTCCCTGACTAATGATACAAAATATTTTTCATGTGCTTGCATAACTTCCATGTATTTTCTTTAGTGAAGTTTAAAAAGGATTTGACCAAGAGAAAAAGAAAGTAAAATGTACTACAATCTCTCTAAACTGAAGAAATCTATGGATTCATCACAATCCTTATTAAAATTCCAAGCCTTCATACAAATAGAAGAAATAATCCTAAAATTCATATGAAACATCAAAAGACCCTGAAAAGCCAAACAATACTGAGCAGAAAGAACAAAGCTAAAAGTATCAAAATACCTGACTTAAAAAACATACAAAACATAGCTGTAGTAAACAAAATAGCATGATATTGGCATAAAGGTAGACATGTAGACCAATGAAACAGAATAGAGAGTGCATAAATAAATCTACATATATACAACCAACTAGTTTTTGACAGGTGCAAAGAACACACATCGGAGAAAGGTCAGTGCCTTCAATAAATGCTGCTGGACATCAGAAAGCTGATGTCCACATACGGAAGAAAGAAATTAGACTTCTATATCTCACCACTCACAAAAATCAACTTAAAGTGGATCAATTTGAATGTAAGTTTAACTATTAAACTACTTATAAGAAAACAGGATAAACACTTAAGGCCATTAGTAGGGGCAAAGAGTTTTGAGATAATACATTCAAAGTATAGAAAACAAAAGGAAAAATTGAAAATGGAATTATATAAACTAAAAACCTCTGCTTACAAGCAAAATTTTCAGCAGATTGAAGACACAGCCTGCAGAATCGGAGAAAACTGCAAACCATTCATCTGACAAGGGATTGGTATCCAGAATATTTAAGAAAACAGCTCAACACATACACAAAAATTATCCAATTAATTATGGAAAATGATTTGATTAGCTCTTTCTCGAAAGACATACAAATGTTCAACATGTATATGAAAAATGCTCAACATCATTAATCATCAGGGAAATGTAAATCAAAACCACAATGAGATATTATACTATCTGTTAGAATAGCTATCATGAGAAAGACAAAAAATATTAGCAATTGCCTTAGGCCGTTACTGTGTTGCTTCCAGACGTACTTAAGATTGAATGATTTATGGGGACCAGCAGTTAGCGTAATGGCTGTCGCTGAATTCCCATGTAGTCGACCATGGTTCGAGCTCCGGACCCAGTGGCTTAAACTCCCAGGTGCATGTGCGTGTGTGCTCACGATCCCAAGAGGAGAATGGAGGAGAAGGGATATCGACATGGCCATCCCCCCCATGGGATTTCTCGCTTTCTGTCTCTCTGTCTCTCTCTGTCTTTCTGGTGAGTGCACATGCCCTATAGCAAACACCTCTACAAATAAATAAATAAATAAATAAATAAATAAATAAATATTGAGTGATTTATGAAGAAAGAAGATTTATTTGACTCATGATTCTGGTGACTGTAAAGTCTAAAGGCATAAGACACACAGAGAGATCATGGCCTGTGTTTCATGTGGGTCTCTGCCCGCCTCATTTTTTTTCTCATTATCAATCCTCCAGGATTCAGTCATGGAGGCTCCATCTTTACTACCTGACTATAGATCTTCTCCCACAGGTCACACTCTTCAATACAATAATAGGGTCAAGTTTCTACCTTAATTCCATTACCTTCAAGTCTCAACACATGAAATTCAGGAGACATCAAAACCATAGAAATGAAGATGCAGAGAAAAGAGAACTCATTTACGGTGTTGGTGGGAACGTTATATAGAATTGGCACTATAGAAAACAGTATGGAGGTTCCTCAAAATATTTTTTTCTAAAATTTTATTCATTCATTCATTTTATTTTAATTTGACCAGAGAGAGACACATTGAGAGAGAGAAAGAGAGAAAGTGAGAAAGCAAGCCACCAGGTCCAGTACTTGAACCATAGTTAGCCATGTGAAAGTCCAGTGCCTTAACCACTACACCAACTGCTGGCCCCCTCACTAGCTATCCCCCTCCCAGTAAATTATTAACTACAATCACCCTATTGTGCAATAGAACTCTAGAACTTAATCCTCCTAACTAACCATATTTGTGTAGCTGTAGCATAGTGTTAAGTTGCTGTGTATTGGGAGCCAGATCCCACATTGCGAATCATGGTTTGAAAAACATCCCAGGCAGTGTCTATGTGTGCCTGCGATCCTGCTGGAATACAGAAATGGAGGAAAAAGATTGACATATGACTATGAAAAGCCTCACTGGGGGATTTTTCTTCTCTCTCTCTCTCTGGCAAGCACATGCACCCTCTGACAATAAAAATTAGAAAAGGATAAGAGGTATTATAAATGGATAAAGCATTTGCAAATGAAAAAAAAAGTTGATTCTATGAGGCTCAGATATGTAGTGAAAAGGTGGTAGGAAGTGATTGTGTAAATATAGGAAGAAACCTGAATAAACAGAACATCTTATCTCATGCTATGGAACTTAAACTGTTTTCTGCAAGCACCAATTCTAATCAATAGCCATATGATAACAATATGGATTCTAATAATTGAGCTTTACAGTTTATAGAATTCTTTCATACTCCTGGATTATAATGTTTCCACCTATGTTATTTTATTTGAGCTTCGTGACAACCATGGGCAGACACAGAGACCTGGAGATGTGTGTATTGATATCAAATATAGGTTTTTGGCATTTGAGCCAAAGTTTATCAGCTAGTGTGTGTGCAAGAGTGCGTGTGTTCGTGTGTTAAGTTTAATGGTGTGTTAGGGGAGAGTGACAGCTGCATTGGTCAGCAAGGGCTCAGGAGGGCACTTTCCCAGCTGGGCAGGGGACACTT
>NW_006160189.1:1598120-1640738 GCF_000334495.1 Tupaia belangeri chinensis | reverse complement strand
GCTGAGTCCTAGCAGTTGTTACAATAGACCCTGATAAAGGTTCCAGTGCATAACTGTATTTTGAAAGTGACAATGCAGTTATAGAATGGTTCACAAAAGTCTCCAAATCTCAGAGGATAGTCTTGATTGTATGAATTTTCTTTTGGTTTTCCTTTATTTGTAAACTTATTCTAGATGAATAAAGTAAAACTTTGTATCTGTAAATATATATGGTTGGAAAATTCATGGCAGATTTTTCTGTCTTTTATGCAAAAATGCATCATGACTTTTCTTATAGTCCAATATTTGTTTTCTATGTAAGTTAAGAAGAAAAAATGGTAAGACTAAGTTTTTTTTTTTTTTTTTTAAGTTTAATTCTTTTAGCTTTTTTTTTTAGAGAGAGATTTTTTGCTATAGGACACATGGTCCTGCCAGAGAGACAGAGAGACAGAATGCAAGAAATCACCCCTGCCCCGAGGGGATGACCATACTGCAGTCCCTTCTCCTTCATTCTCCTCTTGGGGTTTTGGCTTGTGTGCACACGTGCCCAGTGTGAGTTTTAAGCCTTTGGGTCTGAACTCTAACTATGGTCAACCACATGGGAATCCAGCAACGTAACCATTGCACCATCTGCTGGTCCCTCTTTTAATTTTAAAAATTTAAAAAACTTCTTTAGTTTCTTATGGGAAGTTCAGATGATTTATTTTTTATATTTCAAACATAATCCTCTGGCTCAATACTGTCTGTTTTAATTGTCCTAATCAAGGGCTCTCTTTTGTTTTGTTTTGTTTTCCTCCAATTGACTTGCAACTTGTCTCTCAGGTCAACTTGAGAAACAAAATTATATGCTGAATAGGATTGTGATTGAGGAAATTTCTCCCCTTTCTTCCTTTCCTTTCTTTCTTTCCCTCCTTCCTCTCTCTCCACTTGTTTCTGTAACACAGAAGTGTTCGAATGTCTTCATTAGTCTTTATTTATATTTGTATTTTTTTCCCCTTCCTTTTAAAAAAATTCTTGCCAGAGGGCTCACGTGTTTGTCAGAGACAGAGAGAAAGGGTAAGCGTGAAAGCACTTCCTCTGAGGAATGGTTCCTTTGCAATCCTTTTCATCACACCTACCCTTCTTTAAGGATTTTGGGCACTCATGCACACACGCCCAGCATGTTTTTTAAGCTGCTGAGTCTGTGACAGGAATAGTGCAGTTGGCCTTGTGGGATCCGGCTGTTTTAATCATCACATCACAGGCTGACCCATTTTCACACACTTTTAACTCCTATGGGTTCTTTCTATGGTAAAGTAATAAGACAATTATAATCTAGAATATTGAAATACACTCTCAAGTGTGGGGTTTATCTATATTAAAGTGCTCTCACCAAGAAGATAAGACTGAATTAATAATTAGTGATGTTTGATATGTTCATACACACCTATCTGTTGTTTGTATGTCCTTTGTGGCATTGTTTCAAACGCACTTGGAGAACTGTAGTTCATTGTACAATAATATGTCCATGCAGGTTTGGCATGGTATCTGTCACTTTCTTCACTGATTAACCTGCAATGCCAGAGCTTCTTTTAAAACACATTTGCAGAATTATTTTCTTAAAATTCATATTACTTAGGACCAGCAGTTTGCGTAATGGCTATGTCGCTGGACTCGCGGTTCAAGTCCCCGACCCGGTGGCTTAAGCTCATGCTGGCACGTGTGCGTGCATGCCCAAGATCCCAAGAGGAGAATGGAGGAGAAGGGATTGTGGCATGGCCATCCCCCCTGTGGGGTGGTTTCTCACTTTCTGTCTCTCTGTCTCTCTCTGAATTTCTGGTGAGCGCACATGCCCTATAGCAAAAACCTCTCCAAAAAAGAAAAAAAAAAAATTCATATTACTTATGTGGTTTGGGCCAATGGATAAAGTGTGCAGGCACTGGAGTCAAAGAGATTTGATTAAGTTCTGGGGCTTTGGTCACCCTATCCAACTTATCTGAGCCGCGTCTGCTCAGTGTGTGGCGTGCGGTGTGCGGACTTAGGTAAGATGGCATTTAAAGTCATGAGCATGGAGTCTGGCACAAGGCAAGTGCTCTTAATAAATAGTGAGCTCGCTTTCTGTCTTGACTCCTTTATTCAGTTAATATTTCTGTGTACTTGTTTCTATAGGTTTGGTATATATATATGCACACATGTACGCTGATACTGGTATAGTGCCTAAGACTAATTAGCATCTGTGAAGTATTTTTTGTGTGCTAGTCTCCACGGTGCTTCACGCACATTAAATCGTTGAGTCCTTACAATAATTCTGTAAGGTATATTATTATCATCATTGTGCAGATCGGGAAACCGAGCCAAAGAGGGTTTAAATACTGATAAGACTCTGCAGCTAATGTCAGCATTAAATATGAATCAAGCCCATTCCAGAGCCCGTACAGTTTCTTTTTCTAGCAACTGTGGTATCAAAGGCGATATGCTATTAACCTCAGTTTTCATAGTATCTTTTAAAGGTAAAAGTGAAATAAGATCATTTTACTTTCCTCATTCTTCGTGTCTCATTAGTTACTTATTTGAAGCATGTGAATTATTTTACTGGACTCATTCGGGCATCTATTAGGTTAAAATAATGTATCTGAAATTTCATGAATAAACACACAGTATGGCAGACTTCTGGGACATGTTAGAGTTGATTGTAAAACACTAAACTTGAGCTTTTAATTGAAACTAACTTATTAAATTAGAAATACAAATCATGGGACCAACAGTTGGCATAATGGCTACGTTGCTGTACTCCCATGTAATCAACCATGGTTCGAGTCTTGGACCCAGTAGCTTAAACTCACTCTGCATGCATGTGTATGCATGCCCAAGATCCAAGATCCAGAGAGGACAATGGAGGAGAAGGGATTGTGGTGTGACCATCCCCCCCTGGGGGTGATTTCTCACTTTCTCTTTCTCTGTCTCTGTCTTTCTGGCAAGCGCACACATCCTATAACAAAAACGTCTCAAAAAAAAGAAAGAAAGAAAGAAAGAAAGAAAGAAAGAAAGAAAGAAAGAAAGAAAGAAAGAAAGAAAGAAAGAAAAAAAGAAATGCAAATCATAAGATTCCCATTTTTTTAGAAATTAAAAAAAAAAACTTTATTATTTATTTATTTATTTATTTATTTATTTATTTATTTTACTTTGACCTTTGACCAGAGAAAGAAAGCAAGAGAAAGCAAGACACCAGGTCTAGGACTTGAACTGCAGTTGACCATGTGAGAGTCCAGCACCCTTAACCACTACACCACCTGCTGTCCCTAAGGCTCACATGTTCGATAAAACTTGATGCTTGTAGTATCCATTTTAAGAATTTAACCTAGTTTTGCCTATAAATTGAAACATTTTAAACATGCAGTTTATTAGGAATAAGTGTACATTACTGTCTTCAGGATTCACAAATAAGTATTAGTTGAAAAAGATCTTGATTAGTAATTATGTAATAATGAAGCTTCTCAGGAAACAAGGTTTATAATTTTCTTTTCTTCTTTTTAAGAATTTATTAAAGGAGGGAACCAGCAGTTAGCGTAATGGCTATGTCGCTGGATTCCCACGTAGTCCACCGCGGTTCATGTCCCGGACCCGGTGGCTTAAAAAAACTCACGCCGGGCGCGTGTGCGCGCGTGCCCAAGATCCCGAGAGGAGAATGGAGGAGAAGGGATTGCGGCGTGACCATCCCCCCTGGGGGGTGATTTCTCGCTTTCTGTCTCTATGTCTCTCTCTGTCTGGCGAGCGCACGTGCCCTACAGTGAAAATCTCTCCAAAAAAAAAAAAATTTATTAAAGGATATGTATGCTCCTAGAGGAGAGTCAGAGAGACAAAGTGAGAAATGACACACACCTCTGCCCACAGAGAATAGGCATGCCACGATCCTTTCACCTCCATTTGGGAATTCTGGACACTCATGACACACACCTAGCATGTTTTTCGAGTCCCTGGATCTGGAACTTGAACTGCGTGGTTAGCCATGTGGGATCCAACCACCTTAATCATCAATCAATTATAATCAAGGTTTATAAATCAAAGTTTATATTGTAATTTAAAGTGCTTTAAAAGTTCATTTTTCTTCCTTAGCTTATTGGGTCAACTCCTTTCCATATTTGTACCTAGTACATGTAATTTACATGGATTTCTCCACTACCACATAGCTTATGAATTTTTGTGGTCATATTTTTATTCTGTTTATGCATATATTCCAAGAAAGTTAACTTACATAACCTACAAAGCAATTGGTATGTTAAGTAGAACTTTTTTTTCCCCAGAGATAGCTTTTTGCTATAGGGTGTGTGTACGCGCTGGAGAGACAAAGAGACACAGAGAGAAAAAAGTGAGAAATCATTCCCCTGGGGACATAGATACACTGGAATCCTGGAAGCATCTTTAATATATGTTCTCAAATCATCATAAACACTCACTTTGTAATGAAGAACAGTTAGCATACATAGCCAGTGGTTCCATTATTTAAGCCCAAGATTGACATACAGTGTTTTTCTACCTACATAATGCACATATTTTTTCTTATGTATAAGTGAATACAAAACCTGAGATTTTATTTTGTAAAATCAAACATAAGTTATTGGAACAAGTAGCTATGATAAAAATGCATCCTTTGTTAAAAAGGGTTACAATTCTTTTCTTTTTTTTGGAGAGATTTTTCCTATAGGGTGACTGCACTTGCCAGAAAGACAAAGAGAGACAGAGAGACGGAAAGTGAGAAATCACCCCTCGGGGTGGGGGGATGGCCACACAATCCCTTCTCCATTCTCCTCTCGGGGTCTTGGGCACATACGCACATGCGCCTGGCGTGAGTTTAAGCCACTGCATTTGAGACTCGAACCGTGGTTGACTACATGGGAGTCCAGCAACATAGCCATTACTCTAACTGCTGGTCCCAAAAAGGGTTATAATTCTAATATGCAAGGGGTTTGCAATAGGCATTATGTGCAAAATATATCAAGCCTTAAGCAATTTAAAGAATATGGGGACCAGCAGTTAGCGTTAATGGCTATGTTGCTGAACTCCCATGTAGTTGACCACGGTTCGCGTCCCGGACCAGGTGGCTTAACACTCACGGCAGGTGCATGTGCGCGTGTGCTCAAGATCCCAAGAGGAGAATGGAGGAGAAGGGTTTGCAGCATGGCCATCCCTCCTGGGGGGGTGATTTCTTGCTTTCTGTCTCTGTCTCTCTGTCTGTCTGGTGAGCGCACGTGCCCTATAGCAAAAACTCAAAAAAAAAAAAAAAAGGATAAATAAGATTTCTAGAGTTTAGGAACTATCAAAATAGTTGAAATAAATTCTCATTCAAGTTTACTTATGATGTGTTGTAATATGCAAGTCACGTATTCTTTATTCACTATTATGTATATTAGTATCCTTGGAAAAGTGACTTGACTATTACAACACTATAATATATACTATATAAATCATATAGTATAGGGACCAGCAGATGGCATAATGCTTACATCACTGGACTCCCATGTAATTGACCATGGTTCAAGTCCCAGGCCTGGCAGCTTAAAACTCACGCTGGGTGTGTATGCGTGTGTGCCCAAAATCCTGAGAGGAGAATGGACGAGAAGGGATTGCAATATGACCATCTCCCCAGGGGGTGATTTCTGGCTTTCTGTCTCTCTCTCTCTGGCAACCACACATTCCTGATAGCAAAAATGTCTCAAAAAAATAAATATAGTATGTGTGTGTCTGAGTACATATAGTATTTATATACAGTAATACACACTAAAAATATACACTGGTATATTAATATATATATATATATACCTTCATATTCATTTATGTTTAGATTCTAAATTTGTGAGATCCTTTATTCCTAGTTTCATTGAATTAAATAAATTAGCTTAATTACAAATTCTTAATAATTTGTTATATTTTCATCATCATAAGTATCTTCCTTATATAATAATTATTACTCATTGAATCAAATATCAATTTAGAGCAAAATAAAAAAAAGCAAATGGATTAACTATCAAAACCAGTGAAACTAGTTTTTTTTTTTCTTAAAAGGGAGCAATATATGAGAAATTATGAAGAGTATCTTGAATTATGTAAGTTCATTCCTTTAAAAATATATTCACTAAAAAAGACAGCATATTACTTTTTTGGTGTAGTTTATTAGCAATATAGGGAAAATACGTGGAACATATCTGGAATAAAATGACGTGAAGAAAAAGAATGAGTAATGTTTTTTTTAGGTAGGTGTGGCAGTTTGCTTGTGTTACCATAACATAATTCTACAGACTGAGTAGCGTAAACAAGAGAAATTTATTTTCTCACAGTTTTGGAAGGTGAGAGTCCAGGATCAAGATAACAATAGTTCTGGTTTCTTCAGAAGCCTCTCTACTGGGCTTGCGGATTCCTGTGTTCTGTTATACACAGTCGCCTCTAGGCGTGAACTTCCCCTGTGCCCTAATCTTGTTTTATAAGAACACCAGTCATATTGCCTTAGGACCCACCCATATGACCTCATTTTATCTTTTTGCCTCTTTACAGGCCCTATCTCCAAATACATATTCTAAGATTAGGACTTTAGCATATGTATTTGGGGTGGTGGTGGGAGGGATGGGGGCACAGAATTTGGCCCATAAAAGCAGGATAAACGTGGTAGAGTGATTATTCTTATTACATCCTCAAATGTTCTAAATCTTCCTTAGGTTCAGGTATATATTTGTTTTAGACTATAAATGAATGAAATCAACCCAGCCCAGATATTTAGAATCATTTATTTTGTCTTCTAGAAAGACTCCTTTTTAAAAATGTCCAACTCCATCTACACTTCCATGGCTATTAGTTCAGTGTATTCTCCTTGTTTTTTCGTTCGTTTGTTTTGCTTTTAATGAGTTTGTCAGAGGGCATGTGTGCTCACTGGAGAGAGGCAGACGGAGAAAGAGACAGGAAGAGGGGAAAGTGAGAAAGCACTCCTCATGGGGGAAGGCCATGCTGCAATCCCTTCTCTGCCATTTCTCCCTTCTTTGATGATTTTGGGAATACACGCACACTTGCCTGGAGTGTTTCTCAAGCCACAGGGTCTGGGACTCAAACCACACAGCTGACCATTTAGGATCCAGCCACCTTAATTAACCACATGCCATAGGCTGACCTACTTCTTCTCTTTTGATCATTCTCTCTGGCTAGGACAAATGGCAAAATTGTGGCTTGAGGATAATATTTGGATTCACTGAATAACATATAGAAAGAAAAATCTCCCATGAAGAACTTAGCAATAAGTCTGTAATTTTTTTTTTTTCTACTACTACTTATGTACAAAATACTATGAAGGGGACTTGAAAGAGTTCTTGGGAAAATAAAAAAAAAAATTAAGAGTTTATTTTAGGGCAAATAATGTTTAAATCCATGTGTAATTTTTTCATAATACACATTTTCATGAACTTTTGAAGTATCTTTGTTTTTTTTTCATCTTGGCCTTTGAGTAAATGGTACAGTGTTTCACTTAAGAAGCATCAGAGAGGGGGCAGCAGGTGGCATAATGGGTAAGGGCATGTGTGCACATGCCCAAAATCCCAAGAGGAGAATGGAGGAGAAGGGATTGCAGTATGGCTACGCTCCTGGAGGGTGAGTTCTCATTCTCTCTCTCTCTGTCACTCTCTGTCTCTCTGAGAAATATTTGTGTCCTATAGCAAAAAACACAAACAAACAAACAAACGAAAAGTATTAGAGAGAAGTACCGTGCGTGTGTATGTTTATGTCTCTGAACCACCATAAGTTAAAGAGCAATACTGAAGTAAACTGAATTCTGAAGCAGGGCAGATTCTACTATAAAAACTTTTTTTTTTTTTTGAGGGATGTTTTGCTATAGAGTGTGCACATTCATCAGAGAGACAGAAAGAAACAATGAGAAATCACCTCCCAGGGGGATGGCTATCCCACAATCCTTTCTCCTCCATTCTTCTCTCAGGGTCTTGGGCACACACATGCACACGCTCGGCATGAGTTTCATGACACTTGGTGTGGGACTTGAGCCACTGTTGACTATGTGGGAATCCAGCTACATAACCATTTCACCATCTGCAGGTCCGTGGAAAAACATTTTAATTATGTCTTTATAGTTTCTGCCTTCTGCTAGGTCCAGGTCCTCATACAGGCATTTATACATTGCCTTTGTTTATAAGTGTTGAGTTTAAGAAAGAAGTATAGAGGGACCAGAAGTTGGCATAAAGGCTGTGTTGCTCGACTCCCATATAGTCGACCACGATTCGAGTCCTGGACCTGGGGGCTTAAACTCATGCTGGGCACGTGTGCATGCGTGCCCAAGATCCTGAGAGGACAATAGAGGAAAAGGGATTGAGGCATGGTCATCCCCTCAGCGGGTGCTTTCTCGCTTTCTGTCTCTGTCTCTCTCTGTCTTTATGGTGAGCACACATGCCCTATAGCAAAAACCTCTCCAAAAAAGAAAAAAGAAAAAAGAAAAGAAAGAAAGTATTGAACTTACAAGTGAATTAATTCAGAAACTACTAAACTTTCCCTCTTAGGAAAGAGACATAGAGCAAAGCACTGTTTGTAATTGATAGCAAAAGTGCCAGCACTTCAGAGCAAGGGGTGCTGAGGGGTGCTGCTCGCAGTAGCATCCTCTCGTCCATGTGGAGAGAAGCACACACACAGCCTTTAAGGTACGAAGGACACTGTGTATTTGACACTTTCTGTATCACATGCCATACAGATTGTCTCAGAGTTTTTCAGATAGAATCCTAAGAACTTAGATTGCAGCTAAACCTCCCCGATTCATTCTCTGAAACACTTTTATTTCTCCAATATAGTAATTGCAAATCATGGGCATTTGGCACCATGTACTCATTCCGGTGAATCTGTTTTAAAACTGTGAATTGCTTGTTGTGTTATGCTTCAACCATCTTGTTGTTTATACTGTAGGGACAATAGTTCATTTATTTAGAAAAACCGATCAGGTCCTGGTATGGTGTGGTACGTGGAAAGCCTTTTAGTCAGAGGGAGTTAGTCCTTGTTGACTGAGCTACCAGAATGATCCCTGACAAGCCATAGTACTTAACTTGTTTGTGCTTTAGTTTGCCCATCTCTATTCTGAATTACTGTGATCTACTTTCATATGTTCTTGAGAATCTTAAATTGAACAACATAAATAAGAATTGACCTGGGGCTGACAGGTGGCATGGCGGTTAAGGTGCTAGACTCCCACATTGTCGACCATGGTTTGAGTCCTAGACCTAGAAGCTTGCTTTCTCTTTTTCCCTCTCTCTCTTATTGTCTCTCTCTGGCCAAATTAAAAATAAATAAATAAATAAATAAATAAATAAATAAATAAAAAAAATTGAATGAATAATTCTCAAAATAAAGAAACCACTTGGGCACCATTATGGTACTTAATGTTACTAATTGCTTAATAAGTGGAAATAGAAATATTTTTTTCTGCATGATTTTTTTTTTCTTTGAGTTTTGCTATGTGGCACATACACTCACCAGAGAGAAATGAGAGCAGGAGGGAAAGTGAGAAATCACTATCCAGGGAGATGGCCATACCACAATCCCTTCTTCATTCTCTTCTCAAAATATTGGACATGCACACACATGCACATATGCCCAGAGTATTTTTCAAATCACTGGGTCTGAGTCTCTAACTGCACAGTCAGTCATGTGGAATCCAGCTGCCTAACCTTTACACCACCTGCTGGTCCTGATTATTATTATTATTAATTTGTCAGAGAGTACATGCATTCACCAGAGGAAGACAGAGAACTCCCATGGAGAATGGTCACATCACAGTCCCTTCTCCATTCTCCTTTTGGATTTTGACCATGCACACATATGTGCCTGGAATGTTTCTTAAGCTGCTGGGTTCTGAACTCAAACTGCTCAGTAACCATGTGAGATCCAGTCACCTTAACCACCGTGCCACCAGATGATCCTCTTCACTATTTTAATTTCCATTTATAATACTAGAAGTAGGACTTTTAAAAATACATTAGTTTGCTTAAACTGAAAGCCAGAGGTCTTCCTTAATACATCCTAACCGATTGGTAGAGATCCACCATAATGCCTCCAAGAGCTTTACTTTCATGGAAACTATGTCATCCAAATGACAATTGTTCAGTGTTCTGTTTCCATATCACTCCCTTCAAAGGTATCCTTCTTAAAATACAGCTAAGGATGTGTCATCCTCCTGCTTAATACCTCCCATTGGCTTTCCACTAGACTAAGAATTACGTTCAGACTGCTTAGTGTATGAGGTGTTTTAGGTCCGTCTTCACCAGCTGTCTCCCTCATCTCTTGCAGCTCTGCCTTACTCCTGAGGTTCTAGTAACACCTAGGTTTTCTCAGTTCCTCTCAACGTTGAGTTATTCATTCCAGGGCTTCATCCTTTGTATTCTCTATTCCTAAACTCAGCACCTCTTCTCACACACAAACATCACAAGTCTTTTACATCCTTTAGTTCTCAGGTTCTGCACATTTCCTGTGATTTGTTCTAGTGTCTTCTTCCATTTGAATTGGTGATCAGAGATAATCAAATATGCTCATTTAGTTAGGAGGTCTTAGGGATAAAACAAAAAGCCAGAGGAGCAAGAAGAGAAAGAAAATGAGGACACTTGAGTTTTTTATAAAATGTGTAACCACCACAAAAATTAAAAAAAAAAATGACACATTCTTTATTGTACATATAACTTAAATAAATATCATGACATGATTTTTTGGTTTGGATTAAGATCTGATGATTAGCATTGGCTGAGAATTCTAAAGCAGCACTCTGCATTGACAATATTATTCAAAGCATATGTACATTTAAATTTTCTCATATCCACATTGCAGGTAAATTGGAATAAGGGAAAGTAATTTCAATAATCCACTTTCTTTGACCCGATGTATCAAAAATACTTCATTTCAGTGTATAACCAATATGAGTATAAAAATAATTGATGTTAGTTTACCTAATCTTGAAATCTAAGTGCATTTTTTACACTTGCAGGTCATCTCTGTTTCTACAAGTCACAGCTCACACGCTCAGCCACCACATGCGGCCAGTGGCTGCCTTGTTGTTCAGTCCAGGTCTAAAGGTTACTCAAACCAGGTTCAATCTATAACCACTCTTTCGTTGTCTGGAATGACTTTTTATTTAATGTTGTGACAATCTAACTTTAAATTGATTTTGTAGATTACATACATCAGCTTTCTGTTTTCAGTGACTTCTAAATAGATTTATAGGAAAAATATTTTCTGACATGTATGAAAAACCTATCACCTCTATCTTAATTACGTTACAAGATAAATAGAGCTGACAGGAGTTAGTTTACACTGGAGTGTTGATGGTGTGGCTAGACCTCCCTCTACTTGTGAGATTTAGTTTAGGAGGCAATTTACATGGAACACAAGTGGTTCTCAGACTTGAGTGGGCACCACAATCACTGGGGTGCTAGGAATTTTGCAAACTTCCGGACCGTACCCCCAGAGATTTTGAATCAATAGTTCTGGGCTGGTGGCTGCTGCTGCTGGTGGAGACGGCCATTAGGGCCTTAGGTCATCTTGTTTACTCATGCACAGTGCATGATGGGACATGCCAGGCAACACCACATTTCTCATTTCTTCCTGTGGATGGTGATGTAGATCCTAGAAGCCACTGTTTTTATTTGTTTGTATGTGTATATGTGTATTTGTGTGTGTGGGAGAGGGGGAGCTGGATAAAGGAAGTTAATCATTCATTAGGGTGTTATATGAGTGGTCTTTGAAAGATTCATGAAAAGCCATATTACAAAAATAACTATACATGGATTTCGAAATGTTTTTACACTCAAATGAACTGATACTTTAACTCTGTTTCTCCAATAACTTAATTCTTTTCTTTTTTTGCTCAAAGGTGCATGCACTGGCCAGAGAGACAGACAGAAAGACGGGGAGAGGCGAAAGCAGCACCATGGACAATGGTCATGCCATAATACCTTTTATTCTATTTCTCCCCCATTTGGGGGATTTTGGACATGCATGTGTGCACACCCAGTGTGGTTATCACTGCCAAGTCCAGGACTCGAATCAACCACTGGGCATGTGGGATCTCGCTGCCTCAACCACAAGGACTCAAAGAGAGCTTCCAAGAAATGTTTAAAGTTCCTTGGTATTTCATTTGGAGAACAGAAGAACAAAAAAAACCTTAGGAGAAGAGCATGAAAATGGAATACATCTGAGAAAAAGAAATTGTTAAAGAAATTCTGCTGAAATCAGGGGACATTACAAGTTTCCTAGGGACTAT
Organism: Tupaia belangeri chinensis; assembly: GCF_000334495.1. Lineage (NCBI taxonomy): Eukaryota > Metazoa > Chordata > Mammalia > Scandentia > Tupaiidae > Tupaia > Tupaia belangeri. The sequence continues at coordinate 1,628,500 of NW_006160189.1, read as the reverse complement.
CCCTAACATTTTACCACTCATGCTGTGAGGGGTGGGGAAATAGTAAGGTATTTTACCTGTATAGTGTCTATTTTCTAGATCCAGATGACAGACTTTTACTGAAGTAATAATAGCTCTGTTTAATAGTCAACCCCAAAGCTAATATTTCCCCCACTGTGATTTATCTGTTTTTCTAGCCATTATGATCTCAACCAAGTTCCGAGTCTTAAATTAGTTTTGAGGGTCACATGGAAATAAGAGCCATTATTTATATGATCAGGGCAATGTGCATACAGCTATTATAACATGTTGAATTTCTACAAAGCTGCAGTTTTGTGAATCAGGCCTCAGTGAACACTAGGTAAGCTTAATGTCAAACTTCTGAGTGATGAAAAAAACTATCATCAAATTAAGTATATTAAATTTGATAAAGCAGCAACATTTACATTTTTGTTGAAAGGCTAAATTTAAGTGAAATCAAGTAATTTTCTCTCATTTTCTGTGCAAACTTTGGTTTTCCTATTGCATTATCTAATATTTGTTGAAATTTACTTATTTTTAAAATTTGCTACCAGGTGTGTGCACTTGATGGAAAGAAGCAGATGGAAAAAGAGAAAGAGAGGGAAAGTGACAAAGCATCCTCCCCCAGGGGAATGGTCACACTGTGATCTCTTCTTCTTTCTCATCTCTGGACTTTGGGCACACACGCACACTCATCCAGTATGTTTTTTAAGCTACTAGTCAAGGACTCCAACCTTGCAGTTGGCCATGTGGAATCAAGCTGTCTTAACCACTATGCTACCAGCTGACCCCTATTGAGATTTATTACTGGATGGCATTGTTCTAACTGCTTTACCATCATTAATTCATTTAGGTCTCATGACAAGCTGATAACGCTATTATCATCATTTTTCTTTTCCAGATGGGCGTTACATAGCCAGTTAGCAGCAGAGATGATGTGGAATGCTAAACGTCTACATGATAGCCCCCTCAGCTGCCTTAATATGTTCTGTAACACATGTTCTTCTCTTCTGCAGCCTTTCTTTTCTACAAGTGTATACCCAACTACACATCTGTTTCAATTCTTTCTTTTCGAGGGGCCGAGAATTTTTTCCCTTTTGTATAATTTCATAGTCTTGCATCTCTCCCTATCTTTGTGCCACTTACCTTATCTGAAAGTGTAATCACTCTTCTTTTTGCATTGATCTGTTCCCATTTTACATTAATCAGTTCTTGTAGCAATACATTTATGGCTATTCTTAATTATAAATGTAAATTTTTAATATCCAAGGAGGTTTTAAAAAGGAAAATTAGGGCTAGCCAAGTGGCATGATGGTTAAGACAGCGGGACTCTATATAGCTGACAACATGGTTTGAGTCCCAGACCTGGCAGCCTGAAAAACATGCTGAGCACGTGTGCATGCCAAAATTCTAACAGGCTGGAGAAATGGAGAAGGGATAGTGACCTGACCATCCTCAAGGGGTGTGCTTTCTCTCTCTCTGTCACCCTCTGGCCAAAGGCACATACCCTTTAGCAATTAAAAGAAAAAAAGAAAGAAAAAAAAAGAATTCACTGTTCAGTTAAGACATACTTCCTTTTGCACATTTCTGTCCAGTTTCTTAAGTGTGTATGTGTTTGTGGGAAGACATATATTTTATATTTATGCTTATTTTCTGTAAGTAATTTGTATTTGGATTTTGGATTTTTCCCACAGATTATTGGACTCATCTTTTTTCTTATTTACCTTTTTTTTTTTTTTCTTAAAAAGTCCACATGCTTGTCAGAGAGAGAGAGAGAAACGGGGACAGAGACAGAGAGAGAGAGAGGAAGAAAGCATCACCCTTTATTTTTTAAAAGTTTATTTATTTATTTCTTCCATGGGGAGGAGAGAGAGGAAGAGGATCCCTAACAAGGTCCTCTCATTGCAACCTCCTGCAGCTTCATCTAGCCCAGATCCTCGGCACGCAGAGCATGTGGCTGGCATTTACAGGGAAGTCTCAGGGCACACACCTGGGGTCTTCCCACACCAACCAAGCATTTTAGACTGTTGTGTTACCACTGTGTCACAGTCTGACCTCCTGACCACTCATTCCTAATATGTATATTCCCAAGAATAGAATTACTGGGTCATGAGGAAGACAAATATTTAGCTAACATTGTTTTTTTTAAGGTATGAAATCTACTTAAAACACTAATAGGAACTTGCTATTTTGTGAACTGGTAAGGATATTTTACTATCATTCAAAAAGAGAGACATTAAATAATTTAGAAAAGCAGTGCAGAGTTCAGTCTAGAAACTCAACAAATTCCCCTTGCTTTTGATGATTGCCTTTCTTTCAGTATGAACTTATTGTACATGCAACTGTATATAGCTCTTTATTCCCTTACATTTATTTATTTATTTTTAAAAAATTTTGTCAGATAGCACATGAGCTCACTAGGAAGAGACAGAGAAAAGAAGAGAATGCAAGAGGGAGAAAGCACCCACCACGTGGAATGGGCACGCCACAATCCTCTTCCCCATTTCTCCATCTTGTTGGGATTTGGGGCATACACACACACATACACGTAAGTGCCCAAGGTGTCTTATAAGCCACTGGGTCTGGAACTGAACTATGCAGTCAATCATGTGGGTTATAGTGCCCTTAAGCATCAGTCCACTGGGTGACCCACATTTAGATGTATTTCTAAGTAAGACTTTTATTATTATTACTCTTTTGCATATAGCCCCCTTCACTTCATTCCTCATGAAGTTTGCTCATGCCATTGTGTCTGCTCAGAATCCTTTGCATTACCCCCTTGTACTTCGTGTCTCTTCTCATTTAATAAGTACTGAATGCACGTTGGACACTGATAAATGGGTATTCCTTTATGTTAGATGAACCCGTCAAAACTATACCCTGGCACTGTGCTTGACACAGAGCTCATGTAAATAGTTGAGTCAAGACACCCTCCCACCACCATTCTGTGCTTTCTTGTGTGTTAGTGAGCATGATTTTGAAAGCACACTTTTTATTTGCATAAGATTATTAGAAAAATAACTTTGAAAGAACTGGAAGCTATTCTTATATATTACCTCTTTTGATCATTTTATAGCAAAACGTTCAATTAATCAGACACATTTCTTATATCCTACTTTATACTTGTGAACCAGGAAATGAGCTAAAAAAAATGTCTTCAACACAGACTTTCTTGCGTGGTCATTAAGTAGCTTTTATTTGTCAAGGTGTGGTGGCAATAAATGTTTTCTCTTGGGGACACCTAAATTATAGCCACTGTTTGAACTTAATAATGTTGTAGAGGAGCAGACCAGACAATGTTTCCATTATTGCAATCCTTATTTAGCAGAGGGTAAAGGGTCCCTTAGTGAAAGAGTGAGTACATGGGAAGAGATAATGATTGGCTAAGTACTGTGGAACTCCCTGACACTGATTGAGCCATGTTAATGTTTAGTTTAGTTCTTGGGAGTATTAGGGTCGCTTGTTAAAACTCCAACATGTACTGCCATTTCCAGACCTGGGACTGATGATGGGATCAGGGAGAAATGCAATGATTAATTTTAATGCAAACCAGAAAAAAAAAAAGACAGATTTAAACACTTTAAATCTGTGTTCTTTCCATTTTGTTATTTAACTTTATTTACTTATTTATTTATTTGTAATTTACCGGAAGATGAATACACTCAACCGAGAGAGACACAGAGAAAAAATGAGAAAGCACTTTTTATGTGGTATGATCACACCATAATCCTTTTTTTAATTTAAAAATTTTTTTTTTGAGAGTTTTTGCTATAGGGCGTGTGCTCGCCAGAAAGGCAGAGAGAGACAGACAGATAGAAAACGAGAATCACCCCCCAGGGGGTATGGCCATGCCGCAATCCCTTCTCCTCCACTCTCCTCTCGGGATCTTGGGCACACACGCATGCGCGCCCGGCGTGAGTTTAAGCCACCGGGTCCAGGACTTGAACCACAGTTGCCTACATGGGAATCCAGTGACATATCCATTATGCTAACTGCTGATCTCACACCATAATCCTTTTTTCATCTATTTCTTCTTTCAGGATTGTGAGCCTACATGCATACATTCAGGTGTGTTTTTTAAGCCACAAGGTCTGGGACTCAAACAATGAAGTCAAATCAACCGTGTGGGATCCAGCCCCACTGGCTGGCCTGAATATTTTTTTAAACAAAAATTTGTAGTTAGTGTTTGATGTTATTACCATTATATGAGAAGTGAGGCCATAGTAAATAGTCTTTTTAGAATAGTTTTATCAGGTTTATCAACAATTTACAATATATCATGTACCGTTTACTTGATGACCGTTTTTTTTTTGGAGAGGTTTTTGCTATAGGGCACATGCACTTGCCAGAGAGAAGAGAGAGACAGAGAGACAGAGAGTGAGAAATCACCCCCCCCCAGGGGGGGTGGCCACACCGCAATCCCTTCTCCTCCATTCTCCTCTCGGGATCTTGGGCGGGCATGCACACATGCCTGGCAAGAGTTTAAGCCACTGGGTCCGGGACACAAACCGTGGTCGTCTACATGGGAGTCCAGGGACATAGCCATTACGCTAACTGCTGGTCCCAACTTGAGGACTTTTCTTAACTCATGATTTTCTTATGAGTCTCAGTATCAGAATGAATCCTACCTCCTGAATATCACTGAGTGGGTTGTAATGTTGAGTCCAACATGCGTTCAGACTTACTGTTGAATGAGGGTATGAAAAATTAGTAAAGATCTTTGGGCCAGTAGGTGGCATACCTTTTAAGGGCTGGACTCCCACATGGCCGGCCTCCATCCAGTGCAGGACCTGGTGCGTCATTTCTCTCTCTCTCTGTGTCTCTCTGTGGCGAGTGCATATGCCCTGTAACACATTAAAAAATAATATAATGATAAATAAAATTAAATAATTATTTAAAAAATTAATAACATTTTGTCCAATCAATGTAGGACTTTGAAACAAAGTAGATACCTTGATAAATATTTATTGTATGAATATATTAATGAAATACGTTAAAACTGTAAAAACATATATGCTGCTTTGAGTCAGATACTTGTAGGGTATATTGAGAAAAATGTAGACAAAATGCTGCTATAAATGTGTCAATATGTGTATATATATATATATATATATATATGTATAGCATCTAAAATCATATATTGTACCAATTAAATGAACTCGTTTTTGTTTAAAGGCTCCTCACCTAGAATTGGCTTATAAATAAAGAATATTTATTTATTGATTGATTTTTGAGAACTTTTTTGCTATAGGGCATGTGCACTTGCCAGAAAGTCAGAGAACGACAGAGAGAGAGGAAGTGAGAAATCATCCCCCAGGGGGTTGGCTACGCTGCAATCCCTTCTCCTCTATTCTCTTCTCGGGATCTTGGGCACACACGCACACGTGCCCAGCGTGAGTTTAAGCCACCGGGTCCAGGACATGAACCACGGTCGACTATGTGGGAGTCCAGCGACATAGCCATTACGCTAACTGCTGGTCCCCCAATTAAATGAATGCTTTAAGATTTGTATAGCACTTATTTTTAAGCATTATTTTATTTAAGTTCATGTATTTATTTTTATTTGATCAGAGAGGGACAGAGTGAGAGAGAGAGGGATAGGGAAAGTGAGAAAGCAAGCTGCCAGGTCCAGGACTCAAACCATGGTAGACCATGTGGAAATCCAGTGCCCTTAACCACCATGCCACCTGCCAGCCTCTTATATAGCACTTCACACCAGCATTTCTTTTCCTATGTATATATTTAAGTTAAACAAGGTTTTCATGTATATAGGAGAGAGGGAGGAAGAGGCATATACAGCAACATCAGAGCAAGATAGTTTTTAATAGCAGAAATCTGTAAACCCCAATGTCAATCAACAGTTCAATGAATAAAGCATTGCTTGAAAAAAATATATATATGTAGCAGAATAGTATATTGTAGTGAAAAAAATAAACTGAAGTTATACCCATCAACCCGGTTGACTCTGAAACATTAGGTGAAGGAAGCAAATCAGTGAAGGCTATACTGAGCATAATTCCTTTTAATATAATTTAAAAAGCAAGAAAATACAAACACTTCTAATTTATAAAATACATAATAATATTAGTTATGTTAATATGAATTATATAGGAAAATGATAGAAAAGTCAGGTTAATGTTTATTTTTTTTTAAGAATTATTTTATTTATATATATATATATATATATGTGTCAGTGTGGAATATGATTGGAGAGAGGGACAACTGGGTCTTTCAGACTGTCAGTGTTCTCTTCATTCAGGTAATGTTACATTGTGTTCACTTATTATGCTAAAATGTATGATCTATATGCTTCCATCTCCTATACATTTGAAATTAAAAAGAAACTAGGTCCTGCCTTGTGGTACAGTTGTTAAGCACTGGCATTGGGAGTCAGATCCTGGCAGCTCGAAAGACATCCTGGGCACATGAACATGCATGCCCCAAATCCTGATGGCATGGGAGGGATTGGAGGGAAGGTTTGCAGCATGACTACACCCTACTTGGGAGTGCTTCTTCTCATACACCCACTGGCAATAAAAAAATAAATATTTTTTTAAAGAATCATTTTATTTAACTTTATTTATTCATTTAAATTTGACCAGAGAGGGACAAGAGTGAGAGCGAGAGTGAGAGAGAGAGAGAAAGTGAGAAAGCAAGCTGTCACGTCCGGGACTTGAACTGCAGTCAGCCATGTGGGAGTACAACTCTCTTAACCATGCCACCTGCTGACTCCACAATAAAAAAATATTTTTAAAAAATCAAGAAGAACTAAATTATTCCTAGGGGACAGTAACATGTTAGGTAATATCCTTATATTCATGGAGTTTTAATAAGTAAAGACACTAAATAATTGCAGTTACACTATTTGGTACTGTAAGACTTTGCAGTAAGCAGTTGATCTAATCAAGGCAGTGCAGAACAAACTTCACTGAGCAAGTGAGAACTAATATCTAAATGATACATGAAAACTAACTTGAGGGACCAGGAGTTAGCGTAATGGCTATGTCACTGGACTCCCACGTAGTCGGCCGTGGTTCAAGTCCTGTACCTGGTGGCTTAAACTCACGACGGGCGTGTGTGCATGCATGTCCAGGATCCCGAGAGGAGAATGGAGGAGAAAGGATTGTGGTGTGGCCATCCCCCCGTGGGGGGTGATTTCTCGCTTTCTGTCTCTCTGTCTGTCCAGCAAGCGCACATGCCCTATAGCAAAAACCTCTCCAATATATATATATTTAAAGGTGAATTTTAGTTTTAAATGATGGTTGATAGCATCTGTAAGTACTTTACAGAAGCAAACTAAAATCCTGGGGGCGCTGGGAGGAACACCTTAAATTAAGGTATCAAATAATTCTCACAGATAAAATTTTAAGGGGCATGAGATTACACTCAAAAGGAATCACTAAAGGATCATTCAGGTGGCATGGATCCCATATGGCTGATTATGCAATTCGAGTTCTGGACCTAGCAATCTGAAAAACATGCGAGATGTGTGTGTACATGTGCCCAAAAACCTGAGGAGAGAGAATGAAGGAGAAGGGATTGTGGTGTGGCCATTCCTCAGAGGGGTGGTGGTGATTCTTTACCTTCTCTGTCTCTAGGTGAGTACATGCACTCTATGGTGAAAAAAAATTAGCTGAATACAGGCAGAACATATTCACCTTACTCTTTTGGTGTAATGCTCTGTAGACACACAGACAACCTGTAGAGAGATATATGATTAATGAATCAACACTTCTTGCTTACAGAGTAACAATCTGTTAGCTATTGGAGTAAATCATTTTTAAAACAAACCTTCTGTACCAGTGAAGTTTTTGGATGTTGGCATCCTTGCCAACGTAACTGTAACCATATGCATGATCCTGAGACAGAACTATCCAGTAAATTACCTCCAAATCCCAGACCATGAAATCTCTGAGATAATAAATTCTATTATTGTTTTAAAGTGTTGCAGCTTCAGGCAATTAGTTACGCACCAATAGCTAACTATACACTAAAGACAATTTCAATCCAACCAAAAGATACTATTTTAAACCTTTTTTGCATGCCAGTATAACATAAATATGAATTAGGTAATCATTTATAGAATATATTGTAAATATATTGAATATATCATTGAATATATCATTCCAACGAAGGCTTAACACCATTATATCTGAACTTCGAATAGATCCTCCAAACAGCTCAGCCTCCAGTGAGAATACAGAAGATTTTACAAATTTCAAGATGAGAGTCATTCTAGCATTTTCTCTAATTTCTGCACAATAATTAAAAATTAAGAATTCCTTATTTCAGAAACAATAAAATTGACTTTTAAATTAACTAATGTTTCTAAAGGGAAATCATAATAGAAATGAGAAACTATCTAGAAGTAAAAATCTTGGAAATATGGGGGCATATCAAAACTTTTGAAACACCACGGAAGTAGAAACAAAAAGAAAAATTTGAACTGCAGCGTGCTTACAGTGAATAAGAAGAAACACTGAAAATAGATGAGATAAACATCCAATCAAAGAAATCAGAAGTAGGGGTCAGCAGGTGGCATGGTGGTTAAGGGTGCTGGACTCTCACATAATTAACTGCAGTTCAAGTCCCAGACCTGGCAGCTTGCTTTCTTACTTTCCCCCACTCTCTCCCTCTCCTGGCAGCTTGCTTTCTCACTTTCCCCCACTCTCTCCCTCTCTCTACCTCCCTCAGTCCCTCTCTGGTCAAATTAAAATAAATAAATAAATAAATAAAGTTAAATAAAATAATTCTTAAAAAAAAATCAGACGTAGAGTAGAATAAACACAAAGAAAGAAAAGGAAAGAAGTCATAATGATAAGAAATTAATGAACGAGGGTACAGGAGAATGAATTCTAGAGACTGAAGGACAGAAGCCATAACAATGTGACGCAAGAAATCAAACAGTACCAACACACATTCACAAACACACACAAATTACATAATAAAAGTGGACTACATGATGCATCAGAGAGATTACAATGATGATATAAGGGTGTCATGAATAACTTTATATATATACAGTTTAAAAATTGGAAGAGTTGGGGCTAGCCAATGGTATAGTGGTTAAGACTGCTGGATCACACATGGCCAATGACATGGTTCAAGTCCTGGACCAGGAGGCTTTGAAAAGCATCCCAGACACTTGTGTGTATGTGCCCAGAATCCCAAAAGGAGAAATGGAAGACAAAGGACTGTGTTGTGATCCCCTCCTCCCCACCCCCAGAAGGTGCTTTCTAATTTTACTTCTTTCTCTTTTTCTCTCTCTTGTATGTGATAGATGCTCAGGTTGGTTCCTTATCTTGGCTATTGGGGATAATGCAGCTCTGAACCTGGAGTGCAGATATTGCTGATGTATACATTCTGGATCCTTTGGTTATATACCCAATAGTGGAATTCTTAGATATGATAGTTCTATTAAAAAAATTGTAAACAGCTTATTTATTTTCTTCATCTCAGAGAGAGAGAGGGCGAGCAACACCCTTGGCTGTCTTTATGGTACCGTCCTCCCCATAGCTCTGTAGCCAGCTGGATCACAGGCCACCCCTTCAGGTAGACCTGGGATGCCAACCTACAACCTTCCCATGTGGTCTCCAACAGCACTCAGTAGCACACCTACTATCTGTGCTACTATGGCTGGGCCTCCAAAATTCACATGTGGAAACCCAACCCCCAATGTGATGGTATTTGAAGATTGGGTGTTGAGGAGCTAATTAAGATTAGATTAGGTGACAAGGACTGGGACTCTCATGATAGGGTAGTGACTTTATAAGAAGAGGATGAGATCGCTCTCTCTCTCTCTTCACACTTAGGGAGGAAAAGTCATGTGAGACCATGTGAGATGTTCCTCAGTCACCCATGAAGAGGGGCCATAGGATAACTCAACCATGGTAGTGCCTTGATCTTAGACTTTCAACCTCCAGGATTAAGAGTAAGAAATTTCTGTTGTTTAAACCATCCATTCTATGATATTTTGTTATGGTAGACTGAGTTGCCTAAGGCGGTTCTGAGGGTTAATAAAGGTAAGTATAAAATGCTTCATACATTTCCTAGTACATTGCAGGAACCCAATATGTGCATCTCTTATCCCAAGCTTCTAATGGAGTGGCTGGCACATGGCAGGGACCCAGCACAGTAGGCACACAGTAGGGCACTTGCTACTATGGTACCTCCTCTCAGCTGTTTCCCTTCCACTCTCTGGTTACCCTAGGGAATGTGGAGTAGCTGAAAGACGGGAATTATTGCCACACCAGTACATGTCAGTATTAGAACTGTGCTCGCCACAGACTCCCCCTTCTCCCCAGTTATTTGGGTGTGTCTCTTCTGAAATGTCATACTCTTAAAGAGGTCTTTTAAATAATTATTTTATTTAACTTTATAATTACTATTATTTTGTTCCAGTTTGATCAGAGAGAGAGAGGGAAAGTGAGAAAGCAGGCCACCAGGTCTGGAACTCCAACTGTAGTCGGCCATGTGGGGGGTCCAGTGCCCTTAACCACTGTGCCACCTTCCAACCCCAAATTATGCCTTTTTCTATCCCTTCAAAAATCTGAACAAACGGGAACCAGCAGTTAGCGTAATGGCTATGTCGCTGGACTCCCACGTAGTCGACCGCGGTTCACGTCCCGGACCCGGTGGCTTAAAACTCACGCCGGGCACGTGTGCGTGCGTGCCCAAGATCCCGAGAGGAGAATGGAGGAGAAGGGATTGCGGCGTGACCATCCCCCCTGGGGGGTGATTTCTCGCTTTCTGTCTCTATGTCTCTCTCTGTCTGTCTGGCGAGCGCACGCGCCCTACAGTGAAAATCTCTCAAAAAAAAAAAAAAACATCTGAACAAACAAGGGCCAGATGGTGCTGCAGCAGTAACCGCGATGCCCTGCGAGGCAGAGGCACATGGGAAGGTTGCCCATTCACATTCAGAGATCTCACTGAGTACCCGGGCATGTGTGTGCACATGATCTGGACGGCTTGTGGCTGGGTCATGGCATCAAGACTGTCGGGGTTGCTGCCTCTCTGTTTCCCTCTCTTACTCATGGCGTTACCTTTACAAAAATGCACATAGCTTACCTTCCATATACTTAATTGGTATATCAACTCTCAAAGCCAGAAAACAGTTTTTGGAAGACCAACTTCCTAATAAATTAATACCAGGATAACACATTCTTTTTGAAAAACAAAATGTGTGGTTTCTGAAACATCAAATTTATGAACTTTTTAAAAAAATCTAAGTTTTGGGCAGGTCAGGTGGTGTGGTGGTTAAAGCAGCTGGCTTCCATATGGGCCTGGCATGTGACTAACATGTCACATGTGCACAGGCCCAACACCTGAGAAAATGGAGACGGGATTGCAGCGTGGTCATCCCCCCAGTGGGTGTTCTCTCAGTCCCCTCCCACACGACCCACCTCTCTCTCTCTCTCTCTCCTGCAAGTGTATACATCTTGTAGCAAATTTAAAAACAAACAAAAAAGCTGTATGTTGAAGTCTATATAGCTCTTCCAACTGTCTCCATCTGTAAAGATGATTTTTTTAAACTTAATTTGTTTTATTTATTGACGTAGAAAAAGAGACAGACACCCTGGATAGGTCTTCTCATCCCATGACTCCCTTCCTCCAGCCCTTCAGTTAGTCTGGATCTGGTGGATACACACCTGGCATGTTTCAGGTCAACTCAGGACCCAAACCTGGGGCCATGTGGCTTCCAGTACTTTAGTTCAATATGCTACAGCCTGTGTCACCAAGGCTGGGGAGCTCTAGAGATATTTATTTAATTTTATTTGATCACATTGCTTTTAGATGGATTAAAAAGTGATTAGTAGGGCTGGCAGGTGGCATGGTGGTTAAGGGCTCTGGACTCCCATATGGCCAACTGTGGTTCAAGTCCTGAATCTGGTGGTTAAATAAAATAATTCTTTTAAAAAAAGTGGTTAGAATTAGGAATGAAGTTTACAAGGTACTAGTATCTTTAACCATATAAATACCCAGCAATGGCTATCAATGTGGTTAGTTATGTTCAGCTGACTTATGCTCCAGAGAGCTATGAAATCAATGGCTACAAACTGGTATTTCCTGTTACCCATGTATATGAGGAACTATAATTTTCTGAATAACTCATCTTTTTTTTCCCTAAATAATTATTTTATTTGACTTTATTTATTTTAATTTGACCAGAGAGGGACAGGGAGAGGGGAGTGAGAAAGCAAGGTGCACCACATCCCGGACTTGAACCTGACCATGTGATGTGGGAGTCCAGTGCCCTTAACCACGATGCCACCCACTGGCCTATGGGTAATTCATTTTATAGTGAGAAAAAGACAAATAAAATGTGCTTCTTCTGCTAACACTCATCCTGATACTTATTCTATTTCAATTCTGCATTTGATTGTATAGACACATCCATAATATCATTAAATTTGTGAAATAACTGAAAAGGCTCAGATAAGTGATCATTGTCTCTATATTTTCCAGTAGGATGTTAAGAGCATTTTTGAAAAAATAACTGATAGGATGAGTGGATAATGTAATGGTTATATTGCTGAACTCACACATGGCCAACCGCGGTTGAAGTTCCAGAGCCGATGGCTTGAAACCCAGGCTGGGCGCATGTGCATGTGTGCCCAAAATCCCAAGAGGAGAATGAAGGAGAAGGGATTGCAATGTGGCCATCCCCCACTAGGGGGTGATGTCTAGATTTCTGTCTCTGTCTCTCTGGCAAGTGCATGAGCCCTATAGCAAAAACTCTCTTTAAAAAATATACACTGTGAACATAATTTATTCTATGTGTAACGTCTGGTACCTTAAAAATGTTAACAGTTACAATGTTTGTATACATTTTGTATAAAGACTAATCAGATCTTATTGCTTTCTTTAAAAAAAAAGTCTAAAGAAAAGTAAAGAAAAGCAAATCAAACCAAAACAAAAGCTCTTAATCAAATAAACTAATGGGATTATTATTAACTCTCTAGAATTAGGTTATATAAATCAGAACTGGTTGCTCCAAATTGTATGAATTTTTTCAATTTACAAATAATTACCGAGTGGTTATGAGTTGTAAAAATACATTTTTTTCTTCTCTTTTTTTTTGAAAGTTTTTTTTGCTATAGGGCGTGTGTGCTTGGCAGAAAGACAGAGACAGAGAGACAGAAAGCGAGAAATCAGCCCCCCAGGGCGGATGGCCACGCTCCAATCCCTTCTCCTCCATTCTTCTCTCGGGATCTTGGGCACGCATGCACACATGCCTGGTATGAGTTTAAGCCACCAGGTCTGGGACTCGAACTATGGCTGACTACATGGGAGTTCAGCGACGTAGCCATTACGCTAACTGCTGGGCCCACATTTTTTACATGGATATAGATGGAGATTTCTTTGTTCCGATGTACATGAGATTTTTAAATAATTATTTATGTAAGTTTATTTATCATTATTATTATTTAAAAATTTGGTTTAGGGTGTGTGCACCTACTATACAGAGACAAACAGAGAAAGCAAGAAAGCAAGCCACCAGATCCAGGACTTCAACCACAGTCAACCATGTGGGAGTCCAGCACCTTAACCACCATGCTTCTTGTTGGCCTGTACTTGTACATGGAATTTTATAAAGCAGTCTAGAGCGTTGTTTATCTAGAAAACTCATTTTCTGCACAGCTGAGGCTTAGTCTCTATATAAGTTATTGAGTCATTCAAATTTAACACAATGTTTATGCTATTACTGAAGAAGTAAACAGAGAAGTTTATTAATATTGAATATGTTGCATACCTACCTACCATTTGAGGTTGAAAATCATTCAAGAAGAGTTATGAGAGTATCACAAGCATTTATCGATCTGTATACTAGAGATATTAGGGTACTAGGCTTATTCCTTTCACTTTTAAGTTTAACATAAAGAATTAATTCAGGGACCAGCAGGTAGCGTAATGTCTATGTCGCTGGACTCCCACGTAGTCGACCGCGGTTCGAGTCCTGGACCCGGTGGCTTAAACTCACGCTGGGCACATGTGCGTGCGTGCCCAAGAGCCCGAGAGGAGAATGGAGGAGAAGGGATTGCAGTGTGGCCATCCACCCTGGAGGATGATTTACCGCTTTCTGTCTCTCTGGCTGTCTGGTGAGTGCACGCGCCCTATAGCAAAAATCTCTCTCTCAATAAAAAAGAATTAATTCAGAAATGTTTTCTCAGAAAGTACAATAGTCTTTTCAAGATGGTACCCAAAGCCTATTAAAAAAAAAATTGCTGGGGGCCAGCAGGTGGTGTGGTGGTTAAGGCACTGGAATTCCCACATGGCTGACCACAGTTCGAGTCCCAGCCTGGTGGCTTGCTTTCTCTCTCTCTCTCTCTTTCTCTCTCTCTGTCTTTCTCTGACCAAACTCATGTGAAATAATAATAATGATAATAATAACAATAAACAAATAAAGTAAATAATTCTTTAAAAAATTGGTACAGGGCACATGTACTCTCTGGAGAGAGACAGCAAGATAATCGAACCAATGTGTATATTGATAATAAATAGATAAATAAGTTAAACACTATGTCTTTTTTAAAAATAAAAAGAAAACTTAAAATTCAGCTAAGGAGAAGGAGAAGGAAGAAAATAGAAAAGAGAAAGAAGTCCATTATTTGTTCATATTTAATAGGCTTACATTTATTTATTTATCACGGAGGAATAGTTGTCAAAATGAGGAAAACCCAAAGAACAAAATGACACCGAGACTTGTTCTCAAAAGCATCATTTTCCCGAAGGAAGTAGGGGTCATTTTTTCATGATTGCCTGTAAAATAAGAGCAACAAAACAACAAACAAATGAAGAAACAAAAACATGCTATGATTTTGGCCCTTCTAAAAAAAAAAAAAAAAAAGAGAAGAATAGAAAAAATGTCCCCACTCTTCTGTAAGCTGCTTAAATATGAGAATTGTGTTTCTTAATTTCTTTGTTTTCTAAATACCTGACACATGTGGTACAATTATTGAATTGAATTTCACCCTCCTGGGAAGAAGCAATGACCTCTACTTACAGGTTGGCATTCAGGGACATAGGTCATGTTTCAACATCGGAACTGGGTGAAAGTTAAGCACAGTTTTTCTCACGTATGCTTTTACAATAAAAAATGAAAACTAAAGAGACTAAAGAGAATCTCTCTTAATCTATTTTATTTTCTTAATGGCTTTGATATTTTGACTACCATTTTATGGATATTACATTAATGAAAACATGTTGATTGTCCATCAAAACACACCTTAAAAGGTCAGTAATGGTTTTTATCTTAAGCAGTAAAGATGATACATCAAGCTATTGTAATTATACTCACAATTTAAAATATGAAGGCATTTAAGTGTTTTTCGCTTTTTTATTACCTTGTATTGACCACATTCATTTGACATTCATTCATGCATTCCTATCTGTCTACCTACGTATGTACCTATCTATTTGCACCTTTCTTGGCAGGGTGGGAGTATATAGTCATAATTCCTATTCCCTAGTAGGAGAGAGCTTCCTACTAGCTCGGTAAATAACGCATATAATATTGAATAGGATGCAAGACAAATAACATCAAATATCTTCAAGCAGTATCTGATGGCATCCCTAGTCAGTATAATCGTCATGCAATTATCACCTGTGTTTAGGAAGATCACTGTGACCTGTCAAAAATATGAAACCATATGTGTAGAATTTTAATTTATTTTTTTAGAGGTTTTTGCTATAGAGCGCATGTGCTCGCCAGAAAGACAGAGAGAGACAGAGAGACAGAAAGCGAGAAGTCACACCCCAGGGGGGATGGCCACACCGCAGTCCCTTCTCCTCCATGCTCCTCTTAGGATCTTGGGCACACATGCACACATGCCCGGCGTGAGTTTAAGCCACCGTGTCTGGGACTCGAACCGTAGTCAGCTACATGGGAGTCCAGCAACATAGCCATTACATCAACTGCTGGTCCTCTATGTGTAGAATTTTAAACGTGTTCCTGAACTTTTCTTATTATGTAGAAAAAAACTGATGTCTTTGTGCTAAACTACATGCAACATGATCAGGAAATCAGTAGGAGAATTAAAAAACAAATTGACTTGTTGAGTGACAAAATTCTGGATAACAAAAAGATTTCCAAGTCTTGACTTCATAATACTGCTTGTGTAGTAGTCTATAAATGACCTATGTACTTTAGCTTCATATTAATGAAAAGAGGTAAACTCGGCCGTATCCTCATGTGAAACCCAGGAACTCAACTAATTCCTGTATGTGTTTGTTCCATAAATGTTTGCTCCCTTATACATGTCACCATATACACATTTATCTGTACCTAGTGGCCTTTGACGTGATCTAGACACTGGTGGTCTGATGGCAGCCTTAGCTTCAGAATGCTGGGCATCCAGAAAGCCTACCCCTTTCTGGACACTGCTGGATTCTAAAAGAGTTGTTCTACAAATAATGTAAGTTGTGTCTTAAAGTAACTCACCTACATTAAAAAATATACCATGGAATAGGGGAAACTGTGTAGCATATTATCAGTTTTCCTTAGTTCTCATCGTGGCCATGGTTTTCCATCAGATTTTGCCTAGGGGTGAGTCTTTATGGATACTTGTGCCATATTATGATTTTATATATAGAAACCTTACATCAATACATACCTTTGGAAGGAAAAAAACACTTTTTTTTTTTTTTTTTTAGAGATTTTTGTCATAGGGTATATGTGTTCTCTGGAGAGAAGAGACAGAGACAGCGAGAGAGAAAATGAGAAATCATTCTCCAGGAGGGATGGCCATGTCACAGTCCTTTCTCCTTCATTCTCCTCTGGGGATCTTGGGCACACACACGCACACACACACACACACACACACACACACACATGCACTTGGGAAGATTTTTCAAGCTACCATATCTGGGACTTGAACTGCAGTTGGCCATGTAAGAATCTGGCAACATAAATCACTATGTCATCTTCTGGATGTCTCTCTTGCTCTCTTTTTAAAGTTTATTCATTTCTTGAGAGAGTCATTCCCAACAAGCTTCTGATGCCACAGTTCACCCTTAGCTTTAGCCAGGCCTGATCAGAGCAACGTGGGCCCTGCATAGTCAGGGAGCTGTCCAGACAAGAACCCAGAACCTTCACATGTGCATCCGCCTCAAAGAACATCAGGATTTACTGTTGTACCTTTGTCCAGATACTGAAAAAAGTCTGTTTAAACACAGGGTATGCAGAATTCCTGAAAACAACTAGTAATTAAGTAGTTTGAACAAGTTAATATAGTTTCCTGTAGACCTAACTACTGAAGATTACCTGTTCCTATACTGAAAGATGAGTGTGGTTTTCGATTCTGTTCAGTTCGTGGGGAGACTGTAGGGACAGGAAATACTTCTTTTAATCAATTTACCGTTTAGTCTATAAATGCAAAGCCATGTTAAAGGATGCTTGGAAAAAACTTGAAAGTCAATGTTAACATTGCAGACTTGCTGAAGGTACTAAAAAAACTGTAAGGATAAACTTTCATCATCTACACCTCAAGTGGCTTTAAAAAAAAAATACCATTGCCTTTCCAACTAAGATGATAAATGCTGTTCTGATTCTAATTGACAAGTGTTATATATATAAAAAAATTCTTGCCTTCATTCTTATCAAAACTGTGGGGATTTCCAATGATAGGACAATATTATGTGGGTGGAAACTTCTCAGAAGAATAGAGAACTTATCAGTATTTACTTAGGTTCTATTACATTCAGAGCCATAAAAGCAACTACAGTCATAAATTTATAGCCAGTCAAGGATATTGCCTCTTCCCCAAAGAGGCCAGATATTAAAGGAGTGGAGTGAATGAACTCAAATCATGAAGTGGTTTCAATATTGGAGCAGTTTTCCCCCTTCATATTTCAACTTGTAGCCAATATGTTATGAAGACACAGACTAGCTAACTTTGAGAGCTGCAGAGCAAAAATTGTTACCATCTTTTCTTACAAATTTTATTTTCTTCTTCAATTAGTATTTAGTAGTTATAATAGCCACCCTTTGATAAGTTTTTGCAATAGGTTAATAACCATCACATTTACTTGAATAGATGTTTTTATGATTCCAATTTTCAGCTAAAAAGAAGGGACTCATGACTATTAAAAGTTTTTGCCCCAAATCACACATCAGGGACAAGACTTAAGTTTAGGTCTTTCTGATTCTGAAGCAGATTCTAATGCTTTGTATTTGTGCACCACAAACTGAGTGTTTTGAAATAACACAGATGGATTATTTTACAACTCTAAAGTTCAGAAGCTCAGCAGGGGTATCATTGGGTTAAAATTAAGGCGTCAAAAGGACTGCATTCCTGGGAACCAGCAGTTAGCGTAATGGCTATGTCGCTGGACTCCCATGTAGTCGACTGCGGTTCGCGTCCCGGACCTGGTGGCTTAAAACTCACGCCGGGCGCGTGTGCGTGCGTGCCCAAGATCCCGAGAGGAGAATGGAGGAGAAGGGATTGCAGTGTGACCATCCCCCCGGGGGGTGATTTCTCGCTTTCTGTCTCTATGTCTCTCTCTGTCTGTCTGGCGAGCGCACGCGCCCTGCAGTGAAAATCTCTCCAAAAAAAAAAAAAGTTTAAAAAAAAAATACCATTGCCTTTCCAACTAAGATGATAAATGCTGTTCTGATTCTAATTGACAAGTGTTATATATATAAAAAAATTCTTGCCTTCATTCTTATCAAAACTGTGGGGATTTCCAATGATAGGACAATATTATGTGGGTGGAAACTTCTCAGAAGAATAGAGAACTTATCAGTATTTACTTAGGTTCTATTACATTCAGAGCCATAAAAGCAACTACAGTCATAAATTTATAGCCAGTCAAGGATATTGCCTCTTCCCCAAAGAGGCCAGATATTAAAGGAGTGGAGTGAATGAACTCAAATCATGAAGTGGTTTCAATATTGGAGCAGTTTTCCCCCTTCATATTTCAACTTGTAGCCAATATGTTATGAAGACACAGACTAGCTAACTTTGAGAGCTGCAGAGCAAAAATTGTTACCATCTTTTCTTACAAATTTTATTTTCTTCTTCAATTAGTATTTAGTAGTTATAATAGCCACCCTTTGATAAGTTTTTGCAATAGGTTAATAACCATCACATTTACTTGAATAGATGTTTTTATGATTCCAATTTTCAGCTAAAAAGAAGGGACTCATGACTATTAAAAGTTTTTGCCCCAAATCACACATCAGGGACAAGACTTAAGTTTAGGTCTTTCTGATTCTGAAGCAGATTCTAATGCTTTGTATTTGTGCACCACAAACTGAGTGTTTTGAAATAACACAGATGGATTATTTTACAACTCTAAAGTTCAGAAGCTCAGCAGGGGTATCATTGGGTTAAAATTAAGGCGTCAAAAGGACTGCATTCCTGGGAACCAGCAGTTAGCGTAATGGCTATGTCGCTGGACTCCCATGTAGTCGACTGCGGTTCGCGTCCCGGACCTGGTGGCTTAAAACTCACGCCGGGCGCGTGTGCGTGCGTGCCCAAGATCCCGAGAGGAGAATGGAGGAGAAGGGATTGCAGTGTGACCATCCCCCCGGGGGGTGATTTCTCGCTTTCTGTCTCTATGTCTCTCTCTGTCTGTCTGGCGAGCGCACGCGCCCTGCAGTGAAAATCTCTCCAAAAAAAAAAAAAGGACTGCATTCCTTGGGAGACTCTGGAGTAGAATCCTTTTCCTTGTCTTTTCCAGAGTTTTCCATCATTCTTTAGTGAACCCCCAATGCCAGTTTTTAAACAAAGGGTCTCACCATGTTGCAAACTTCCCACTGCAGCCTGCCAGCTGGGACTGCAGGTGTGCACCACTTGTTTGGCTCTCGCTTAGATGGGTTTCGCTATGCTGGCCAGCCCAGTCTCAAGCCTGCAGTCCTCATGCCTCAGCCTCTCAAGTCTCTGGGATCATAACCCATGCTACGAAGCCCGACCATCAGGTTGGACCTGACCTTCAGGTTGGACCCAGAATTGAACCCAGATCTACCATGTGGTCCCATCTGGTGGAGCGAAGCATTTTAGCAGCACATAGCGTGTGTCCTTTCTGCCTCTTCTGCCTCTTTATGCTGTCTTTTAATGACTTTTGTGATTATTTCGGGTCCAGTCAAATAATCCAGGATCATCTCTCGATTTTAAATTTCTTAATCACACCTGCAGCCACTTTTGACATAGAAGGAAAATATTCACAGCTTCTGGGCATTAAAAATCATTGGGAGGCCAGTATTCTCTCTACCACAGAAACAAAAGAAGTCTGGATAAGTATAGTACGATTGAGCATCTAAATATTTTAATATTAATATTTTGAAATTATATGAGTGGCCTTCATAAAGTTCATGAAGAAACGGAATTCAAGTACAAGTTTATTTTAGTGCAAACATTTTTTTGGCATCTAGGCCTGCTCCCCACCATAATTCTATCCTATAGATAGACTAAAACCATGACCACTTGGATTAATGGTTATTAAAATTATTATGGTAGTATAATAGAGTTAGTTTTGGATTAAGAAAAGTTCTTATTGCTTCATTTAGGCCTGTCTCTTTAATTAATTAATTACTTAGATTTTAGAGAGATATTTGCTATAGGGGCATGTATGCTTGCCAGGGAGATAAAGAAAGACAGAAAGCATTCCCCTGGGGGGATGGCCATGCAGCAATTCCTTCTCCTCCATTCTCCTCTCAGGATCTTAGACATGCATGCACATGTGCCTGGCATGAATTTCAAATCACCTGGTCGGGGACTCAAACCACAATTGACTGCATGGGAGTCCAGCGACAAAATCATTAGCTATCTACTGGTCCCAGGCCTGTCTTTTCAGAGTGAAAATGGTGGTAAGTTTTACCAGAATTTTTTTTTTTTAGAATTATTTTATTTTACTTTATTTATTATTATCATCATTATTATTTTCCAGTTTGATCAGAGAGAGACAGAGAGAGAGAGAGGAAGTGAGAAAGCAAGCCACCAGGTCTGAGACTTGAACCGTGGTCGGCCTTGTGGGAGTCCAGTGCCTTTAACCACCATGCCACTTGCCGGCCCCAGTTACACCAGATTCTAAACATTCAACTGGCAGGTGTTCAACAAATGCTTGTTCCATCTCCTTCACTATTAAAAAAAATAAGTTACAGAAGGCAAACAAAATAGTATATGTTGCAGATATCTTCAGTAATGTCTGCTGATCGTTAAACTTGTGAAAACTGCTTATTTTCTAAATAGGCCAAACATTTGGGAGGCCTTCTGCAGCTTGATATTCTCTACATTTTCCCCATTCTGGTATTCCAGGTCTGCATTGTTTGTTTTGTTCCCATAATGTGTCTTAAATGGAGACATTGGAAATCATTCATTGCCTCATGGCTTTTTCTCACGATATTTTAGGGACTTAATTTTTTAATTTTTTATTTTTTAACTTTGCCAGAGAGTGTATGTGGACACAGGAGGAAGACAGAGAAACAGAGAGACAGGAAAAGTAAGAAAGCACCTCCATGGAGAATGGTCACACCTCCATCCTTTCTCCTCCATTTCTTCCTTTTTTAGGGTTTTGGGCACTCATACACAGTTACTTGGCATGTTTCTCAAGCCAGTGAGTCCAGGATTTAAACCATGCAGTTGGCCAATGAGATCCAGCTATCTAAACCATTACACTAGATTCTTAATTATTTTAAGATGTAGTTTTCTGTATTTATTTATTTTTCGATATTATAAATGCACAATTAGTACTCTTATGGGAAATGAATCCTGAATTAACCTTTTAAAAACCATTCTTTTAAAAATAAATTATAGGACCAGCAATTGGTGTAATGGTGTAATGGTTACATCACTGGACTCCCACATAGTCAACTGTAGTTTGAGTCCTGGACCCAGTGGCTCCCAACTCAAACCAGGTGTGTGTGCATGCTTGCCCAAAATCCCAAGAGGAGAATGGAGAAAATGGGATTACGGTGTGGCCATCCCCTCAGGGAGTGATTTCTTGCTTCCTGTCTCTTTGTCTCTCTCTGTCTTTCTGACGAATGCATATACCAAAAATTTCTTAAAAAAAAAAAAACTCATAGGAAAGTTATGATATCAAACATTATCTCTGCCACATCATTTTCTCACTCTTATGTTATTCTTAAAGATAACTCCTGTTAGTTTTGAATTTATTTTTATTAGAATGCTACTATATAATTCTTGATCACATGCTTGTCAACTCTAAAAGAATGTCATTGATTCCTGATATTCAAAGTTGGGAATGTGTCCCACTAAACTATTCCATTTTGTTTTGTTTTCTTTTGTATTGCTTAAGAGATTTTTTTCAATAGGGTGTCTGTACTTGTCAGAGAGACAGAAAGCAAGAAATCACTCCCCAGGAGGAATGGCCATGCCACAGTCCTTTCTCCTCCATTCTTCTCTTGGGATTTTGGGCACGATCGCACACATGACTGATGCGTTTTAAGCTGCTGGGCCAGGACTCGAACTGCAGTTGACTGTGGGAGTCTAGTAATGTAACCATATTACCATCTTCTGGTTCCAGCTATCCCATCTTTATCTGCTTCTCCTTTCAATATTTGACATTTATATTTAAATTTTGCTCTTCTACTGATTATTTTTGTAAGTTAGCATAGCTAAAAGCTTGTTTTCATTTTTTTTAATTCATTTTTTTCTTTATTCATGACAGAACATGTACATGCACATGTGTGGGGTTGGAGGAGAGAGAGATGACCGCCCTCCAAAGGGTCTGGTCATGTCACAGACTCCTTCCTCCAGTCCTTTCAGTCTGTCAGGTCCTGGGCAATTGTGTGCATCCAGACTGTTTCATTCAGACCCAGCCAGGGATTTGAACTATGGTCGCCATAAAGGATCAGGGTTCTCGGGACCAGTAGTTAGCATAATGGCTATGTCGCTGGACTCCCTCGTAGTTGACCGTGGTTTGCGTCTCAAAACTCACGCCGGGCGTGTGTGTGTGTGCGTGCCCAAGATCCTGAGAGGAGAATGGAGGAGAAGGGATTGCGGCGTGACCATCCCCCCTGGGGAGTGATTTCTTGCTTTCTGTCTCTATGTCTCTGTCTGTCTGGTGAGCGCACACTCCCTATAGTGAAGAAAAAAAAAACAACTCAAAAAAAAAAAAAAAAGGATCAGGGTTCTCTTAAGCAGTGCATTACCAACCCTATCCAGGTTTTTTAATTTTTAAAATTTCTTTATTTCTTTCTCTTCATTCTTTCTTCCATGATTCAAAGAGACAGAGAACATCCTTGACAGAGTTTCATTGCTGTTATCCACCCCTAGCCTCAGCTAGCCCTGGATTATGGGCAGTTGCATGTCTGGTATACTCAGGGAGGTCTCTGGATACCAGCCAGATGTGACTCAGTGCTGACTTATCCTGCTACACAACCATCCAGCCCCTATTTCTTTTTTTCAATAGAGTATATACTCTACTTTCTAAGATCTTAACACAGTCATTTCCTCAACTTTTCCTTCCTCCAATGACTTAATTCTGGTCAGGTAAACTTTCATATTGTCAGGCTTGTTTATATTTACATTGTGCCTAAAATTGTCACCAATCCACTCACTCTTTTTTTTTTTTTTTTTTAATGCATTGACTCTAGTTAGAAATATAAAAGCAATATTGGCACTCCACAAATATTGTCTAATGCTGAGTCATATAGTGTGCTGTATTTTTTTTTTCCTAGTTTAGTTTTTACTATCGAGCACATGCACTCACCAGAGATACAGAGACAGAGAAAGAGGGAGAGGAAAAGTGAGAAGTCACCTTTTGGGAGGATGACCATGTCACAATCCCTTCTCCTCCATTCTCCTTTTGGGATTTTGAGCATGTATGCACACTCCCCCTTTGTATTTGCAAGTTGTCAGGACGGGGACTATAGCCATATTCTCAGCCATGTGGAATCCAGCCTCTTTAACCAGTACACCACCTGGGTGGCCCAATGTGTGACTATATATTTTTTGATACAGATTTACTCTCAGGAAATACAAGAAATGCATTAGAAAAAGCTCACCATATTCACGTAGAATCTCTTTGTTTTATTTTTATGTATTTTTTATACTTGCTAAAGAGACGCAGAAGGAGAAAAAGAGAGAAGACACCAAAATGGGGTGTGCTCATGCTACACTCTGTTCTCCATTTTCCACCCTGTTAGAATTCTGGGCTCACACACACACACACACACACACACACACACACAAGTGAACTGTGGTTGCCACTACAGCTCCCTGAACCACTAGGCAATAGGGCTGACCTATTGTTTTTATTTTCTAGATTATGATTTCTGGTTTACATATATTCAGTGTATATCATTGTTGAGTACATTATGGTTTTTTAAAGTGTGCATTCAATGTATAATGATCAAGTCAAAGATATATGCATTTTTTTTTGTAAGTTGTCTTTTTGTTTGTGTCTTACACTAAATTTACTTTTATTTTATCCTTTATTTTTTTACCTCCTCAAAACCTTATATTGTGTCAGATTTTTTCTTCCTGGAAATTTCCCTGAGGAGCCCCTCATATTTCCTGCTTCGTTCAGAATTGGTTGCATCTCCAGTCCTGCTTTGCAGCTGTTATACTGGAAATCTTTTGATTTCTTGGATGAAATCCTTACTTTCTTTGATTCCATGTAATTTTGTCTATTTACTATTATTTTGACTTTCTGATGTTCATCAGATTATAGGTTGGTAATTTGAGATACTAGCTGTTGGTTTATCTTTCACCATGACTGCCCTGATACTCCTCTACTAAACTCTAGGATATGAGACTGCCCCTATCCCTGAAGGAGTATTTGGGGGAAAACAAAACAAAAATACAAAAAAACAAACAAAAAAACACCAGAGAACAAATATTCCAGAATCACGACTGCTTAAGTCAAAAAAGGCATCATCAAAATGTGATTAATGGGACACAAAAATGAAGAACAGGACATATTGGGAATGGAAAAGGAATAAGGCATTGTGCTGAGAGATAAACTTGTCTCCTAATCTCTGGGTGGATTATAGTAGAACAAAAGCACAACATTGCTCCTCTGAGTTTTCCAAAGCATCTGAGAATAGAGGTGATAGTGAATTTGCCCGACCTAACAAAAACTGTTATTTGGTTGACTTCTGGGGCAGTAGCGAGGGGTAATGTGGTCTCATGAGAAGACACAGAGAGCCTCATAAAAGATCCTACAGATCCTGCAGATCGCCTTATATATATTCTCCATGCAGAAAATTTCAAAGTTGAAGTTAATATCAATAAATGGAGGAATAGATTATGTTCATAAATTAGAAACTCAGTCAAGGTTATTGGTATGAAAATGAATCAATAAAGTGACAGGATTTTCAGTGGAAATCCAAGCATGATTTTCAGTGAACATCAATAATATCATTCTAAAAATCTATATCTGGGACTGGCAAGTGCTGTTGTGGCTGAGGACGCTGGAGTCCCACATGGCCAACTGCAGTTCAAGTCGTGGAGCTGGTGACTTGCCTTCTCACTTTCCTCTCTCTCTCTCTCTCTCACTATGTCCCTCTCTGGTCAAATTAAAATAAATAAATAAAGTTAAATAAAATGAATTATTTTTTAAAAAATCTGTATCGAACCAGAAGAATAAGAATAGCTAAGAAAATTTCAAAGACAATATTTTATCGATTTTTATACATGTATGGTATACATCACAGGTTTTAATAATTAAAATAAAGTAGAAATTATTACAGGTGAGAGTTTTTATTCTTTTTAAAAGATTTTGCTTTGGCACATGTTCTTGCTGGGGAGAGAGAGAGAGAGACAGTGAAAGGGAAAGTGAGAAATCGTCCCGCAGTAGGGATGGCCATGTTGCAATCCCTTCTCCTTCATTCTCTTCCTAGGGTCTTGGGCATGCACACCTATGCACCTGAAGTGGTTTCCAAACCTCTGGGTTTAAAAGATTAAGCATATAGTAAGCAAATAACTAAATGCAGTAGAAGCCTAAAAAGTAAGCAAATATGAAAGTATTAATTATGCCAAAGAACAAAAATCAAAAGAGAACAAAATCTGAAATTAAAGATGAGAAACAAAGAAAACTAGTCTACAATTAGTAGACATGAGACTCAGCAAGTGACAAGAAATAGAAAAGAAGAAATCATCAAAGAAATAAAACTAGAAAATATCCCAAACTAAGTAGGACAGAAATTTCAGAACTGAACTTTTCTTTTTAAAACAATTCAATTCTTTATGGCTTTGTTCATATATTCAGCTTCTGATCCTTTCTGGAATCCTCATTCTGTAAAAGTACAAAGGAAGCAGCCTAGGAAAATGGAACCAGAAGGTTTACTTTATGTTCTTGTTGCTTCTTAGCCGTGGTGTGTATGTGTGCATGCGTGTGTGCATGTGAGTTCACATATCTGATGAAGCAATCCATACATACTGAATATATATACATTAGGGGGCTAATATTTATTTGTTAGCTTTTTCCCCTTTACTATCTGTTTTTAATATCAATTACTTACTTAGTTTAAGGAAATCTCAAGTAGACGCTGATATTCTGATGCCCGAATATGTCCTAAGACTTTACATACAAAGTTGTTTAGTTTCACAATGCTACACTTCTGTTCCTTTACACTCATCTCAAAATTTCCTTCTGTGGAGGATTACGCATTTTGTGAATACCTTCTTTTCCTCATGTATGTCACCAAGTCATGACTGACTCTTTGGCCTCTTTTTTTTTTTTTTCTCAGAATTGCTTTTTAACAAACTACCAGTGCCCTCTCAATAGTTGAATCTATTTTCAAAGATTTTTATTTTTATTTATCCTATTTATTTTAACAAATTTTTCCACTGACTTTTGCCTTGTATGGCCTTCTTTTGGTGACATACCACTTTGTTGACCAACTTTTGTCTTTTTTGGGGAGAGGTATGTGATTCTTTTTTACATTTTTATTAAAAATTTTTTTGGGGCCAGCAGGTGGCACGGTGATTAAGGGCACTGGACTCCCACATGTCCGATCACAGTTTGAGTCCTGGACCTTGCTTATTTCTCTCTCTCTCTCTCTGGTCAATTAAAATAAATAAATAAATAAAGCTAAATAAAATAATTCTTTAATTTTTTTTTTCTTAGAGGGACCAGCAGGTGGCATAGTGGTTAAGGTGCTGGACTCCCACTGCAGTGGCCAACTGCAGTTTGAGTCCAAGACTAGTGGCTTGAAAATCATGTTGGGTGTTTCGGTGTGTGTGTCCAAAATCCCAGGAGGAAAATAGAGGAAAAGGGATTGCTATGTGGCCATCCTTCCTGGGAGCTTATTTCTCACTTTCTCTCTCTCTGGAAAGAGCACACACTCTATGGCAAAAATCTTATTTTTTTTTTTTCTTAGGATATCTTTAGCCTTCCATTCTGGTACATGCTCTCTCTTTGTTTCTTGGAAAATATTCTTGGGTTATGATGACTCCTAGGTCTATGACTAGCTCACGTATCACCTTAAGAAAATTTCTCTACTAAAATGTGTACTTATTTATTCAGAAAATATGTGTGCACTCCTTATGTGTTAAGCATTTTATCAAAACAGTCTCCACCACTGTCCTTGCCCTGTTTCTGTTGACTGAAATGGATACGTCCTCAGTTATCATCCAGTACTCACTGGGTCTCCCCTGAGTCTTACACTAGGAAACAACACAGTGAAGACACGAATTTGTATTCACCTATGTATTTGCTCTCTTCTTTTAGGTATCAAACAGAAAATTAGTAGTAGTATCTGAGATGTCATTCCTCAGTCACGTCAGTGTGACCCATCTCAGTGCACTTTTAAAATGGAATACCGGGAACCGCAGGTGATGTGGTAGTTGAGGTACTGGACTCACACATGGCCGACCACACTGTTCGAGTCCTAGACCTGGTGACTTGCTTTCACGCTCTCCCTCCCACTCTGTCTCTCTCTGATCAAACTGAAGAAGAATAATGATAAATAAAATGAAATAAATAATTCTTAAAAAAATTAAAACTGAGTACCTTGACTTCCAATCTAGACTACTGAGTCTGAGTTCTTAGCACAAATTTATGGAATTTGCTTTAGTAGCAAATGTTCACATGATATGCATTCACTCTAAATTTTATTTATTTATTTATTTATTTTTTGGAGAGGTTTTTGCCATAGGGCGCATGCGCTTGCCAGACAGACAGAGACAGAGCGACAGAAAGCGAGAAATCACCCCCTGGGGGGATGGCCATGCCACAATCCCTTCTCTTCCATTCTCCTCTTGGGATCTTTGAACACGCACGCACACGCGCCCAGCGTGAGTTTTAAGCCACCGGGTCCGGGACTCGAACAGTGGTCGATTTCATGGGAGTCCAGCGACATAGCCATTACGCTAACAGCTGGTCCCCACTCTAAATTTTAAAAGTCATTGTTATAGATTGATTTCTTATTATAAATCTGGTATACCTATATCTAGATCTAATACTATCTTTATCCTTTTCCATACTGATAATTATATGCTGGGATAGATACCTGAAGGGGAAGTGTTAGTTATAAGAGAATAACATTTTATTATTTAGTCTATTATTTTCAATCTCTTGTCTTCTTTTCTCCATTTAATTCTATAATACAGATTTTTCTAGTTTAATATCTACCTCTCTCACTGACCATTTCTTTTCAATCTTTTTTCCTGATTCTCTTTTTTCCTATCAGTAATTTAAATGCTAATATTGTGCAGAAGGGGCTCCTCTTTGGGTCTTTGTCTTTTCTTTATTTCTTTTTTATTATTTTAGAAATATTTTGCTATCAGGTGTGCACACTCACAGAGAGAGACACGGAGAGAGACAGAGAGAGAGAAAGCAAGAACTCACACACACCCCCACCACATGCACACACACTGGGTGTGTTTTAAGCTCCTGGGTTCAGGACTCGAACAGCAGTCAGCTACATGGGAGTCCAGTTACATAACCATTATGCCATCTGCTGATACCAGGTCCTTGTCTTTTCTTCAATAACTAAAGTTCTGCAAAGATGATTTAGGAATTTTGCAAGAACCAACATTTAACCTACACTGGATAAATTGTGTTCATTTTGTTAATTGAAAGTCACAACATAAACTATATCTAGTGTTCCAATGCTAACAATATTTGAACTATTACTGTTTTTTCCTTTCTTTGTGTAATTCATTAATTCATAATTCTTTTCTAATATGGTAGATTTGTCACCTTCTGTTATCTAGAAAGCAAGCTAAACCAAGAGGATTCTTATTTTATGGAAAACTGCAATCTTTAGAAACAAAATAACTGTCTTTTTTACTTTGAGGTATAGGACAAACTATATTAGTCAGCTATTGTTATAATAATACTCCAAAACAGCAACAAATATATAAAACTAAACTCTCAGTGGTTTACTGATGTCTTACCTATTCTTACACTTGCAGGGCTATTATTTGGCTAATCTAGATTAGGCTTTTCTGGATCACAGTTACACTAAGTCTTCTGGTGGGTTTCAGATCTGAAGAGTAAGCTGAAGGAGCAGTAGAGACATTGGCAAATTTATTTTGTGGAAGCTTACAGGTACACAAGAGTGGAAGTCAAACCATGCAAGCAATTACGTCTACTAGCATTTCATTAGTGAAAGCAGTTTCGTGGGCAAACTCAGTTCAGTTGCATGGGGAAGGGTATTTTACTCCCGGGGGGCGAACTACACGGTGTAGAGATATATAATCTTAGAACAAGAATTGAGTCATTGGGTAAATAATTCAATCTACATAAGAAGGAAAGTATATGAATGTAAGTATTCTTGGGCATATAATTTTTTTGTCTGTTTATTTTACCATTATCAGAAACTTTATATTATATATACGTGTGGCTAACATATATGTGTGTGTGTGTGTGTGTGTGTGTGTGTGTGTATCATGTGTGGCCATCAGAGAGAGAGAAAGTGAAAAAGCACCCCCTAGGGAAGATGTCCTTTCTGCGATGTCTTCTTCATTCTCTTCATGGGATTTGGGGCATGCACACACAGAGCTGGCAGGTTTCTCAAGATGCCAGATCCCAGACTAGTACTGTGCAGTTGACAAGAGATCCAGCTGCCTCAGTCATCACACCACCAGCTGGCCCCTTCAAATACTTTGGAAAAGTGTTGCACTTATTAGATTAAAAAGGTTCCTTGGCTCAGCTTGGTGGTAGTCATTAGCATACTGAACCACAGTGCTGGAAGTCACATGGATGACTACGGGTTTGGATCTCTGGGTCAACTAAAACACCTGCTTGAGTGCATGTGCGCAAGATCGTAATGAGCTAGAGGGTCACAGAAAGAGGATAGAGCATGATAAGATCCTGTCTGGGCACTTTGGTCTCTCTTTCTCTGTGGCATGCATGCATATTCTCTCTATCATGAATAAAATAAATCAAAAGGTGACTTTGAGATTGAAAAGGTTATTTGCTGTATTAGTGGTAGAACTCAGGGAAAATAGTCTCAGTCTCTCTTC
>NW_006160189.1:1595432-1598089 GCF_000334495.1 Tupaia belangeri chinensis | reverse complement strand
GATTAGCAGACCTGTTTCAAATTGTCGGAGTATTCCACAGGCACCTTATTCTCATAGGCCCATTTCACTAGGTTTTGTTTACCCTAAACCTGCTTTTCAATTTCCCGTCATCATTTCTCTCCGACTTATCTTTTAGTCATTTTTAATTTCTCATTCCTACACCCACTTGGTGAAAAGATCCCATCAGTTTCAACTCAATGTAATTCAAATCCCTTCTTTCAACTTTGATTCCATTGAGAGTTTTCTTGTTTACTTATTTCTATGAGAGAGAGGGGCCCAACATAGTCTTCACATTGCCATCTACCTCGGTCTCAGCTGGCCCGGATCCCCGGCACGTGTGTGCACACTTGGGGTGCCAAAGGAGACCCCAGGACTCAAATCCAGGACCTTTCCCTATGGGTTTAGCAGTGTTACAGCTGTGCCATCACCTGACCCCAGGAGTTTTTTTGTGTGTGTTTGTGTGTGTGTGTGTGTGTGTGTGTGTGTGTGTGTCTGTGTGTGTGTTGAGAAACAGAAAGAAAGTGAGAAACCACCTCCCTCCCCTGGGGATGGTATGGCCATGCCACAATCCCTTCTCTATTCTCCTTTGAGGATTTTTGGGGTGTGCACACACACACACACACACACACACACACACACACACAGTGATTTTCAAGCTGGTGGGTCTGGGACTTGAACCATGAAGTCAGCCATGTGGGATCCAGTGCCTTAATCTCCATGCCACCTGCTGGCCTCGAATTTATATTGGGTTGTCAGAAGAGTAATGACTTATTTTTGCATAGAAAAACAGAAAAGTATGTCATGACTTTTACAGCAATCCAGTATTTTTAACTGAGGATTTTACCTCACAAACCCAGGCAGCCAGAGATAGCCAATAAAAATATGAAATCTGAGAGTGGCCTATATTTGTAGGCCTCAACTGGTAGAGCTCGAGCTTACCACTGACTACAGCATGGAATACAGATAGCTGTAGGATGGCATCTAAAATTTTACACAGCTTGGCCCTATTGTTTTCTCTCCTGAAGAATCTCCAGTTTTCTCATTATCTTCCTCATTCATCATTCAAACTACGTGTAATGCTGACTTCAGCAGGTATTATTCTTTTTTTTAAAATATTTAACTTTACTATTTATTTATTGTAATTTGATGTGTGTGTGTGTGTGTAAGAGAGAGAGAGAGAAAGTGAGAAAGCAAGCCACCAGGTCTGGGATTCAAACTGCGGTTTGCCATGTGGGAATCCAGCACCCTTAACCACCAAGCACATGCCGGCCCAGAAGGTTTACTCTTTAGACAACTCTCTCACTCTACTGAATATCACTCAGTCTCTTCAGCTGTCAGTAAACCCTGGTTCCTCTTCTGGATTCTATTTGGTTACCACCTTTGCTTTCGGATCTTTACTAGTTCTCACAGGAAATCAATTGGCCTACACTGAGGTTCTCACAGCATTTGCCCAACTACCCATCACAGATTTTATTTCACGGATTTTTTTTTTAAAGAATTATTTATTTATTTATTTGTTGGTTTGTCAGTTTTAATTTGACTGGAGAAGAAGAGAGAGAGAGAGAGAGAGAGAGAGAGAGAGGAGAGAGAGAGAAAGAGAGAGAAAGAAAGAGAGAGAAAGTGAGAAAGCAAGCTGCCAGGTCCAGGACTTGAATTGCAGTCGGTCACGTGGGAGTCCAGCGCCCCTAACTCTCATGCCACTGGCCAGCCCCTATTTAATAGACTTTTTACTTTTGATTATAACAATAATTACATGATTCATATAAAAATCAGATGACACGGACAGATGGTGGTACAGTTGTAAAATGCAACTTTCCGTGAGGTTGATACACAAAGGAAGGGTCTGAGTTTGCATCCAGAGATCTCCATGTACATGCCATGCCCATGACTTGGGGCTAGCTGAGTCTGGGGGTGCATCATGGTGTGGAGACCCTGTTAGAGTTCCATGTCTTTGTTTCTGTCTATCTGTTTTTCTCACTCATAGAAGAAATAAATAAACATTGATAGTTCAAATATTTTTAGCATAGAACACTAGATATGTTTTTGATAAACATAATTTTTTTTTTTCCATAGAGTGTGTGTACTCACTCACCAGAGAGAGACTGAAAGAGAGAGAAAGTGAGAAATCAACCTTTGGGGGTTAGTCACACTACAATCCCTTCTCCATTATCCTGTCAGGATTTAGGGCATGCATACACACACTCCTTGCATGATTTTCTTTTCTTTTCTTTCTTTTGCAAAACCAGACAAATTTTATGTTTTTGTACAACTTTTTTTTTTTTTGAAGAAGTTTTTGCTATAGGGTGCATGTGCTCACCAGAAAGACAGAGAGACAGAGAAAAAGTGAGAAATCACCCCCCGGGGGGATGGCCATGCCATCATCCCTCCTCTTCTATTCTTCCCTTGGGATCTTGGGCATGCATGCACATGCTCCCAGTGTGAGTTTAAGCCACCGGGTCCAGGACTCGAACATTGGTCAACTACATGAGAGACCTGCAACATAGCCATTACACTAACTACTGGCCCCTTCTTTTCATGCATCTTGATAGTCTTTTTCATTTGTGTTTTCTCTCACGTTGTGTTACAATAGAGCTTAACCTTCAGACCAGTCATCTTTTTTGTCCTCTTTGAGAGGTCATGAGTCTCTCGACTTTATC
>NW_006160189.1:1568762-1595401 GCF_000334495.1 Tupaia belangeri chinensis | reverse complement strand
CCCTTTTTCTCATGGTAATACAAACGATATCCACAGTATTTACAATGTCATTCACTATGTTCGTTTTGTCATGGTGAAGGCTGCAGGGTCACCAGGAGCAGCCTTCTGGCCACAAAACTGTCTACTTTTGGGTCTCATAGTCCCACCGTGCCTGGCGTGATTTTCAAGTTGGAATCTGGTACTTGAACTGTGAAGTTGGCTATGTGGTGATTCAGTGCCCTAATCACCATGCCATCTTCTGGTCCCTAGATATTCCCTAGAACAAAATAGTAAGCTTCAGTTGAAACTGGAGATAGGAATCCAAGTGTTGTCTCTCTCTTTTAAGAGAAGGACATTCTTATCATTCTCTTCTTTAAGTAAATGTAAAGAGGAAAATAAACTTTTATAGAAAATGAAGTCTATAGTCTCTGCTTAAGAAAATACAGTTATTATTTCAATGCTATGTTTTGAAGGTAGAATTATTTTATTTTATAATATGGCATAGTTATTTTTCTCAATAACATTCTATTATAAAAATTAATTTAGCTGGGCTAGCAATAGCTTGGTGGTTAAGATGCTGGACTCCCACATGGCTGATGGCAGTTCAAGTCCCGGAACTGGTGACTTGTTTTCAGTTTTTCCCATCTCTCTCTGTCTGTCTCTTTCTTGTGAGTACACATACCCTATAGCAAATTAAATAATAATAATAAAAAATAAATAAAATCAGATAAAGAATTCTTTAAAAAATAAATTTTGCTGTTTTTTTGTTTTTTTCTTATCCTGGATCGTGCAGTCTTCCAAAGAACATCTTTTCTCAGTTTACTGCCTATTTCTAGTGCTCAATCCAGTGGCCAGTGAATAGGAAGCATTTAATTAACACTTTAGTAAATATTAAATATATGTCTAAGCACAAATAGTTCACTGTAATAAAGCATAACTACAGTCAGTGATAAATTGCAATATATATATATATATATATATATATAGTGTTTTTATAATGTGAGGATAACTTGTTATATTAAAATATCATTTTTGGAATCCTGTCAATGCAATAGTTTTGTTGTAATTCTGTCCTAATACTGTTTTTTCATTGTTTTAACCTTTGGACATTATTCCCTATAAGGAACCCAGTCACATAAGGCTTTATGATTAAATGTTGATTAAATAATGCTGCAGCTTTAGCACCATAAAAGATATAAGGGGTTAAATCATTCAAGTCTTTTTTTTTCCTTCGTTTTCTTTTAAAGACATGTAACTCCTTTGTCTGATCTCCTTATGGTCCTTGTCACAACTGTATGACTTTTAATCACTCATACACTCAGTGAGTTACTGCACTGCTGGAACCTTAATAATGTTCTAGTTTGTTTGGGTGATCTTCCTGATAAAGTCCTGACAATCTCTCCGTATAATGGGAAGACAATCAAAATAAAAAATGCTTTAAGAGTTCAGGTAGTGGAGCATACTATTATTTTTCACAAGGTACAAGGATATTAAAATACTGACTTCCATGCCTTTGATTGAGTTTGTGATGAAATCCAAGAAAAATTGAAAATTTGAATTATTCTACTGTCGGCAGGGACTGTATATCATGCAGAGAGTAGGCATATGTAACCAACTCTTACCTCGTAATCTCAAGAGCATCACATTGCCCTCCTTTTATAGGAGTTTCTGTAGTATCTCTAGGCAATTAATTCATTATATAGCTCCCTTACAGCAATTACTACATGGAATTTTACAAATATGTAAAATATCCTCTCCAGTGTACACAATTTGAATAGCTAATAATAGTGCTTATGTTGATATAGCGCTTCAGATTTTTCAAGGTGCTTTCCACTAGATTATCTCGTTTGATTCAATAGTGCTCTGAAGTAGGCAGTGGAATTCTTAACCGTGCTTCTACATGTTCACATCTCTGCTTAGCCTCTTTCCTATTGTTTCCTTATTGGTCTGTCTTTTTTTAAAGAGGGCAGTTTGGTATGATGAAAGAGGACAGAGTATGAATTCAGTATTATTAATAAATAATAATATCTATCTCGCAAAGCCATTGCCATATAACAAGTCTACTGATCCTAGCATAGTCTCAAACACACAGTAGAATAGTCTTAAAAGTTTTTTCCTTTTTTGCTTCCCTGTCATTCTCCTTCTTATCTCACTTCTTTCCTATTTCTTTTTTTCCTATTTTATTCTCCCTTTTCCTATCTTGACCTTGTGTGGCAGAGAACGTGGAGAACACAGTTACAGAATCTTAGGATTTACTGATTTAACATATGTTTCACAAAGATCTTTTTTTTAGCAGGCAAAATTGTAAGCTTTAGTAGAGACAGGAGAGAGAAATCCAAGTTTTGTCCCTCTCCTTTAAGAGAAGACCCTTCCTGTCATTCTCTATGGAAATCCGAAAATGTTGTGCAGTGAAATTGGACAGTCACTCATGTCATCTAATCTTCTCATTTTACAGATGAAGGAAGTGGATCTGAGAGAAGTTGAGTGACTTGCCTGAGCTTGCAAAGGTGGTAAGTGGTGTGCTATGACTAGCACTCAGAAGTTTTTTGCCTTCACCCTGATTGTCTCCCACATTAAGCAAAAATATTCTGCATGCAAATAGGTATAACAGAGCTTCCTCCTATGAAGGATATTATTGTCTGTTGGTGCAGAGGGAACTTATATATAAAAGATGAAAACATGTAAAGTAGCATGAGATGGCATTGAACGGGTGAGATGGGTAAATAATTCAAAAGAGAGGAGCATAGATGGTCATTGTAGGGAGATGGGACACTGTCAACTTGTTTGTTCTGCTCACGGTCATTTTATTCTCAGGGTGAACAGAACTGCCTAGTTCCCTTAGGATGCTAGTACATGTGTTTTGAATTAAATGAATGAATGCAGGCTAAATGAGATATATAATTGAACTTGTCTTAGAAAAAAAGCAAGGGTTTAGAGAATCTAGGCCAGAGTGTTTAAACTGAGTTACTCGTCATTACTGGGCAATAAAATAAGTTGACGGGGTCACAGTTTACAAATGAAAAGGAACAGTGTCATTATGCTATAAAAATTGTTTAGGTTTATATATGACGCTGTAAATAAAATACATTATGGTTCATATGCAATGTGTATAGTCATGATTTGAAATGCATGTTTCACTGTGGGCCATGGTTAAAAACAAATAAAAAATACTGTTATAGACATGGGGAATACTAAATTTTGAGGCAGGTGTGGGAATATTTTGTGGGAAAATAATGAGTTTAACAGTTTGGCTAAATCAGAGACATAGGGACTAGTGAAATCAGATTGTCTATGCAGAAGAAAAATATTTTGGCTCATTAGCTATTTAATATTCACTGGGAATCATTGCCCTCCCATCATCTCTGCCCTTCTCCTAGGTCATTTAACAAAAGTACATGTTAGAAGGTCAGATGTGGATAAACAGGATGGAAACCAGAGAGACCAGAGAATCATGTAAAAGAGGCAGCACACAGAATGAAAGTTGTGTCTTTAGTTGGTGACAATTGGCAGAGAAAACCAGTTAACCAGTTTCTTGGTCATGATTGGAACAGAATGAAGTTGAAAAAAATGAAAGGGTAATGATAAAATGGAGACCACATTGTAAACAATGTCTTAGAACTGTTGTTTGAGAAAAAACAATAAGGGAAAATAAAAAGGATAATAGAGATAGGTTAGGTTTGGAAGAAGGGTAAAATTTCTACAGTCAACCAGGGAAAGTAAAAAGAAGACTCTAGACAAAGACTAGAAATAAAATTAAGAAAGTAACAAAATCCTAGTTAAAAAGATCCCTTTAGAATGAAGAAACTCCCCTCCTACTAGCTTTTTAAAAGAAAAATTATTTAATTTTATTTATCTTTACTATTGTTATTATTATTTTAATTTGCTCTAGGGTATGTGTGCTAACCAGAGAGCGAAAGAGAGAGGGAAAATGAGAAAGCAAGCTACTAGGTCCAGGACTCAATCCATGGTCAGCCATGTGGTAGTTCAGTGCCTTAACCACCACACCACCTGCTTCCCCACCCCCCACCCCCACTAGCTTTAAGATCACAAGGAATAGATGTTGAGTATACAAAACAAAACCTTAAAGAAAGATAGTTGGGTCACCCTAATTCTCTTCAAGAAAATCCCACATGTCCAACAGTGGTTCAAATCTCAGCCCAGGAGCTTGAGAAACACAACAGGTGCATGTGCATACATGCCCAATATCCTGTCAAGATGGAGAAATGGCAGAGAAGGCATTGCAATGTTATCATGCCCTGCTGGAGAATTCTCTCTCTCTTCTCCCTCTCTTTCTCTGCCAAGCGCACATTCCTTCTGGCAAGAAAAAAAGAAAAAGAGTTAATAACTATTTATTTTTGTAAGTTTAAGATTGACTAAGACAACAGTCTTAATTAACAATATGGTATTGCCTACTACTTTTGTTTTAGTAAGGAGACACTTTTTTTTTTTTTTTTTGGAGAGGTTCTCGCTATAGGGCGTGTGCACTTGCCAGATAGACAGAGAGAGATGCAGAGACAGAAAGCGAGAAATCACCCCCCAGGGGGGATGGTTACGCCACAATCCCTTCTCCAACATTCTCCTCTCAGGATCTTGGGCACGCATGCACACGCGCCCGGTGTGAGTTTTAAGCCACCGGGTCTGGGACGTGAACCGCGGTCGACTACATGGGAGTCCAGTGACATAG
This sequence comes from Tupaia belangeri chinensis, assembly GCF_000334495.1. Lineage (NCBI taxonomy): Eukaryota > Metazoa > Chordata > Mammalia > Scandentia > Tupaiidae > Tupaia > Tupaia belangeri. The sequence continues at coordinate 1,590,738 of NW_006160189.1, read as the reverse complement.
CCATTACGCTAAATGCTGGTTTCCTAGTAACGAGACACTTTTTGAGCGTGTAAAAACATTTATATTAAAAGCATATTCTTTATCTTTTCAAATTTGTTTAATAAATTACTGTCACTTGCAAAACTGTTAAGAGTTTGACCATTCTCCATATTATGTGTCAGATAGGAAGTTAAAAAGAAGTTCAAGTATTGGACCAGCAGTTAGTGAAATGGCTATATTGCTGGACTCCCATGTAGTCGACCATGGTTCGAGTCCTGGAACCAGTGACTTAAACTCACGCTGGGCACATGTGCGTGCTTGCCCAAGATTCCAAGAGGAAAATGGAGAAGGGATTGTGGCGTGGCCATCCCTCCTGAGGGGGGTGATTTCTTGCTTTCTGTTTCTGTCTCTGTCTCTCTCTATCTTGCTGGTGAGTGCATGCACTTTAAAGCAAAAACCTCTCCAAAAAAAGAAGTTTGAGTATTATATGAAGGTTTTAAATTTCATGTCTTTAAAAGCTGAAATGCATTAGATAATTGTGGAACAAGCTTAGAAGGTTAGAAATCTGTTTACAAATGGTTGAAACGTGTCCATGTAAGGTGAGCATTTCTTTGTAGTTTAGTTTAATTCAAAGAAGAAATTTGCAGGTTAAAAGTGAGAAATAATCACTATTTTTTAAGAAGCCAAGGTTTGATTTGATTAATACACATTGCACTTATGCTGGAAACAACCATGTTGTATAAAGTACCGTGATTAAGTGTAAGTTAAAAAATAATAAAAAAGAAACTATGGTTTAAGTTACTTTTTAAAAACTTATTTATTTATTTTTATTTATCATTATTATTGATTTTTAATTTGATGCAGGCACTCACCACCGAGAGAGAGAGAGAGAGAGAGAGCGAGGGAGAGAACGTGCACGAAAGTGAGAAAGCAAGTTGCCAGGACTCAAATGGTTGTCTGTCATGCAGGAATCTAGTGGTTCAGTCACCATGCCACCTGCTAACCCCTTAAATTACTTATTTTTAAAAAGAAACCAAATAACACCTCTTTGTAGTTTATTGAAGGAAATCTATAATAGCATTATTGATACTGTCCCATGAACATGTGTATGTAAGTCTACATAACTAAGAGAAACTGCCCAAGCCCGCATGTATGTGTATTTGTGTATATTTGTGTGTAATGAAACGCTATCTCCAGGCATGGTTAGGTACAAAGGTCCATCAGTTAAGTCTCAAAACTAAATAAACATGTGAGGTTATGATTATTTTATTGAGCTTTTTTATTTTATGACCCACTAATGGCTCATGGATCAGTTATATTGATGAGCACAGAAAAACCTACGCTTCAATGAAGTTCTTTCTTTATTCACTTATTATTTTTATTTTAAAGTGCCAAAAAAGAAAATGACCAGTTCCCCATCTTTATTTTTCATTTACAATACACAGTAAAAGTACAATTTGTATTAGTGGAAATAAAAATACGTATATCAATTAGATCTAACTGCCAATTCATAGGAGACTTTCTAATTTACTTTTAATTTCGAATGCAAATTGTTCAACTTCTGAATTTAAGTCGATGTCTTACTGTAAACTATTTAATATCAGGCTTATTTTTTAAAATGCTTTTTAGGTTGAACTTAATAAACTGTTCGTGTTATAATTTACGGAGAGTTCAGATAGTAGGAATTGCTTTCTGTGGGAACTTTCAGGCAGCTTGCTTCTTTCTCTTGCAAAGAAAGGAGCAGGGCAGATTATGTACCCCAGTATAATCTTCCCAAATTTGCCAATCAGATAAATCCCTTCATCTCTTGAGGGCCAGATGAATAAAAGAGTGGAGTGAGATAAGGAGAGCTGCAGTTCCAAAGAAGGAAACATCAGGAATGAGGAGTAAATGCTCCTTCACCCCAGGCATTAATGTTTTTAATATTCATGAAAACTAAGCATGAAAGCTTTGTCTGATGTAGTAGTAGGTAATCTGGTTTATTGCTCTATTTTCAAAGTAAAGCAAACGACTGAGTATTTAGCTTTAGAACTAATTAGCTCCCTCACACACCTTTTGTCAAAGTCTTGTCAATTTCACTTGTTCACACCTCTAATAGAGTTTGTAGGGGTGAAATGGAAGCATTTGCCAGTTTTGCTTCAACAGTCTTTTTTAAAAAACATTTTTGCAAGAGGAACCAGCAGTTAGCGTAATGGCTATGTCGCTGGATTCCCACATAGTCTACCGCGGTTCGGGTCCCAGACCTGGAGGCTTAGAACTCACGCTGGGCGTGTGTGCGTGCATGCCCAAGATCCCGAGAGGAGAATGGAGAAGGGATTACCGCGTGACCATCCCCCCTGGGGGGTGATTTCTCGTTTTCTGTCTCTATGGCTCTCTCTGTCTGTCTGCATGTGCCCTATAGCAAAAACCTCTCAAAAAAAAAAAAAAAGAAAGAAAGAAAAAGAAAACACATTTTTGCGAGAGAGAGAGAGAGGAGAGATAGAGGGAGATATGGGGGGGGGGATGAGAAAATATCCCTCATGGGGAATGGCTGCGCTGCAATCCCCTCTCCTCCATTTCTCCTTTCTGTTGGGACTTTAGCTACGCATGCACATGCACCCGGGATATCTCCTAAGTGAAGAGATTTGGAACTCAAACTGCACAGTTGACCATGTGGGATCCAGCCTCCACAACCACCATGCCACAGGCTGGTCCCATAACCTCAAATACCTCCGTATTTAGTTCATCTTGAAATTAAGCAGGAAACTGTTTGATGGGCTATATACATGTGTTCCCTGAGGTCAGAGCCTATCGGTAAATTCTGAAATGATTCTTAAGTTATTTTTTCTGAACTATGGATTTTAGTGTAAAATACTTATTAAAATACACGATGGAGCAAAAGAATATTGTCTATTGAACATCCTCTGTTTAATATCAAATCTTCCAAGTCTTTCTAAGTACAGAGTTAAAGAACAATTACTTTCTAAGTGACGAAATGTGTTTATTTTTATTAGAGAGTGTGTACACTTACCAGAGACAGAGAAGAATGAAGGGAGAGAAGGAGAGAAATTAGCCCCAAGTCGGGCCTGGTCACACAGCTATCCCTTTGCTCTGTCTCTCCTTCCCATCAGGGTTTGGGCACACAAATATGCACATGTAGGGCTGGGATTCACACTGCAATTGGCCATGCAGGATCCAGCTCCCAGTGGGCAGCACATAACCATTACGCCATGGGGTCAGCCCTAGAAGTGACCAGATTTGAAAATACATGCAGGAAACAGGAGGGGAATGGATTTTCCTATTTTCTGAGTATGTAAATAGTTAAAATAAGATCTACATCCCAAGTTAAACGAAATAAAAAATTCAGGGCTCATTACTGTGCTAGGTCATGCATTTCTTTGTACTATTATTTAAAAAATTATAGCAAGCTCTCATAATTCATGAGCTTAACTAAATACATATTAAAATTCAATTGATTCTGGGGCCAAAAGGATAAAAAACCTTTTAAGGAAACTCATGGATATGAGGACATTATAATATTTCCACAGGCATGTTAAAGTCCTGAAATCTGTTATAAGCTAGAGCCAGCCAGTAGCATGGTGGTTAATGCAAATGAATAAAGAGAAGAATTATAAAATCTGGTCCTTCTACAGTGGATTTTCTTTCTTTTTAATATATTTTAAAGAATTATTTATTTTATGGGAACAGCTGATGGCATAATGGTTATGTCGCTGGACTCCCACATAGTCGACCACGGTTCAAGTCCTGGACCAAGCGATTTCATGCTCACGCCAGGCCTGTGTGTGTGCGTGTCCAAGATCCCAAGGAGACTAGAAGAGAAAGGACTGTTGCATAGCCATCCTCCCTGGGGGTGATTTCTCGCTTTCTGTCTCTCTGAATCTGTCTGTCTGTCTGGTTAGGTTAGCACACATGCTCTACAGCCAAAATCTCTCTCTCAAAAAGAAATTTATTTTATTTGTTATTATTACTTTTTTTTTTAATTTTTAAATTTTTAAATTTTTTTTTTTTTAATTTGCTATATTACACGTGCTCTCACCAGAGAGAGAGAAAAAGCAAGCTGTCAGGTCTAGGGCTTGAACTGCTGTTGGCTGTGTAGAGTCCAGTACCCCAGTGCCTTAACCACCATACCACCTACTGGCCTCACTACAGTAAATTTTCTAATAAATATTTTTTTCTTTCAGTGAAAATAGTGAACTTTATAGCAAAGCTAGAGATAGATGTTGAGCTTAGGAACACAGAAGGTATAAGTCCCCCTAAAAATTAGAGGAAGCAGCTTGTTAGACTCTGAATCTCAAATTGTTACGTAAATGAGAACGCATTTTGAGACCAGGAAAACGTAGGTCAGGATGTTAGTGCGATCAGTAATATGTGTCCTTGCTCATGTGACCGTACCTTTTTGAGTCTCAGTTTTCTCATCTGTAGAACTGGAGATAAAACCATATATGTTATAAGACCTGGATCAAATGAGAAAGGATAGCTACCAAAGGCCTGGCAAAGAAACTGACACAGAATTGGCCCCGGTATCTAAGAAGTGCAGCCTCCTTCTTTTAAATGGAATACGCTGAATGGTACCCTGAGTAAGCTACACTCATTCAGAAACGAATCATCCTCTTAGATTTTATCGGTTAGCTTTGCTCATGTATGAAGGCGAATGATTGCTTTATTTAAAGTACTAGACATAATTCTCTTTGAACAACCAGTGAATTAATGCACTGTGGCTGTGTGTGGTGTAAATAAATAAAATATTTCTTGCATATTCGCTGATCTTGTGATTTTCAAATGCAGGTGGATAAGTCATCTCCTGGTGGATATTGTTTAGAAGAATGAGGTTTGACCTGGGGAGATTGTCTTCACAACTATGTACTCTTTCACCACACACGGAACAATCAGAGCTAAAGCTATTCTCTAAATTAGTAGCAGACTCCCATTGTTAACAGGATTCTGTCCCATGATTTGAACATGAGCTTGTGTTTGTGTCTGTCAGGACACAATCAATAGCCAAAGACAAAGCCAGTTTAGAAAGTAACATCAGGGCCACATCCTTAACAAAATTCTATCACTTGTTGAATATGTGTATACGAGTCTTGTATAAAGAAATAGCTATGCTCTGTATGACTAGAGTTCACTGAATGGACATTTTGTTTATCAGAAAGCAGGTAACGAGAATAGAATACTCATTCTATATTTGTCTAACTACCCTGGATATGGAGGAGCGTTTTACAATAAACTGAAAAACAAATAGAAAAATATTTTCTAAATTTCTATATTTCTTGTGGTTTTGGTAAATAATATATTTCTAGAAGGTTATCCATTGCATCAATGTTTTCATATTTATCTGAATCAGTTTGAGAAAAATAGTCTTTCAGAATACTTTTAATTGATTTGGATATGTTATATTACCTTAAAAAAATCTTATTGACTAGGATAATTAGTATAGTAATTAGTATAGTCATGCTACCTGAAAAAAGGAAGAGCATATTATAAGGATTCCTAATTTATATAGCAGAGGAAAAAACCCTCTAATTATTAGATTATTTTTTCTTGTTTTTGAGATAAGTGTTTCATTTCCGGAAAAACCCTAGGTAATTTAAAAACAATATAAATCTTACTGAACGCATAGTTAATTGGCTAATAGGTAATCTTTTGCTTTTTTATGTGATGTATTAGGTACATTTTTGTTTGTTAATCTAAATAATAAACACAGAGTTTATTTAAGACCCTGCTGCCCCACTGAATGAGGCCATGTGGGGCTGGGTTCCATTTCCAGCTCAGCCTAGAATCTGGGCATACTGGTGGTGTACCTGTAATCTGTAGCATCTCACAGTGAGATAGCTGTGAGGTCCTGTCTAGAGAGCTGGCTGCTCTTTAGTCCCAGCTACTTTAGAGGCTAAAGCAGGAGGGTTGGGACACAGTAAGACTGTCAAAAGTGAATGAATGGGGACCAGCAGGTGGCATGGTGGTTAAGGCACTGGACACTCCCACATGGTCAACTATGGTTCGAGTCCTGGAACTGGGAGCTTACTTTCTCACTTTCCCTCGTTCTCTCTGTGTGTATGTGTCTTTCTCTGGTCAAATTAAAATAAGTGAACAAATAAATAAATAATTCTTTAAAAAATGAATAAATTAATTAAACAATACAAAACTTTAGCAGGGCTAACTGAAAAGTACTTAATATATGCAAAAAAATTAACCCAAATTTTGAAAATTCATTTTCACGTCTTTGAGCAAAACATAACATTCGGTGTGAACACTTGGGCAGCCTTGCTGGGGTCCTGTGCCCTGTACGTGGAGAGTGTCTGAGAGAGCAAAGCTGACTGCCGTGGCTAAGTCCAGAAGCAGGCCTGCACTTTGAGAAGTGACTCCACGTCTTCTGAATTGTAGTTTTACATAAAAATATTTTTTATTACTGGAACCAAGAATATATGATACAGATAACAGCTAAAACAAAACAAAATTCTGGGAGAGGTTAAGAAACAGCCCTACGTTGGGCCAGTCAGTAGCATGGTAGTTAAGGAGTCTGGATCCCACATGGCCCACTGCGCAGTTTGAGTCCTGGATGGGAGCCTGAAAATCACACTGGACATGTGTGTGCGAGTGCTCAAAATCCTGAGAGGAAAATGGAGGAGAAGGGGCTGTGGCATGGCCATCTCCCTCGGGAGTGATTTCTCACTTTAACTCTCTCTCTCCGTCTTCAGCAAGCACACATATCCTATGGCGCGCACACACACACACACACGTACACACACACACACACACACACAAAACCCAGAAGCCTAACATTTTTAATTTCTTTATATCAAAGTGTGAAATCTTAATAATATTTCCCCTTATTTCTCCTGAACTTTGCCAGAGTATAGCTGGGACAATCCATATCGTTTATACATGTTACTGAAAAATACACAAAGAACTCTTAGTTTGCAATCCTTATGATGACCTTAAGCAAATCATTGTCTTTCTCTGGGTCCCATTCTCATCATAGAATGGAGTTAGATCATTAGTTTTCTTTTTAAATGATTTTATTTAGCTTTATTTATTTAATTATTTAATTTGACCAGAGAGGGGCAGAGTGAGAGAATGAGAAAGAGGAAAGTGAGAAAGCAAATCACTAGGTTCAGGACTCAAACTGTAGTAGTCATGTGGGAGTCCAGTGCCACTAACCACCATGCGACCTGCTGGCCCCATCACTGGTTTTCCATAAATGTTTAGTGCAGTTGTACAGATTGGGAATGCTTGAGTGTTCCACACAATTCTGACTTTTATATCACCTTGGTTGCATGATTGATATTTGTTGAGAAGGTACTTCTTTGAAGCAAAGATTTGAAAAGCCTCCATGCCAGATTACACCTGAAATACCTTTACCTTCAACATTTTATTGTTAATTTCTTCTATCCTGCTTCCTATGCTTGAGCCAGACACTGGCATTACCATACAGATTTTGTGTTTTTCTACTTCTGTTGGTGCCCTAAACTCTAGGCTTTCATAGAATACCCATCTGCTTGTTTTCACTGACCTGAAATGCCTCTTGTTTTTCAAGGTCCAGCTCTATGGCCATCTCTGAATAGATTTGATGACCAGGAACAAACTCTTCTCTGGAATTTCAATAACAGTATGTTAGTATTGTTTTTGAGCCACTTACCTATTCTTGGGTCTATCACATAATGATGTATTTGAGGAGCTGCCATCTCTGCTTCCTACTGGCACTGGGGATATTATGTAAGACTAGAGAGATAAGTAGAACATAACATAGTGATGAGATGCTAGGGTGCTCTCTGGAGTACACATATTTCACCAAGAAGGGGTATAACAGTCTTAATGGAGTTCCTGGAGACCGTCTGCATGGAAATTTAAGATCAACAGTGCCAGATTCTATTTCGATAAAATTAGTTTAATGCCAAAAGGCTCATGTACTGGCCAGAGAAAGAGATAGAGAGAGAAAGAGAGGACCTCCCTCCCCCAATGGGACATGGCCACATCACAATCCCTTCTCCAGTTCTTCACATTCTTGGTAGTATTTTGTACACACCTACACACCCACCTGTGTGTTTTTCAAGACCCCAGGGCTGGGATTCAAACCATGTGGTTGGCCATTTGGGATCCAGTTACCTTAAACACCAGACCATGGAGATAAGCCCTAAATTTTTAATTGTTTTTAACATTTGGAAATGCATTTAAAAATACTGTTAAAGTATATTGACCTGAGAAAGTCTCCAAATTTCTGTTTCAGTTTCTATAAGCAAATCACAACCTCACATGGCAGTCTGCTTTCTTAGTAAGTTGCTAAGTGATAGCCAATCATAGCCGCTATGCTTCAGTCAACTGCAGATAGACCACCTTTAATTGTATTAACACAGGGAGACATCAAGATATAACCAATCCAGCTCTTTCTCTACTTCAGTCCCTAACTTCCATATTTTGTAGTTACTTTCCCATTCTGGAACTTAAATATTGCTTGACCATGAGACTACCTGAAGTTTCTTGGAAGCCATTCTGGGAGTCTGCCCAATTCGCATCATTTTGCTCAAATTCCACTAAATTAAATTGTCTGAAGTTTTTCTTTTAACAATACAAAACAGTGCCAGCCCTGTAAGCTAGTGGTTAAAAAAGCTGTATCCCTTGAGACCAGCAAATAGTGTAACAATTACATCACTGGACTCCCACAGTGATTTCTCGCTTTCTATCTCTCTGTCTCTCTCTGTCTCTCTGGAAGCACACGCACCCTATAGCAAAAACCTCTCTCTAAAGAAAAAAATAAATACATAAAAGAAGAAGCTGGATCCCACATGACTGACCATTTTTTGAATCCTCATCCGGGTGGCTCAAAAAACATGCCAGGTGTGTGTGCATGCATGATCAAAAGTCCAAGATGGAGAAATGGAAAATTGCAGCATGACCCTGCCTCATTAGAGGATGCTTTCTCCCTCTCCTTTCTTTCTGTCTTTGTTTCTCTTTCTGGTAAGCATTTGTGCCCTCTAGCAATTAAAAAATTTTTTAAAATAAAAAACCATAAAATATCAAAACAAAAACATGTATAATGGCCACTCGCACACACATTTGGACTACATATACATGTGTCTTCATTCTCAACATGAACATCATCTATTCATACTTGGATCTTTGTTTAGCAAAATTTAATGATTGTCATTGAAAATGTCCAGATGGCCTTTTTAAAAAAAATCTGCTTACTTATTTTTAAAGAATTATTTACTTAATTTTATTATCATTATTATCATTATTTTTAATTTGCTACAGGGCATTTTGACTCATCAGAGAGAGAGAGAGAAAGTGAGAAAGCAAGTTACCAGGTCCAGGGCTTGAACTGTAGTCAGTCATGTGAGAGTTCAGTGCCTTAACCACTATATCATCTGATCGACCCCCAGATTGCCTTTTTAGTTAATCTTGAAAATAATAATTATTTAAAATCTAGTGTAGTCCTTACTATGAATAACAATGCAACAATGCCCTCAAGATGATTACATTTCAAGTAGATCTCTTTAAAGATGAAATATATTCTTTTTAACTCAGTGTTCCCTACTTGATGTTTTGAAGTATAATATAAAAGTTTTCCAAGCAGAGAAACACTCTGCACACATGTGCTTGAATGCCCAAAATCCTGAAAGGAGAAATAGAGAAGGATTGTGGTGTGACCATCCCCCGTGAGGATGCTGTCTTACTTTCCTCCTCTGTCTCTTGTCTCTTTTGGGTGAGCATATATGAACTTTAGCAAGTTAGAGAAAAATAAATACATAAAAGCCTTCCAGGAGGCCACCAGATGGCATAGCAGTTAATCACTGGACTGCCACATGGTTGATCCCAGTTCAAGTCCCAGTCCCGGTGGCTTGAAAATCACACTGGGTGTGTGTGCATGCATGCCAAAGATCCCAGGAGGAGGATGGACGGGAAAGGATTGTGTCATGGTCATCCCCCCGGGGGACTATTTCTCACTTTCTCTCTCTCTCTTTTCTCTCTCTCCCTCTCTCCCTAGTGAGCGCATGTACCCTATGGGGGAAAAATAAACCTTTCAGAACCTATCACAGTTCTACTGCAATTATGTAAACAGAAGATGGATTAGCTAATCATGTAGAAGAAATTAAATGTCTCATTTGAAAATTTTAGAGGATTTAAATGAGACCTCCCTGTGCTGATTTTGATAGTTTTTGTTAGAGTCTGGGTTTACTAGAATACTGTCAAGGTTTTGTATTTAAATACTGCCCTTCTGGTGATCATTCTTCCCGTTGCTTTTTTATTTTTTTCCAATTTAAGAGTGTTTAAATTTTAGGGACCAGCAGATGGCATAATGGTTACATCACTCTCAGGTAGTTAACCGCAGTTTGAGTCCTGATCTCAGTAACTTAAACTCACACCGGGTGCATGTGTGTGTACCCAAAATCCTGAAAGGAAAATAGAGGAGAAGGGATTGCGGTGTGGCTGTTCTCCCTGGTGGAGGGAGGGGGGATTTCTTGCTTTCTGTCTCTTTGTCTTTCTCTGTCTCTCCAGCAAGCACACATAGCCTATAGCAAATCTCTCTTTAAAAATAAAAGAGGAAAAATGTTTAAATTTTAAGCTGTACAATTGAAATCTGAAATTTTCAAATCTTGAGTGTATATGCAACAGTGATAGTGTTTATAATATATTAGATTATCATAATGCATTTTGTATAGAAAAACAAAAATATGCCATGACTTTTCTGATGACCCAAATAGTTTCTGATGACCCAAATAGTTTGCTATTTGAAAGTAATTTCTAGTTTGTAGTTACCTTTTCGTATTCTGCTTAAAATTCTTTTGAATTTTTAAAAAATTTTACACGTTCATTTACTGTACATCACCACAGCTTGTGAAATAAATCTTCCCAACATAATTACACTACAGACCAGTTCAGTAAAAGAAATTATCTTACATTGGAGTCGGCAGGTGGCGTGTGGTTAAGGGTGCTGGACTCCCACATGGCTGAGCACGGTTGGAGTCTCAGACCTGGTAGCTTGCTTTCTCACTTGCCCTTTTTCTCCCTTTCTCACTCTGTCCCTCTCTGGTCAACTTCAAATAAATAAATTAATTAAATTAAATACAAATAATTATTTTTTAAAAAAGATATTATCATACACGTTATCAAAAACAGTCCTCCATTTCTGTGCCCCTTAAGTGTCTTATCTCTCTATTTTTCTCCTTGATTCCCTGGTTCAAATTTTAATCTAATTTCTCCCATGAATACTGTCATCTAATTCCTTCTATGTCACTAAATAACATAGTAATCAGTAGTGACTGTCATTCAGGAGGAACTACTGAACACTTCTAAACTCGATGATGTGTAACCAACCTTGGATAGGCATAGTAAAATAATATTTAAACTAATTTGTATATGATAAAATAATAGTTTTCCTATTATGAAGAAAAGGCCAATAGTTTGTCAAGTTACTTTTTGCTAAAAGAAATGTAAAATGGATGTTGTTTGCAAAAAAAGTTTAGATTTATTAAAATATTAATTAACTTCCTTCAAATCAGTCAAATAAATTTTTCTCTAATTTTGTCTTAATAAATCAGTCAAAGGATGCTCACTTTTTCTTCTACATACAAATGTAATTCTTTAAGTGGTGTTGATGGCCCAGAGTTTGCCCTGCTCCAGCATCTTTTCTCTGTAACTGAGATATTAACATAAAGCTCTTGGAGTTGTTTGCTTGTTAAGAAAAGAACCCATTATTCTACTCTGAGAGGTTCTATAGGTGCCAGTATGGTTTGCATCAACCACTTCCACAGCCTTTGTTACACTGCCCTCTGCAGCTCAGCAAACAGCCTCACAGTCTATCATCTTTCTAAAAAGTAAACCATTTGTGCAATGTTTAAAAAAATTGTTTATTGGGGCCAGCATGTGGCATGATGGTTAAGGCACTGGACTCCTATGTGGCCAACTGTGGTTCGAGTCCCAGACGTCACAGCTTGAAAATTGGCCAGGCACATGTGTATGCTTGCCCAAAATCCCAACAAGAAAATGGTGGAGAAGAGATTGCAGTGTGGCCATCTCCCCCTGGAAGGGTGATTTCGCCCTTTCTGCCTCTCTCTTTCCAGTGAATGCATGTTTTCTATGGTAAAAACAAAAATCATAAAAAAAAAAAAATCAATTATGTAAAGTTGGACTTTTGTAATAATAGGACTACTGTCTTTAAGAGTAAAGAAAAATATGTATTTAAATAGAAAGTAGGTAATATTTTGAAAACTAAGTATATACCAAATAGTCTCTTAAACATTTATTATAACACCCAACATTAAACAACTTTGTATCTGAATAAGTATAATTAGTTATAATTGCTCAGAATTATTATTCCTGTGTTAATATGTCTTGATCAACAATAAACAGCACTGATAAGAATAATTAATCTTTTAGTATAATTTTCTGTATGCATGCATACTATCACATGTAATTCCATATTGGACTATCACATAATTATCAAATCTTATAGATTCAATAACAAAGTTAAGGAAGATTCAAATTAAGAAAGCCAAGGGACCAGCAGTTAGCGTAATGGCTATGTCACTGAACTCCCATGTAGTTGACTACAGTTCGAGTTCCGGACCCGGTGGCTTAAACTCATGCTGGGCACAAGTGCGTGTGTGCCCAAGATCCCAAGAGGAGAATGGAGGAGAAGGGATTGCAGTGTGGCCATCCCCCCTGGGGATAAGTAAATAGAGCAGGAGTTAATAATAACTAAAAAGAGCAGGATATGCAGATATATTTATTATGACAATAATGAATAACCTTGTGATATCTTTTTAATATCTGTCCTCCTCCGTTACTGCTTCTTTGGAGCTGTAAACTGTGTCCTTGTTTGCTTATAGCCTATCACAGTGACTGGGACATAGACCAGCTCAGGAAACATTTATTGAAGAACTGAAGAGATGAATGGATACAAATCACTGACAATTTTCATGTCATCTCATTGAGCTGTCATAAAAAACTTATGAAGACAATCTTTATCTTATTTCATCAATAAAGAAACTAAACTTTAGGAAAAGAAAAATTATCCGTAGTTCCATAGCAAGTGGACAGCTCAAATTTAATCCTGTCTTTGAATGTTTATGCTCTTAGCTACTAATAAAAGTGGTAGTACTAAATGTAGCTAAGATGACAATTATATCTTGTTTAACTCTATTAAGTAGTCAAGTTTGTGGGCTAAATGTGGGGAAATATCACAACCTTTATATTAATCATTTATTGATAATAATGCATTTATAAACTTTAGTTCTGAAGAAAATATCTGAAAATATCTGAAAAAGAAAATAGCGGTAGGATTGCAGTGTTTATTATTTTTCATATATAATTTTAGATTCTTCATCCATAAAATAGTCTCACACTTTCTGTCCAATCACAGATCCCATACATCTTTTCACTCACTCATTATTTGTTTTCTTTCTACCCAAAGTTGTCTGTTTTTGTTGACCAATCAAAATTTGCCATTCCGTACAGCCCACCTTAAACTCAATATTATGATCACTCCAGTCCTGAATTATGACTTTTCCTCTAGATTTTAAGAGTAACTAGAGTAAGAATATTTTTTCTCTCACTTACATTAATGAACTTAATATTAATGTTTCTCTCCACCAGTATATGGACTCCTTGAAGCTGGGAATCATGTCATACATTTTTCTTTATGTCCTCAGATCCTAGCACTAATGATCACTGGATAGGGAGTATAGAAATTGTTGCTGTTGGGCCAGCAGGTGGTGTGGGGGTTAAGGGGCTGAGCTGACCATGGTTTGAGTCCTGGACTTGGTGGCTTGTTTGATCTCTGTCTGTCTGTCTCTCTCTGGTGAGCACACATACCCTATAACAAATTCAAATAGTAATAATGATGATAAATAATAATTTTCAAAACTCACTATTTCATGCAGTTCAACCAAACTAGACATTTGAACATTATGGAAAAGAAACAGAATCTTATGATCTTAGGATGTTAAAGTATGAGGGAACATGAGGAATAATATAGTAAATTCTCCATTTTTCAGATGAAAAAAATAGATTTAAATGGGGACAGTATGGATCAGCCTTTTTCTTTCTTTCTTCTCTTTTTTCTTTTCTTTTTTTTTTTTTTTTTTTTGCCAATGGGCACATGCCCTAGTGGAGAGCGAAACGGGAGAGAGAGAGAGAGAGAGAGAGAGAGAGACAGACAGTGGTGAAAGGGAAAGTGAGATATCACCCCCCCCACCACCCCACCCCACTCCCACACCATGGCCACATCTCTATCCCTTCTCTGTTAACTTCCTGGGATCGTGGGTGTGCATGCATATGTGCCCTATGTGATTAATCATTCTTACTAGTCTGCATCGCAATGTCTTTGATATCCTTTTTCATTTTACCTCCTCAAACTTTATCCATTTTTAAACAGTTTATTTCTTTCTTCTAAGAGAGAAAGCAAGAAGCAGTGCTTCCCACAGTCTTGATGCCACAATCCACCCCCAGCCTAGCCAGTCCTGAATCATGAGCACTTGTGTCCCAGGTACTCAGATGTCTTTGGCTACAAACAGAACCTCCCATGTGGCTTAGCCTTGAACACATTGAATTTTACTTTGTGTCACTGTCAGTTACTACCTCTTCAACCTTTAAATGGAATGTATGTGCTGTGATGTGTCTGTATGTTAAAAAAAATAAAAGACTGTCCCATGCACAGTTTCATCAGAAATGCAGAAAACACTTTAGGTATTTGAAGCAGGAAGTATCTAATCCAGGAAACAAAGTTCCTATAAAAACATTGAGAGACCTGGAAAAACAAAATTTGGAAAACACTTAGAGGGACCAGTGGGTAGCATGGTGATTAAGGTGCTGGATGCTCCCACAAGGCCGACCATGGTTTGAGTCTCGAACCTGGTGACTTGCTTTCTCACTCCCCTTCCCCTCTCTCTCTGGTCAAATTAAAATAAATGTGTGAATAAATAAAATTAAATAATTCTAAAAAAAAAGGAAACACTTAGAAAAGTTTTTGGGTTCACCATTACCTTTGGCAAGTCAAGGAACTGACAGCACTAAATAAAAGACCTCCAACATTGTGGTGGCAGATTTCCAGGAAAATGTCCATAGACCGTGGTCAAATCTTACATTTGGTAGAGCCCAAACATTTTTTTCTCTGCTCTTTCAGAAGAGCAGTTAAATTTTTGGGTCTCTCCTACCTTCTAACTGTTTTATGGGTTCTAAGTAGTAAAATCCAAATCAGAAAAGAAAACTAATTTTTACATTTGCATCGTAGTTTAAGACCAGATTTTCCCACACACTTCAGTAACTCACAAATTTTCAGTCTACTATAACAGAGAATAGTATTTGATGTTAATAATACAGAATTGCTTTTTTTTTTTTTTTTTTGAAATTGCTATGTGGCACATGCTCCTGCTGGAAAGAAATAGAGAGAGAGAATGAAAGAGAAAGAAGGGAAAGTGAGATCCCTCCCACGGTGGATGACTATACCACAGTCTCTTTTCTCTTCTATTCTCTTGGGATTTTGGACACACATATGCATACGTCTGGCATGGTTTTCAAACGACAGGGTCCGAGACTAACTATGTAGTCAGCCATGTAGGACCCAGATGCCTTAACCATCATGCATCTGTCTTGCCCCTTAGATTTGTCAGTGCTGAAAGGGACTAGAGCCAAACCTCTTCTCATTTAAAAGACTGAAGTCACATTGGAATAGACTGGGAGAACCAACCTGTTTTTTTTTTAGATTATGCATTTGTTGAGAGAGAGACAAGCACCCTCAATAGGGTCTAATGATCCTCACTCCAAGCCTTTCCCCCAGTCTAGATCATGGTTGCAAGTGCGTGGCATGTCCAGGTAGACATGGGGACTGGATCCATGGCCTTCCTTATGGATCCCACATTGCTTGAGCAATATGTAACCACTGCATTACCTAACTGGCTAACATCATCCTTAACCTTCTTCCATGGCTACAGATGGAGAGTTTTCCTGTTTCACTTGTCTCTGATTTTTCCCATTGCTTCATACTTAAAATTTAACTCTGTAACCTTCTGATTTAGTGAAGTTAGTGTGGTATATTATGCCTAATTATATAGTGCTAAACTTTTTTTTTTCTTTTTTTGGAGAGCTTTTTTTCTTATTGGGCACATGCACTCATCAGAAAGACAGAGAGAGACAGAGAGATAGAAAGCGAGAAATCACCTCCCAGAGGAGATGGCCATGCCACAATCCCTTCTCCTCCATTATCCTCTTGGGATCTTGGGCACACACGCACATGTGCCCAGTGTGAATTTAAGCCACCAGGTCTGAGACTCGAACCACAGTTGATTATATGGGAGTCCAGCGACATAGCCATTACGCTAACTACTGGTCCCTAAACATTTTTGAGTTTTGCAAAGATTCTTCAAAAACGTTTACATAGGTACATACACATAACTACAAACTGAAAGGGAGTTAAGACTGTTTATTGCTGTTCCAAAACGAAGTCACCATTTTGTCTGATGAGTTACCAATGGGGAAGTAGACCAATAAATCTATTTAATCAGATTTCTCAATATTGTGAACAATTCTCCTGGTAGCCAGATACTATAAACCTATCGTGGCCACTTCTCATTTTGACTTGTTGTTTTGGATGGAACTTGCTGTGGCACTCGGGTTTTCTTAAGTATAAACCATTCCAGAATCACACTGTTATTATAGGTTGCTTTGTCCTCAGGCGCTCCAGTATTCCTTTTGGGCTATTGGTCTTTCAACATGCAGTTAGAGGATTAAAGTAAATCATTTAATCCATGCAGTATGTCACTCACTAGTATACTTTTGGAAATTGTTTCCACAGGAGCACCAGTGAAAACAGCCAGTCTGAGATATTGACACTATAGAAAAAACTGACAGCTTACTCCTTGTATTGATTCTGCTCTTCTCTACAAATATAGACTCCGTTCCCTACCACAGCCTTGTAAGTGGTGCCTGCTGAGGTTGCTAAATTGCTTTGTAAATTATTTATTACTTGGACACCTTGTAAAGATCTCTTTTCTTCTTGTCTGACTTTGCTTGTGCTTTCTAGGGTCTCATATACAGTGAAAGGTCTCAAAGTAGACACTGAGCACAACCTTATGGAATCCTTCCTTTCCTATCTCATATTGCAGATGCCATTTGCACTGCCCTTGCTATCCATAAGTCATTTGTTATTTCCTTTCATTTATGATATGTTGCCTACAAAAAGGCACTAGCTAGCTGGCAATTTGGACCCCAGCACTCAGCGATTAATTAGCACAGTCTTGAACTAAAAAATTCAAAATATTTGAGGAACATTTATTTAATGATGGAGGAATCTTTCTCATAGTACAATTTGTTCATTAGAGCAGATGCACATATTTAATTTACTTGCACTTATGTAGAAATGTTCTTAAAACTCACAAATAATATTTCTTCATTTTGAGTTAGTTTTACTTCATTTAATTTTCCTTTTTCTTTTTAATTGCTAGAGAACTTATACACTCTCTAGAGGGAGACAGAGAAAGAGAGGGAGAAAACACCCTCTCCATCCAATAAAGTGTAGTGGCATGACTACACTTTCTTTCTCCTCCTTTCTTAATGCTTTTGGGATTTGGGGCATATATGTACACATGCTCAGTGTGTTTTTCAAGTTGTGGGACCCAGGCTTTGAATTGTGGTTGGCCATGTGGGATTTGGCCCCCTTAATCACTAGGCTATGGGACTAGTCCATTTTTTTGTGACTTTTCTGAACCAGAATTTTTAAATGTTTATAATTTAGATTCTTAAAAAATATATTCTTTATGTCCAGAAAGCAGAGCAATTTGAATAGATTACGACTACCTACTTTTAGCTGACTAAAACTACACATACACATATTAAAACATTCAACAGGGCAGGTAGGTGGTGTGGTGGTTAGAGCACTGAACTCCCACATGGCTGACTGTGGTTCAAGTCCCGGACCTAGCAACTTGCTTTCTCATTTTTCCTTTCTCTCTCTTTCCTTGTGTCTCTCTCTGGTCAAACTAAAAAAATCAAAAATATTTTAAAAATTAACAAAATTAAATAAATAAATTTTTATTAAAAAATATTCAACAGAAAGAAGTCTGTGCTTAATTATATGCATTTTCCTCTCCCTTTCCTCTAGCCTCCTACATTAGTAGGGTCACAACCAGGACAAATTTGGGAATTAGGTTGAGTTATTTTAGTGATCTTTATAGCTTGAAAGGCCAAGAAGCTCGTCCACTCTCCCATCTTTCAAAATTCTTTTGCTTATGTTTGAAGAACATAGATTTTTCAATCCCATCTCTGTCATTTATGAACCCTGACTTTAGGCAAGTAACTTAGATATAAACATCAGTTTCTTCACTATAAAATTAAACAACTGGGGGAAGCCAGCAAGTGGCATGGTGGTTAAGGAAACTGAACTCCCATGTAGCTGACTGTGGTTTGAGTCCCAGACGTAGAGGCTTGCTTTTTCACTTTCTCTGTCTCTCTCTCTCACTCATTCTGTCCCTCTCTGGTCAAATTAAAAATAAATAAATAAAGTTAAATTTTTTAAAAAAGAAACAACTGGGGCCAGCTGGTGGTGGTGTGGTTAAGGCCCTGGACTCCCACATGAACAGCCATGTTTCAAGTCCCAGATCTGGTAGCTTGAAATTCATGCCAGGCATGTGCACGTGTATGCCCAAGTTCCTGAGAGCAAAATGGAGGAAAAGGGATTGCGATGTGGCTGTCTCCCCAAGAGTTGATTTCTCACTTTCTGCCTCTATGTCTCTAGTGAGTGCATGTTCCTTGTAGTGAAACATCTCTAAAAATATGAAAAGAGAAATAACAACAATAATAATATCTGCCCAAAGGGTTATTGAAAGAATGAATGGGATAATGTTATTTGAAGCCTTAGCATATTCATGTGTTAGGTATCAGCATTTGTTATGACATGTCACAGCTATGTAATTATTTATGTGAGTATTCAATATTGTGATGCTTATATTTTTATATAATACCAATAGATGCATGTTGAGAATTTTAAAAATATGCAGCTAGTAATTACACATTAAAAATGTAGCATCTTGTAGGCATTTTAAAATTTTAATTACAGAATACTAAGAAGTACGGAAGCTCACTTCTAAGCTCACTGTAGTTCTCAGTGAAATGGGGAATGCTAATCTGTCAGAGGACAAAGGTCTAGATCATGAAGTCTCAGAGGAAATCAGCTATTTCTAAACCGGCCACTGTGGAGAACAAATGGGCACAGAAAGAGCAAAGCTGGGAACAAGCAAGTGGATAAAGACAATGAGGTCCTTCTGGCCAGAAATTTCAAGCCTGCTGCAGTCTCCTCCCATGCAAGGTTTGCCCAGGGCAGTG
Organism: Tupaia belangeri chinensis; assembly: GCF_000334495.1. NCBI lineage: Eukaryota > Metazoa > Chordata > Mammalia > Scandentia > Tupaiidae > Tupaia > Tupaia belangeri. The sequence goes on along the minus strand of NW_006160189.1, from coordinate 1,571,445 downwards.
CTGGCTTTCTTGCCCACGGCTGGAACCACTATGTATTGTTAAAGTCTTGTTTTCTTCATCCTCTGTGCCCTGAAGGCAGTCATCTTTAAAATGAGACTTCTATACTTATTTTCTATACTCAATTCCATGCTTGGAATGCTTGTTTTTAAATATTATGCCACCATTTCAAGGCCCAGCTGGAGCGCTACCACTCTTACCCAATGTCGTTCCCGTCTACTCCTTTCCTCCCCTTCTAGATTCCTTCAGTGTTGATAATACGAATCACCCTACTAAGTCCTGAGATTAGATATGGTGCTATCTGGTTTAATACTTGTTTCCTGTATGGCTGTTTATTCAGCTAGAAACATGCAGGACAGGGAAAAATCTTTTATTGTCCTTTCAGTAGCAACATCATAAAATATTCAAGGGGAAACCAAAAGCTGGTTAAAGCCCACAGTATTTTCAGGAAAAAAAAAAAAAAAAAAAAGAATGTTCTACCACTAGATTGGAGCTTTGTAGAATTCCCCTATTTTTGTGCACATTTTACATATGTGCCCATTCTCCTCAATACTAACCAATTTACCACACAGCTTCAATATAAAAGCTTTCACATAATTTAATTTAATCCTCAAGACAGTCTTGTTTGTTTGTTTTGAGAGAGATTTTTGCCATAGGTTGCATATGCTTGTCAGAGAGACAGAGACAGAAAGCGAGCAATCACCCCCATGGCCATGCCGCAATCCTTTCTCCTCCATTCACTTCTCGGGATTTTGAGCACACACACACACATACATACACTCATCCAAGGTTTCAAACCTTGGTTCCAAGGTTCGAACTGCAATAGATCACATGGGATTCCAGAGCCTTTACTATACAACCTGCTGGCTCCCCTCAAGAAAATCTTATTAAAAATGTTTTATTTTCCTCTGTTCGTCTAGAAGAATCAAAGCCTTTCAGAGGTTGCAGTGCTTTGTCTTATGTCACAGGAATCCATGGGTTTTCTTTTCCATTCTTCCCAGCTTACCTTACACAGTGGCTTAACATACAGGAACCCCTGTGAGGAAGGCCAGAAAGATATTTTTAGCTTTGATTTCAAAGTAATAAGACTGATTCCTCTTGAAAAAAAAAATGTGATAGAAGATCTCCCTATCTGAGCAGTCTCCACCTATTCCCTCTTGGGGATCACGGAGGTGTGGTTTTTGGTCAATGTTAGTGCTAGGCTGACTCAAGAAGGTTCTTGTTTCATATCCAGAGACCCCTGTGAATACTCTGGGCTTGCATGTGCCCATGATCCAGGGCTGAATGAAGCTGAGGGTGTATCACAATGTCAGGACCCTGTCAGAGTGCTGTTTTTCTGTAACTGCCTCTGTCTCTTTTTCTCTCTCTGTGTCTCATTCATGGAAGACATAAATAAATAGGCTTAAAAATAATATTGATTTGACAGAAAAACTACGTGGGAGTCTTACAGACCCTCGTCTAAGAGATGCATGAAGAAACAAAATTAGAATTTGATTTAAGAAAAAAATGCACACACACATACTTACATACATATATCTCATATGTACTGTAATATGAGTCAGGAAATAATAAAATATGTATTAAAAACATATATCTATCATATAGAGTTAGTGAAATTTGAGATGAAGAAAAAAATCTCATTATTGGAATGAAACAAATTTGTGTTTAAAGCTGTTAAAGAAAGAAGCAAGATAAATATCTGGAGGGAAAGGATGTATGAGACAGAACTGAACTAAGTGGACTTATCCTGGGTAGAAGTGAAGGATGGTAGGACCGGAGCTTCTCCACTCTGAAAATTTCTTTAAAAAAGGTTTCCTTTCTTTCTTATAAAATATATAATTGAGGCCTAAGTTATAAAGGTATATTATTATGAAATAGCTTTGTAAAATGTTTGTACCTAATGAGTATTTCCAACAAAAGTAGAAGAGATTATCTATTTTACTGCATTTATGTTAGCACTGAGTATTGTCATTAAAAAAACAAAATGCTAATTTAAAGAGCAAAATATGAAACCAGAACTCTCTATTCTTTGTAATGCTGAGCTTAGAAAGAATTTTTCCTATATTTTACTAGTTGCGTTTTTAAAAATTGTATATTTTTACTTTATTTTGATAGTTGTATTTTTAAATAAACTAATATAAATTTCATAGTATTTTTTAACCTGCTTAAACATTTTATAAGCATATATAATTCTAACTGCTTGTGCATAAGAATTAGAAAATTTTTGGTGTACTTATTAATTTTATTAAGTCTGATTCTGTTTTTTCTTTGTGTTTTTTTTTTTTTTAATTTGGAAATTTAATCTCAAGCAGGGAGTACTTTTTAAAAATTTTCTTTATTGCTACATTTCCCACTCCATAAAGTTTGCAGATATAGATGTCAATACCAAATGGTAGCATGTATTCTTCTATATTGTTTTAGTCTCTTATTGCTTTGTTAACAGAAATACCTGACTGTAAATTTTAAAGAAATGGAAGATTATTTGACTCACAATTGCACTGATGAAAAGTTCAAAGGCATAGGACTGATCTCAGGCCAGCCTACAACATGGTCAGCAGAAGCAGGGAGAGTAGCAGGCTGTTACAAAGAGAAAGAAACTGCAGTCTGCTCAATGACCTGCTCTTATGAGAACTACCTGTTTTTTTTTTTTTTTTTTTGAGATTTTTGCTATTGGGCGCATTTGTCT
>NW_006160189.1:1517722-1568731 GCF_000334495.1 Tupaia belangeri chinensis | reverse complement strand
CAGAGAGAGACATAGAGACAGAAAGCGAGAAATCACCCCCCAGGGGGGATGGTCACGCCGCAATCCCTTCTCCTCCATTCTCCTCTCGGGATCTTGGGCACGCACGCACACGCGCCCTGCGTGAGTTTTAAGCCACCGGGTCCAGGACGCGAACCGTGGTCGACTACGTGGGAGTCCAGCGACATAGCCATTATGCTAACTGCTGGTTCCCTTATTTACTTATTTTTAATTTGACCAGAGAGAGACAGAGAGAGAGTGAGAAAGTGAGAAAACAAGCCACCAGGACCAGGACTCAAATTGCAATCAGCAACGTGGAAGTTTGGTGCTTTAACCACCATGCCACCTGCTGGCATCCACCAACATAGGATCTTCTTCTTTTTCTTCTTCTTTTTTTTTTTTTTAAGAGATATTTTTGCTATAGGGTGTATACATTTGATGGAGAGAGAGAGGGAGAGATAAGGAGACAGAAACTGAGAAATCACCCCTCGGGGGGATAACCACGCTGCAATCCCTTTTCCACCACTCTCCTCTTAGAATTTTAGGTACCCATGCACACGTGTCTGGTGTGATTTTTAGCCGCCAGGTCTGGGACTCGAACTGTGGTCTACTATGTGAGAGTCCAGCGATGTAACCATTATGCCATCTGCTGGTCCCTCCAAATAGGATCTTAATATCATGATTCACTCCCACTCTCTGGATCATGGCTCCACATGTGCCCAATTTTCTCAGGGAGTTCTCTAGAAACTTTCCATGTGGGTCAGTCTAGCACAGTATTGCATTTTACGACTGTACCACCATACAGCCTTTATATTAATATCTTTTAAATTGAGATCTGCGAGCAATATCCTATTGATATTTAAAAAGAATAGTATTTATTAAGAATAGTAAAGAAATACAAATTTCAAGTTCATACAGAAAAATTCGGGGAGTACATGCTTTGTTGAAAAAATAAACTGGGAAAAATTTGAGTCGTTGAACCTATTGAATCTTTCTGCAAAGAACAGAAAGAACAATGGGGTTATGAATATGTATTCAATAAATTAATGGGCAAAATGAAATAAATGGCACAATAAAAGTTAGACAATGTGTTTTTACAGAGTGGGGAAAAAGCAGTTCCCTATTCTTCAATACACACACACACACACACACACATACACACTGGACTGATAATGCAGAAGGAGACTAAGGAAAAATCATGTGAAAGATAAGTGAAAATTTAAGACTTTTTATGGCCTGACATAATGAGATGAACATTAATAAGGTCTTTCATTATAGTTGCATAAATTGGGCTTTAATTTGTGACCATTGAGAATCTGGCTCCTTATGAAAGATTAAATTTGCTTTTATTGAATGTAATAAATAAAAATTGCACATTAAATATATGAATAATGTGCATTTAGAAACAGTCTTATCAAGTGCAGGTACTGTGGTTTATTAATCTTTAAAATTATTGCCTAAATTAGTGCCTGTTCATTATAAGGGATCACTATTTTTTGAACAAACGAGTGAGTGATGGTGAAATGGAATGTTTGATAGGGTCAAATTTTAGATAATGCAATTAACACCACATATGTAGAAAGAACATGCACAGTAGTGTAAAATCCTAGAGAAGTATTTTTATTTAACAATAAATAGCTGTTTACACTTACACTGTTAAGAATAGCAGTTTTATTTAAATAGACTGTAAATTATGGCCTTTTAATTATGCACAAGATAATATTGTTAATGGTGTTAGGAAAACTGCGTAGTCTTATCATTTAATTTTCATCGATGACTGATTTATACCAGACATAAACTAATATATCTCACCAAATAACAAAAGTTGAGCACAAAATGAGAAGAATATCATAGAAGAGGAAAAATGACAGTGATTTTGGAAGAAGATGAACTTATGCTTGTCTGTGCATGTTTTTACAACTGCTTTACAGATCACATTTTTTTTAATTTAAAGGTTAAATAACAGTGCTCTCCTGTCCCTCTCATCATGTCCTCTTTATTGACATCACCAACGATGATATTTTATATCATGCAAAGTCATGTAGAATACTTTTAATACAGTAGTAATATCTCTGCAGTCCCATATTTAATTCCCCCATGTGGTAGCATTCCTATTATCTCTTTTTTTTACAGTTGTTAATGATGGGAGATTATTGTTAAACAATTATAAAGCAGAACTGTAAGGAACTGCTAAATAGTGTTACAATAGGCCACAGAATTGACAGTACCAGAAGTTAGAAGGATTCTGATATTTTCATGAATCTGCCTGAGCAAACTATCAACCTTGGAACACTTATAAGACAAGGGTAACAACAGACATTAAACAAGAAGAACACTTTCATTTTTTCAGAATGAAATATTTAATACATACACATATATTATATATTGAAATTCATACAAACACATTGTATATGCAATATAAAGATTAATATTGAAATTGATACAGTACAGTCACCATTATACGTGAGAAATAGAACAATATTATATATTTACCCCTTTTATTTAACAATTACTGATTTCCTCTCTCCTTCACAAAGTTTTTGAATTGTGTGAATGATCACATTTATGTGATAACTGATAATTGAAAGACATGAACTAACCATGGGGAAAACTGTGTAATATCACATATCTTTTATTTCTTCAAAAGTAATTTGAAGAAATTTAAATTCAATATTTTTGTAAAGGTTTTTGTCGCCGGAGACGTGCACTTATGTGTGAGTGAGAGACAGGGAAAGAGAAAGTGAGCAATCACCTCCTAAGGGGGATGGCCATGCCACAATCCCTTCTCCTCTATTCTCATCCTGGGATTTGGGGCATGCACGCAAATACTCCTGGTGTGATTTTCAAGACACCAGATCTGGGACTCAAACTATGGTTGGCCATGAGGGAGTCCAGGTGCCTTAAACACAACACCATTTGCTGCACCTCAAATTTAATTTTGATGTTATAAGTAATATGAAAAAAATGGAGAGATATAAGAAATTATTCTGGTCACTGCTACTCTGTTCTCTTATCGTGAACTCTTTGGGAAGCCTACTGACAGGGTTCTAGTAGCTTCTTGAACCTATCTTAGTACTTCTATTTCTTTACAATTTGGTTGATGTTACATTAGCTTGAACACACTGTTTCTGTTTCTCACAGACTTCAACTCTTAACTATTTACACAAAATTTTGATGTTGCTATAGTTTTTCTAAGTGAATTTTCAACTGCCTCATTAGTTTGGTGGCTGGCACCAGAATTTTCTTTTAACATGCAGAAGTAATTTACTCTCAAATGTTAGAATCCTTAACTCTTAAAGAACTCTGCACTTGTTCTTAGTACTTGGTTAAAAAAAAAAAATGTGCCTTGGCAAAGCCCAAAAATGTATAACTGGTTGTCTAAAAGCACTTCTATAGCATTTGGGTTTTATTCCAAGGCAATCAATAGAATTAATGCTGCTACAACCAAAAAAATGGGGAAAAAAACATAAAAACAATATCAGAGGTTGAAATTAGACTGAATGACATCAAATACATTATTTTTATTTGTACAGGTAGCATTAACATCTATAAGAAAGTAAAAAAGATTTTGCTGTGTCACAGATTACCAATGTAAACTTTTGTGACAGTGAGAATCACAATATTTTAAAATTTATTTTTATTTTTTTTACATTTTTTAATATATTCGATCACATTTTTTTTTTTTGCTTACAAGGTGATCATTTCAATATGTGAACATTTACCCCTGGTCCAGTTGATCAAAATATAACAATACTACCTCCCTGTCTCAACAATGCTATCTCTGTATTCCTCCTCCAAATGTTTTTCCCCAGTCCCCACTCATCCACACACACCACATCTGGCATTCACACCCATCTCTTGTGTTTGTACATCCTTTAGCCCGTCAGCTTCAGTTATAGAGTGCGGACACTCAGTATATATTAAGTGGGGACATACAGTGTCTTTCCTTCATAGCCTGGCTTGCTTCACTCAGCAGTAAATCTTCCATATTCTTCCACTTCCTGTCAAAAACCAGGGTTTTGTTCTTTTTTATGGCTGAATAGTAATCCATAGAATATATGTGCCACAGTTTTTCAATCCATTCATCTGCACGGGGGCATTTGGGTTGGTTCCATGTCTTAGCAATCGTGAAAAGTGCTGCAATAAACATCGATGTGCAAGCACTTTTCCAATGAAGAATTCTGTCCTTTGGGTAGATGCCAAGGAATGGGATTGCTGGATCATATGGTAGTTCTATTTGTAGACTTTTTTTTTTTTTCTTTTTCTTGGAGAGGTTTTTGCTATAGGGTGCGTGCGCTTGACAGACAGAGAGAGACAGAGAGACAGAAAGCGAGAAATAGCCCCCATTGTTTGTTTGTTTGTTTTGGGGGGGAGAGTTTTTGCTATAGGGCACGTGTGCTCGCCAGACAGACAGAGAGAGACAGAGAGACAGAAAGCGAGAAATCACCCCCCAGGGGGGATGGTCATGCCACAATCCCTTCTCCTCCATTCTCGTCTCGGGATCCTGGGCACGCATGCACACGCACCCGGTGTGAGTTTAAGCTACCGGGTCTAGGACTTGAACCGCGGTCAACTACGTGGGAGTCCAGCGACATAGCCATTATGCTAACTGCTGGTCCCTGTATTTTTTGTTTGTTTGTTTATTTTCCCATCTTTTAATTGGGTTGATCACTTTTTGTGAGCCACTTGAGTTCCTAGTGTATTCTGGTTATCAGTCCCTTATGTGAAGCATAGTTTACAAAAATCTTCTCCCATTCTGAGGGTTGTTGATTTACACTAATTACTGTGTCTTACGCTGTGCAGAAACTTCTTACTCTGATGTCATACCACTTGTCTATACTAGTATTATTGACTATGCTTTGGCGGTCTTACTTAAGAAGTCTTTGCCTGCCCCAATATCTCCTAGGGTTTCCCCAGTGTTTTCCACTAGTAGTTTTATAGTTTAAGGTCTTAGGTTTAGTCTTTGATCCACTTTGAGTTGATTTTTGTTAATGGAGAGGGGTAGAATTTCGGTTTCATCTTTCCCAGTTTATCTAGCACCATTTGCTAAATAGGTTTTCTTTTTCCCACTGGATTGACTGGTACCCTTTGTCAAAGATGAGTTGGCTGTATGTTTTGGAGCTTATTTTTGGGGTCTCTACTCTGTTCCATTGGTCCTCATGTCTGTTTTTGTGCCAATACCATGCTGTTTTGATTATCACAGCTTTGTAATATATTTTGGGGTCAGGAAGTGAAATGCCCCGTACTACACTTCTCTTATACAGAATTGCTTTGGCAATGCGGGGTCTTTTATTATTCCAGACGAATTTTATGATTGTCTTTTCTAAATCTGTGAAGAATGTGTCTGGTACTTTGATTGGCATTGCATTAAATAGGTAGATTAATTTGGGTAGAATTGCCATTTTGGTTATATTAATTCTTCCAATCCAGGAACATGGGATTCCACTCCACTTTTTTGTGTCATTTCCAATTTCTGTTTTTAGCTTCTCATAGTTTTCCTTGTGGAGATCTTTAACTTCTTTGATTTATCCCTAAGTATCTTATACTTTTGGTGGCTATGGTAAATGGAATAACTTTTTTCAGTTCTATCTCCATCTACCTGTTGTTTGTATATAGAAATGCTATAGACTTCTGTATATTAATTTTGTATCCTGCAACTTTATTGTATTCGTGCATTACTTCCAATAATTTTTTCATGGAAATCATTGGGTCTTCTATGTACACAATCATGTCATCTGCAAATAGAGTTTCACCTCTTATTTTCCTATTTGGATGCCCTTTATTTTTTTCCTCTTTTCTGTTTGCATTGGCGAGGACTTCCAGTACTATATTGAAAAGGAGTAGAGAAAGTGGGCATCCTTGTCTTGTACCCGTTTTTAGTGGGAAAGCTTTCTCCATTCAGGATGATGTTCTCGATGAGTTTTTCATAGATAGCTTTTATCGTGTTGAGAAATGACCCTTGTATGCCCATTTTGCTGACAGTCTTGATCAGGAAGGGATGTTGTATCTTATCAAATGCTTTTTCTGCATCAATCAATATGACCATATGGTTTTTGTCTTTTTTCCTGTTAATATGGTGTATTACATATGAGAATCACAATTTTAAGGAAAATAAAAAGTAAGGGATATGTATTAGATTTAGAAACATTATCTACTCAATAAAGTACAATTTCTCCAGTTGCAATACCCTATAGTTAAGAAAAATCTGGCTGAGTAGGGTCCACAGCTTCTCCTCACCATAGTTGACTGGGTTGATAAATACTGTGTAGATGACTAGGGCTTAATGACTAAGAAGCAAACAGGGTTAGGTATTTGCATTTGAATCATCTTTAAATAATTATTTAATTTAATATTGTTATTGTTATTTTTAATTTGATGAGAGAGAGAGAGCAAGCCACTAGGTTCAGGACTTGAACTGCAGTTGGTCATGTGGGAGACCAGCACCTTAAGCACCATACCATCTGCAAACCCCTAGAATAGCTGTTTTAAAACAAAATCTGATCTCTCCATTGGCAGGGAGACATGTGTTTGTGTATCATTAAAACATCTTTAACTTTATCAGGCAAAGGACATCACACCTGATTTCCTGTATGTGGAATTTCTAGCTACTGGACATAATAGAGACTAAGAGAGGGCTAGACATAATAGATTAAAGATGCAAAATCACAGTAAATGATACTTGAATAAGTAACTCTGAGAAAAAGGAGCCAGCATTTCATGCAGTTATTGAAAGGGATACCATTATTTCATGCAATCATAAACTGATGGTATTTTATGAAAGGACAGAAAGCATTTCATCTTAATCTCTATTATCATACTTTTATTTCCTGATAGTGCCTTGAATTTTTCTAGATACCCTGATTTTCTTTACAGTACTGAAATAATCTCTCCAGATATTTTTGTGTTTGTAGTTTTTATTACTCTACATAAGAATTTATTCAAAGTACAGGAAGATTCTTATGCTATGGTATGCTAAGTCAGTTCAGAAATTAAAATTGCATTTAATATTTTAATGTCTTCAATTTTCAGTCATAATTTTTTCACAAAAACCATACAAGTACTTCTTAAAAGACATTGTTTTATGATTAATGTATTATGGGTTGTTGGAAAAGTCATGATGCATTTTTGTGTAGAAAAACAGAGAAAATACATCATGACTCTTCCAATGACCCAATATTTGTATTAGTAAAGACCGACCCCCATTGCAAATTTTTAAAGATATTAAAGTTCATGGGAAGTATAAGGGACTCAAAAACAAATAAAATGAAACAAAAACAAAAACAAAAAACATGGTTAAAGGACCCACACTTTCAAATTTCAAAACTTATTATAAAAATATAAGCATTAATGCCATATAGTACTAACATAAGAATATGTATATAAATCGATGAACTATAATTCAGAGTTCAATTAAAAAGTCATATATTTATGGTCCACAACTTTGGTAAGGTTACCAAGACAATTAAATGAAGCAATACTCATCAAAAAATGGTATGGGGAACTAGAAAAACTGGAAATTTACATGCAAAAGAATCAACATCTATCTAACACCATATACAAAACTTAAATGTACCAGCTAAAATGTTCAAACTCTAGGAGAAAATGTAACTTTAAATCTTCATGACCTTGGAGGAAGCAATGGACTCTTAAATATAACAGTAAAAGTGAAAACAGCAAAAGAAAAACATAAATTAGGCTTCATCAAGATAAAGAACTTTTTCTTTCAAAGGATATTAGAAAGAAGTGAAGAGATAACCCACAGAGTGGGAGGTAATATGAGGGGACTTCAGAAATTTTGTTTTGCAAAATATTTGAAATTCATTGACAATTTTTAAGTAATATTTATTTTCCATGAACTTTTTGAACACCCTTTGTATTTGCAGATCATGTGTCTGATAAGGGCCTAGTATCCAAAAATCGATACTAACTTATATACTGCAGCAATATAAAGAATAACCCCGGGCCAGCAGGTAACATGGTGGCTAAGGGCACTGAACTCCCACATGGTCGACCATGGTTTGAGTCCTGGACCTGGTGGCGTGCTTTCTCTCTCTTTCTCCCCCTCTCTGGTCAAATTAAAATAAATAAAGTTAAATAAAATAATTATTTTTTTTAGAAAAAGAATAACCCAATTTAAAATGAGCAAAGGTCTTGAGTGGATACTTCTCCATGTATGAATGGACAAATAAGCTCATGAAAAAAAGGCTCATCACCATTAGTCACTACAGATATGGAATTTAAAACAACTTTGAGAGGGCCAGCCAATGTCTTGGTGGTAAAAGCAACAGAATCCCACATGGCCTACTGTGCAATTTGAGTCCCATATCTGGGGGCTTGAAAAACACCCTGGGATGGTGTACATGCTTGCCCAAGATCCCCAAAGGAGTGAGAAACAAAGACGCAGAAATTGCAAGGTGACTATTCCTTATGAGGAGAACTTTCTTACTTTTCTTTTCTCTCAGTCTTTTTCCACATGTGCACTTGCCCTCTGGCAATTAAAAACAAAAACAAAAACAAGCTAGAGATAATACTGGATTCTCACATACTGAACCATAGTTCAAGTCCTGGACCCAGTGACTTGAAGATCACACAGTGTACTTGTATACATGTGTGCCCATTGTCCCAAGAGGAGAAGGGATTGCTGCGTGGCTGTCCCCACTGGGACGTGATTTCTCACTTTTCCTCTCTCTTGTTCCAATCAGCGTGTGCACCCTAGGGCAAAAAATTAAAATGACAAAAAAGTTTAGTACTACTTGGTACATGATGGGTCAATAAGATGAAAAGAGAATCCAAATATATTTCTAACTGCATGCACAAGCACACACACACACACACACACACTTTTCCCTGCATGTACACTATCTCAAATCATTGCTAAAGAATACTTTATTCAGTAATGCTATGTATGTAATAGGCTAGCATTCCTTAAAGACATTTTAACTATTTTTTCAATTCATCTGTTAAAAATTGTATATGCAATTGTATATACAATTTGTAGTATACAATGTGGTGTTTTAAACTATGTATACCTTGTGGAATGATTCAGTTGACCTAATTAACCTGCATTATCTCACATACTTTTTTTTTTTTTTTTTTAGAGAGATTTTTGCTATAAGGCATGTATGCTTCCTGGAGAGACAGAGAGAAAGTGAGAAATCTCCTCCCCCACTCTTCCCTCAAAGGAGTGACCATGCTGCAATCTCTTCCCCTCCATTCTCCTCCATTCTGGGATTTTAGGATGTACACATATGTGCCTGGTGCCAGATCCAAGCCTCTGAGACTCGAACCATGTGGGAGTACAGCACCTTAACCACTATGCCACCTGCTGACCCCTCACATACTTTTTTAATAATAGGAACACTTTGAATCTGCCATTAGCAATGTTCAAGTATACTTATTAATTATAATCACCATGTTGTATAATAGATCTCTTGAACTTATTTAGAAACAAGGTTTTTAAATAAAATTATGAATATATAAAAGCCATACAAAAGCGAGAATGAGAATTTCAGAATTTCTTTTTAAATTCTGGTGAGAATATCTGCATAAACACAGAAAAATACAGAGGTAACAAATAATGAAATTTGACTGAAATTTTTTTAATTTGTCTGAGAAAAATCACTTATAATGTATTTTCAGTAAATATCAATTTTAATATATAAAGATCTTTTGTTAGTCAAATCAAAATAACAGTCAGTCTAATGGCCGAAAGAACACATAGTTCAAGTAAAAAATAAGATTTTGAACAAAATCATAAAATAATCCGATCTGTACCAATAATTAAAGAAATAAAGTTGTAAACAATGATGTAATATCATTTCTACCATTCGTTTTAGCAAAAAGAAAAATGTCTGCTAATAAGTGATTTTGATGGAGTTGCAGAAAAATGAGTATTCAATTGCCATATATTATTAGTCTGTGCCAATTATTAAAATTGCTTTGCAGTAATTTGACCTCGAAAAGAAACAAGCAGTTTCCTTTGCTTAATGAATCTTGTCTCAAAAAGTCTCACTCATTGTTAGCAAAGATGTTTGTAGACTAGTATTGCATAAAATGAATATAGCCTACATTTCCAAATGTTTAGAAACACCCAATTAGTAAGATAGTAACCTGATATATGATGATGTAGATATATTTCCTGGCTCTATTTTCAAAGAAACATGAAAAACAGTGTATTGTGATTTATTTGGGGATCTGGAGGAAAAAGTGATTACTTTTCATAAAGAATATTTTATAGGTAAATAATTCTCAAGTATTTGAAGAAATTTCCTGTTGCAAAGGAAAGCAGCGGTTGAGAAAACAGACTTTTGATGTTAGATAGCCCTGTATTTATGCTTGGTTTTGTCTCTTAGTGCATCTTGCACAATTACTCAAGCTCTTTTTTTTTTTTTTTTTGAGAGAGAGAGAATTTTGGTAAAAGGCAAATGCACTCACTGTAGAGACAGAGAGATAGAAAGCAAAAAATTACCCCCCAGGGGGAATGGCCAGGCCTCAGTACCTTCTCCTCCACTCTCCTGTAGGGATTTTGGGCATACACACACTTGTGTGTGGCATGAGTTTTAAACTACCAGGTCTGGGACTTGAACCGTGTTCGACTATGTGGGAGTCCAGTGATATAACCATTATGCCATCTGTTGATTCTTACTCAAGCTATTTTAGCCTTAGTTTTCTCTCTGTAAACTAACAGGGAAAATGGTGGTCATCCACAGAGCTAGTATAAGTATTAAATAAAGGGCTGACCCCATAACACAATGGATAAGTGCTGTGCCTAATATGCAGTTCAGGTCCTGGTTCTGGCAGCTTGAAAAGCATGCTGAGTGGGTGAGTGTGCATTTCAGAAATACTGACTGGATGAAAAAATAAGGAAAAAGGGTTGCTGCATGGCTCATCCCACTGAAGGGTACTTTCTGTATTTCTGTTGGGTACACATGCCCTATGGCAATAAAAACATAAATAAATAAAATAAAGTAACACAAGGCCTGGAATTCAGTGAACATTTCATTGCCAAGGAGTATATGTACTCACTAGAAGGAGACAGAAAAAGAAAAGGAGAGGACAGAAGCACCCCATGCCCCCCAGTGTGATGTGGTCGAAGGGTGATCTTGTCTCCTCCCTTGAGGTGTGTTTCTCAAGATTCCAGAGCCAGGACCTGAACCACTTGGTTTGCCCATGTGGAATCTGGCTCCCTTAACCACAAAGCCATGGGGCTGACCTTGGGATTGCCACTAATACTTTTATTGCTAACAGTACTTGTGCAAGATGATTGGATGTATATTTGACTTCCAATGGCAGAGGTTGTCAAGACATCCTTGCACCTTATTGGTCTAAACTGGAGCTTCTATGATAAGCTAATGTGTCAGTATCATTGTGTTGTAATTACTTACTGATATAGTACTTTGCCAAAGTTTCAAGATTGCTTCTTCTCTGTTAGAGCTGAATCTGTGTTGTAGCTATTAAAAAGTCATCCTACTCTCCTGCTTTACGAAAAGCTATTTTGAGTGGGAGAGAAAGAGGTGCAGTTATTTACAGCCATCATATTGAGAGTTGCTGACGACTCTGGGTGTGTCACTGGGAGTGTGCCATGCACGGAGAGATCACGTGCACACAAGCTTCTTTGCTGTAGACGGGAACTGGCTTAAAGTCAGTAAACAGGACGTTCTCAGTAATCTAAAGGGTTAGGAATCATTGTAGACTATTTTCAGAATAAATGAATCTGAGTTGTCTCTGTAATTCTAAAAGCCAATAAAATTCTGGGCATGATGAAGGAAAAAGAGCAACTTAACCTTTATGTTAACACCATTGTGTCTTCCTTTAAAATAGCAAGTGTAGTTCTGGTTATTAAATCTCAAAAAAGACACATTCTTAGAACTGAAATTAGTAGACCAAAAGTAATGAACATTTTAATAGTTCTTAATGCATACATATATGTGTACACACATATGTATATGTGTCTATATGTACATATACTATATAAACATTTACATATTAATGTTTGCGAGGACCACAATTTACCTTGTTATCAGTGCTGTAAAAGCCATTATCAGTTTCTGCAGTACATAATGTCATTTACCAAATAAACTGTTTTTCAAGGCATAAAGTTATATTCTGAAGTTAATGTAATTTTTACCAAATTTAGACATTTTCTCATCTTGGTTTCTATTTATGTTTTCTTTTATCTAAATTGTGTATTTGTATTCTGATCATGATTAGGGTCTTGATTTTCTATTTACAAATTGAAACTCTCATTTCATGTATATATGTATCCCTGAGGTTTTATATGGTGAATTCTAGAAGCTAGTATTAATCTCTTACTTGTCTGACTCTATAATGCTGTACTTCGAGTTATACTTACTATATTTGGTGGTATATTAATAGAAAACAGAGTGGATTTTTTTTTAAATTCAACTCACTAATGTAGATGGTTGTAGACATTTCTACCAGAATCTGGAATATACTCAACTCTTAATACTCATTATGACTATCTCTGAGAAATTTTCTTTTTGAAGTGCTTTATGGATAATTTATTAAGGTTTTGTGAGAAGATCTTTTTTATGCTGACATTTTCTGAAAATGTGTTAGGGTTTTTTTTTTTTAATGCAAGTACTGATTTTACCTGCTACATATTTGATGTAGTTACTGATTTCTAAACCCAGTTCTTCTGCTAACTTGTTGGTAGACCTTCGACAAGTCGCTTAACTGCTGTGTTTCCTCATCCACAAAATGAAGTATTTGTCTGAGGTGTGTCTACCCTCGGCACGGGCTGTGCTTTCTGATTCAGTTGTACTGCACCATGGCTGTCTTGCGTGCAGCTACATCTTTGGAATATGCAAATGAACTTGGAGGAGTCTGTGGTCGGCCAGGAGCTGACTTCTCTCTCCACCTTATTCTTTAACCCTTTTCCAGTGCAGCAATTTCTCAGGCTTAGAATCTCAAAACCAGATGTTAGGAAATCATATTTAGTCACTAAAATATGCACAATATTAAAGCAAAATGGGGAGCAATGTTCTTTTAGCTTCCTGGCTTTTTGGTTCTTATTCACCATCTTGCCATTCACAAACTTAAAGGTGTCTTCCGATGGAGGGTGATCATGCAAAGTCCATAATACAAAAATTGCAAAAAGGTACATGATACAAGAGTCACAAATAAACATAGTTGGAGCTTCTTATTACTTTTTAGATTTAGTTTAAAAACCATCCGAGGAAGAATGTGATGAATCCATCTAACTGTCAGTTACATTTTAAATATTTTGTAGATGCAAAAATTCCAAATAATTAACTCTGCTTACTACTCAATAAGTTAAGTGGAATGACCTTTGACAGTCTGTTTGTAATAACTAACAGTATATTTTAATTAGTTTTGTAATTAGGAAAAGACATCCCTAAAGTTTAAGACTCTTGGGGACAAAATTAAACTTCTAAAAACTTTTAAAACTTTTAGTTTCATAAATGTTTCTCTCTTAATTAAAAAATAAAAAGTCGTTTTGTATTTTAAAAATCTCGATACATTATTTAAAAAGATCGTGTACATAACTTAAGATAGAGCATATATTCTCCAGAACTGTACCTGCTCTACCACTGCATACCAGATTTCTAGTGTATTAGAAACTATGTAGCCCACAGGTAAATAATAACAGTTCTGAAAGTAAGAAATTTAGTGATTTGCAAGAATCTGAATTTAAAATTCCAGTCAAACAAAAACTGATTTTATACACATACAAGTTTAGTTTAGAAGATGGGTACAATGAAATCTATGTAAAATTTACGAGCAGCTTCAGTAATTACTAAATGCAAGTTATCATAAATAGGGGACACATATGTTCCATTCTCAGTTTGTTGTTTATCTTACACTTGAACTCTCCCCTCATTTCATCCTTTTGAATAATACTCTACTAAAGTGAATCTCTGATTAATATTTAAATGTGCATGAGGAGAAATAGGTAACCTAATCAGAGAAAATAATTAACAAGCCACCTCATTCTCATATCCCTGACTTCTTACAAGGAAGCATATATCTTGATTACGATAATGTCATTCCCTTTGACCTCCTTTCAGATGCGAAGCTTAATGTATTTCATGATTGGATGGGCTCGCTAACATTTAATTATAGTTCTTAAATATTTTATGAATATGCTGCTTATGTACTAGTTTATCCTAAAATTCACTTTTCCCTCCCTTACGATACCAAGGATTATTTTTTTCTTGTAGACAATACTATGATAGAATTTAAGAACAAGTTTCTTTGGCCTAAGCAGGAATCACTGAAATATGTTTTGGGGTAACAAAAATGTTTTTTATGCTTTTTTTTTTTTTTATACTGACAAAACAGATCTCTATGGATTAATGTAGGATATTGTGTTCTGATTGTTGACCCCTACAATTTTGGGGGCGGGGCTAAAACATTCTGCAGGTATGTGAAAAGTATGGATCTAAACATTCTACATGTAGGGCCAGCTCAGTGGTGCAGTGATAATACACTGCTCAAGAGAAGCCAGATCCCACACAGCCAGCAGTTGGGCTCTCTGGCTGATCAATCTGAAACACTGCAGACAAGCATACCTGACGTATGTCTCAAGTAACACAGTCAGGGACTTGAACTGCACCATTGACCGTATAGGATCCAGCTGCTTCAACCACCATACCACCAACTAGCTCATAACTGATTTGTTTTAATTTATAGTTATTGAAAAGTTTGCTGTTATTTTTTGTTCACAATCAAGATGACACGATTTTTACATTAAAAACAGAGAAAAGGTACTGGGCATTATCTTTTTTACAAATAATAAATTTTATAAAACCATTCCATACACCTAATAAAGTTATAAAACTGGTTCAAAAAGCATTAACATAGTTACATGTTTCAAAACTACATGAGCTTTGGAGACCAGCAGGTAATGTAGTGGTTGAGTCGCTGGACTTCAGCATCATTGACTGCACTTCAAGCCCTGGGCCCAGAGGCTTAAAACTCACATTGGGGGAATCAGCAGGTGGTGTGATGGTTAAGGCGCTGGGCACTCTCACTTGACCAATCAAGGTTCGAGTTCTGGACCTGGTGGCTTGCTTTCTCACTTTCTCTTTCTCTCTCTCTCTCATCAAATTAAAATAAGTGAATGGGAAAAAAATAAATAAATAACCACACTGGATGTGTGTGCCTGTGTGCCTAAAATCCTGAAGTAAGAATGGAGAAGAAGGGATTGTGGTGTGGCCATCCTCTCAGGGGGTGATTGCTCGCTTTCTTTCTCTCTGTCTCTCTGGCAAGCACACATGCCCTATAGCAAAAATCTCTCTAAATAAATAAATAAATATATATACATACATACGTGAGGTTCGGGTATAACCATAAGCAGAGGAAGTTCATTAATACTGCAACCTTGAGAGTCAAAAGATGAAGTTGAAAAGAAAGGCCAGTACTGAGTTTGAAGTGTCTTATAATCTATGTTGAAAAGTGTGAGCTCCGTTTTAAGAGCAGTGGAAAGCTATTGAAGAGTTTTGAGTGGATGATGTCATGAGAATTGAATTTTAGAAAGTACAGTTTGACTGCCTTAAAAGAAGGACTAAGCAACAGTGACTATAGGACTGGGAGTCCAGTCGAAGAGACAAAATTAGACAGAAAATTCTAAAATCATGCTCCAGGAGGGTGAGTACAATACCATGAAGGCTAATGTACCTACAGGACTCTGCTCACATAAGTCACAGAGGTCTGTAAGTAGGGAGAGCATTCAAAGAGAGTTGAATTGAGCATGATGTGATATTTATAGTTAGGCCGAGTCATAGTTTCAGTTCCAGTAAGCTCTAGATGAGTAGTCATTGTAATGGAGAAATTTTCACTGTGAAGAACCAAGGGTGTGCTCAACATGTGAAAGTAGAAAGTACAAAAACTTCAGAGTCACAGAGCTCTGTATTTGGTGTCCTGGATCTAAGATTAGGCTACGGAGATACCTAAGGTTAAGAGGAGGTATATCAAAGACTGGGGAGACAAGAGGAGTTTAGCAACTGAGGGTGGGTGTGAGATGCCGAACATGAACATTTAATGCCTATCACATGGTTCATTATTGGACACTGTTATACTTTGATAGGCATAGGGATTCATCTGGAAATTATGGCAATGAAAAAATTACAGGGACCAGTAGATGGCACATTGGTTAAATCACTGGACTCCCACATAGTCTACCGCAGTTTGAGTCCCAGACCCGGTGGCTTAAAACTCATGCTAGGCGTGTGTGTGTGTGTGTGTGTGTGTGTGTGTGTATGTGTGTGTGTGTATGTGTGTGTGCACATGTGCGTGCAATATCCCAATAGGAGAATGGAGGAGAAAGGACTGAACCTCTCTGTATTTCTGTCTCTCCAGTGAGCACATATGCCCTATAGCAAAACTCTCGGAAAAAAAAAAAAGTTTAAAAAAAAAAATAAAACCAAAAAACAAAAAACAACCTCACACCAGGTGGGTACATGCTCAAAATCCCAAGAATGGAGAAGGGATTACAGCATGGCCTGGTGAGTGATTTCTCACTTTCTGTCTCTTTCTGTCTCTCCAGTGAGCGAAAATCTCTCTAAAGTAAAAAGAAAAGATATGACTTATGGTAAAGGTTCATCAATGGAATTTTATGTCCTCTCTCTATACATGTATATATATATATATATATATATATATACACACACACTCACATATACGTATTTGTATATTTATGTGTGTGTGCACATGTGTGTGTGTGTGTGTGTGTGTGTATGAGTTTGGGGATAAGAGGACTTCACAAAGTTCATAGAAAAATGGAATTATGAGTTTACTTCAGTGCAAACATTGAAATCCATGCCCAGTATTTTATAATATGCATTTTTCATGGACTTTTGGTCTCCCCCATATATCTATATGCATATATGTCTGTGTGTATATAATATATACACATCTTTCATATAGTTCAAGTCTATGCAATTAAAAATAACTATACAATTAATATTTTATCAAGGTATTTTTCCACAGTAAAATATTTTACCAAAGCACTTTGTCTTTTTATTTTGTTTATGGTACCTCTTGATACATGAAATAGTTTTTTTATGTAAAATAATTAAATGCATTAGCATTTTCTTTACGATTTTTCACCATAGGGCCTGTGTGCTCACCAGAGTGAGAGAGAGGTAGAGACAATGAGAGGAAAGTGAGAAATCATCCCCCAGGGGATGGCCACACTACAGTCCCTTCTCCATTTTTTTCCTGGGATTTTGGGCATACACACACATGTGCCTGGAGTGATTCTCAAGCTGCCGGATCTGAGACTTGAACTATGGTCAATCATATGCGATCCAGTGCCCTTAACCACTATACCATCTGCTGGCTCCATAATTTTGTCTTTTGCATCTTTTATTATGATTCCTTTTTATTGTCTGAAACAAATACATTTTATATTGTTGGTTATTATTATCTATAAATTCTAAAATATCTTTTGAGTTTTCTATTTAGACAATGAAATTGATTAAAAATAATGATATTTTTCTTCTTTTCTGATTTTTACATCCATAAGTTGATGTGTTCTTATATCACTTTCCTGGTTAGTGAATAAAGCAATGATAGTAACAATCTTACCTATTTTGTGATGTTTAAGGTGATTATTATAATGCTTAATCATAAAGAATAGTGTTTGATGTAAGTTTTTGTTAAGCAAGGTCAATTTTATTTGTTATTTGCTAATTTTTGTGGTAATGGATAATGAATATTATCAAATGATTGTTTTACTTCATTTTAGATTAACATCTTTTTTTTTTTTTTTTTGAGAGAGGTTTTTGCTATATAGGGCGTGGGCGCTTGCCAGGAAGACAGAGAGAGTCAGAGAGACAGAAAGCGAAAAGTCACCCCTCAGGGAGTATGGCCATGCCACAATCCCTTCTCCTCCATTCTCCTCTCAGGATCTTGGGCATGCACGCACACGCGCCTGGCATGAGTTTAAGCCACCGGGTCCAGGATTTGAACCGCAGTCTACTAAATGGGAGTCCAGTAACATAGCCATTATGCTAACTGCTGGTCCCTAGATCAACAGCTTGAATTTAATCTTGTAATGTAGAGAATTACATTAATACATTTTTCCAATAGTAGGTCTTTCTAACATTTCTACAATGTGTCTAACTTGGTCATGTATTATATTTTTATTCATTGCTGAATTTAATTTGCTAATATTCATTTAAGAATTTGCATCTTCTGGTTTGTTATTGCCTGGTTTTTAAAATAAGAACAT
Source organism: Tupaia belangeri chinensis (assembly GCF_000334495.1). Classification (NCBI taxonomy): domain Eukaryota; kingdom Metazoa; phylum Chordata; class Mammalia; order Scandentia; family Tupaiidae; genus Tupaia; species Tupaia belangeri. The sequence continues at coordinate 1,550,514 of NW_006160189.1, read as the reverse complement.
ATTGTTATGGATTTTTGGTTTCTATTCTAAACAAGCTTTTTTTTTTAATGGTTGATATAATTTGCTCTTAAAACTTTCTGAGCCTGAAGTTTTGCCATTTCATAGATTTTAATAAATAGAGTTTTAAAAATAGTGATGATGGGCCAACCAGTGTCGTGCTGGTTAAGGCTGTAGTTTTCCACATGGCCAACTACATGGTTTGAATCCTAGACCCACAGATTGATAAACACACAGAGCGCATGTGTGTGCCTATGCCCCAAATCCTGACAGTAGAATGGAGGAGAAAGGATGGGGGTGCGGTCATCCCTAGAGAGGATGCTTTCTTCTTTTCCCTCTCTCCAGTGAGTGCACACACCCTAGAATAAATTTTTAAGAAAGAATGGCATTATTTCTATTTCTTCTGATTAAACGTATTAAGTTAGATTTCTCTAGAAAAGTCCCCATGTGGCCTAGGTTTTCCATTCAATGCCTTAACATTGTTTATAATGTTTATATGTTATTTTTTAAAATATCTACTTTAACTCCCATGTATTTTCTTGTAGTTTCTAACATTAACTGTCTCTTTTCTTTGTCCTTGGTAAGACTTGCCAAATTATCCTCTCAACGATCAAATTACTTTTTGAACCCTTTTATTTTTATCTCATTAATTGATACTTAATTCCTTTTTAATACTTACTGTGTGTCTCCTCCCCCCATTGTTTGTTTTTCAACTCTTTAAATTAGAATTGAAGTTCTAGATGTTTTTCTGATGTTTTTGTTTGCTTTATAATACCTAATTCAACTCATGAGCTATCTAGAATTATTTTTTCACTCTCCAAAAGCAGGTGTGCTTTTTATTATTTCTATATTTTTTATTTCTAATTTTATTACAATTTATGTAGAGAAAATTACTTCTTTGTGAGGAGGGGAGAGATTTTTCCTGCAGTGTGCATGTGCTCACCAAATAGACAGAGTGACAGAAAGAAAGTGAGGAATCACTCCTGGGAGATGACCATGTTGCAGTCCCTTCTCATCCATTCTCCTCTTGGGATTTTTGGCATGTGCACACATGTGCTTGTGAGTTTCAAGCTACCAGATCTGGTACTTGAATTACAGTCAGCCGCATGGGAATCTAGCAGTGCCTTAACCACTACGCCACCTGCTGATCTCATATTACTGTTTTTTAAAAGTCTGTATATGGGCCAGCAGGTAGCATAGAAGTTAAGATTCCAGATCCCACCTGGCCAGCTGTGCAGTTCATGTCCTGGATCTGGTAATTTGAAAATAATACTGGGCGTGTGTGCAAGTGTACCCAAAATCTCGAGAGAAGATTGAAGGAGAAGGGACTATGGTATGGCCATCTCTCCTAAGAGGTGAATTCTCACTTTTCCTCTCTCAGTCTCTGGTGAGTTCATGCATCCTATATCAAAAACTAAAAAATACATTATTTTTAAGTGTGTTATTTCTTTTTTCATGAGAAAGAGATGAAGACAAGGTTTTGGCACCTACGATACATCCCTGCTGTCTCTCACCTTCTGCCCTTGCATCCTTTCAGCCAGCCAGAATCAAACACCGCCATAGACACGCTGGGGTTATTTAGGTTAACCTGAAACCTGGGCTTTCCCACATGACTTAAATATCATGCGGTGATGCCCTGCTGCCTGTGCCAATGCAGCTGACTGGACCTGCTTTTCAACTTTTTGTTGACTACGTGTACTAGTAAGACAACATAATCCCTTCAAATTCTTGTACTGGGAAATAATTTCACCCAGGCCATATATTCGTTTGTGTAATTGAAAGATACAGTAAGTAGCATAATAAAAGAACTTAGCAGTATTTGAAATATAGAAAAAGGTCAATAGTGATTATGCTATAAAAAACTCATAATGGTATTTAATACTACATAGTTTTCTAATGGAAGTTATCTTAGTAGGGTTACCAAAGTTTATAATTCTTAGAACATTTTACTTTTTATTTATTTATTTTTTTTGAGAGGTTTTTGCTATAGGGCGCATGTGCTCGCCAGACAGACAGAGAGAGACAGAGAGACAGAAAGCGAGAAATCACCCCCTAGGGGGGATGGCCACGCCGCAATCCCTTCTCCTCCGTACTCCTCTCGGGATCTTGGGCATTTACGCGCACGCACCCGGCATAAGTTTTAAGCCACCGGGTCTGGGACGCAAACCACGGTCGACTACATGGGAGTCCAGCAACATAGCCATTACGCTAACTGCTGGTTACACTAACTGCTGGTCCCACATTTCACTTTTTTTGAGAGAGATTTTTGCTATAGGATGTGTGTACTCACTGGAAAAACAGACACAGAAAGCAAAAAATACACACACCCTGGAAGGGATGTCCGTATTGTAATCACTCCTCCATTCTCCTCTTGGGATCTTAGGCATGCGTGCCCAGTGTGAGTTTTAAGTCACTGGGTCCGGGACACAGACTGTGTTCAACTATGTGACAGTCCAATGACATAACCATTATGCCATCTGTTGGTCCCAAGTACATTTTAAAATGATGATTTTACTTTCACATAGGGTTTTCAATTCATAATTTTTTTCTCTTTCACCATCTCTTTTTGCTTCTTCTGTCTGCAAATAACGTTTTTCATTTTTTTTGTCAAATAGAATTTATTTTCCTATGAAAGTAACTGTCACAAATAACCTAATATTGATATTTTTAGTAAAGAGATTAAAATTTTACTCTTGTGTAAATTGTGTAAATATATTTAAATATATTTGAAATATGAGAAAGTATTACCATGTGTAGTATTAATTATTTAAAAAATGCCTGTATTTGTATTCACTGCTACCCAATTCTCTTTTATTGAGAGATTTTTGAGGTAGGACTCGTGCATTCACCAGAGAGATAGAGACAGAAAGTGAGAAATCACATCCTTCTTAGGAGGTAGGGCATGACATAATCCCTCTCTTCCATTTTCCTATTGGGATTTTAAGCATGCATGCACACATGCCCGGTGTGTTTCAAGGCACCGGATTCAGGACTCAAACTGCAGTTGACCACATGTGAGTCCAGTGCCTTAACCACTGCACCACCTACTGGTCTCACTACCTAATTTTTAAAGTATTATCTCACAAAAGTGTAATATAAATAAAATATTCATACATAAAAATATTTTAATGAAAAATAACAAAAAGACTAATGGTAAAACCTATATTAAAGTGAGGCCAGCCAGTAGGCTAATAGCTAAGGTGGCTGGATCCCACATGGCCGACCATGAAGTTCGAGTCCTGGATCTAGCAACTTGAGAAATACATCAGATGCATGTGTGTGTGCCCCAAATCCTGAGAGCAGGGAGAAATGGAGGAAAAGGGATTGAGGTGTGACCATACCCCATGGTGGAGAGGGGATGCTTCCTTCTCTCCCTCTCTCTTTTTCTGCCTCCCTCTTTCTCTCTTGGCCAACCACATATGCCTTCTAGCAAATAAAAAAAAATATATACTGAAGTCTAACAGAATGAACATTTGGGGATTATTTAATCAGAATTAAAACTCTTGAAAAAAATTTCTTAAGCTTTCCCTGATAAAATAAGAAATGAGTATTTAAAGAGAAGGACAGATAAAGTATTATGTATATAGTATGTCTAAAAACTCTTTTAATAATATTCACAGGCCAACAGTTAGTGTGAAGTTTAAGGCAGCTGGATCCCACATGGCCAACTAAGTGGTATGAGCCCTAGACCCCAGGGCTTGGAGAACACACTCAGTGCATTTGTGTGTATGCCCAGAATCCTAAAGGAGAATGGAGAAGGGATTGTGGCATGGTCACCTCCCCCAGGGGATGATTTTCCTCTCTCTTTCTCTTGGTTTCTGGCAAGTGCACACTCACTATAGTAAACTGAGGGGAAAAAATTGTAATATTTACAATATCAGTAATATTATTTACTTTAGGTATACAAGTAAGGAGTGTGTGACTGCTTTTCCTGCAGTCATTAAGAAATGATGGTCTTGGGACCAGCAATTAGCATAATGGCTATGTTGCTGCACTCCCATGTAATTGATCACAGTTCGAGTCCTGGACCTGGTGACTTAAACTCACACCGGACGTGTGTGTGTCATAAAAAAAACCACCAAAAAAAAAAAAAAAAAAAAAAAAAAAAGAAGCTGATGAGTGGGACCAGCAGATGGCATTGTCTGGCGAGCGCACGCGCCCTATAGCGAAAACCTCTCAAAAAAAAAAAAAAAAAAAAAAAAAAAAAAACACAGATGATTTTTTTTTTTTTTTCAGAGAGAGAGATATTTGCTGTAGGGTGTGTGCACTTGCTGGGGAGACAGAGAGAAAGTGAGAAATAACCTCCTGGGGGGATGGTCACGCTGCCATCCCTTCTCCTCTGTTCTCCTGCCGAGATTTTGGGCAAGCACAACATGCACCTGATGTGAGTTTTAAGCTGCCTGGTCCAAGACTTAAATCATGGTCAGTGGCCTTGTGAGAGTCCATCACTTTAACCACTATGCTACCCGCTGGCCCCAAGAAATGATGATCTCGACGCTGCTAGGTGGCATGGTGGTTAAGGGTGTTGGACTCCCACATGACCAACTGCAATTTGAGTCCTGGACCTGGCGGCTTGCTTTCTCATTTTCCCTCTCTCACTCAGTCCTTCTCTGGTCAAATTAAAATAAATAAATAAACAAATAAATAAATAAATACATAAAGTTAAATAAAAAATTTAAAAAAAGAAAGAAATGATTGTCTGTGCAGGATCAGCAGATGGCATAATATTTACATCACTGGACCCCCATATAGTCTACTGTGGTTTGAATCCTGGACCCGGAGGTTTAAAACTCATTTAGGGCGCATGTACATGCATGCCCCAAATCCTGAGGAGAGTGAGGAGAAGATTGCAGTGTGGACGTGAATTCTCGCTTCCTGTCTTTCTTTCTCTGTCACTCTGGCAAGTGCACATGCCCTATGGCAAAAATCTCTCTCTAAAAAAAAAAAAAAACAATGATGGTCGTGGGGCCAACAAACGGCAGGATGGTTGAGGCACTGGACTCCCACGTGACTGATCATGGTTCAAGTCCCAGACCTGGTGACTTCTTTCTCACTTTTTATTTCTCTCTCTGGTTCTTTCTAATCAAAACCAACAACATGGGACCAGCAGATGGTGTGATGGTTAGGTCCCTGACTCCCATGTAGTCTGCTCCTAAATATATAATAATTATTGGGGCCTATGGATAACGAAGAGCGGCATCTACATGAGTCTTCTTAGTGTAAGGATGCTGACGATATGGGGAAACTGGTATGTGCAATAGTGATATAGAAGCACAGCTATTTAACTGTTGTTTGTTTGGTTGTTTAGTTTTTGCTATAGGGTGAGTGAGCTCACCAGAAAGACACACACACAGAGAAAAAGAGAGAGAGAGAGAAAGGGAAAGTGAGAAGTCATCCCCCTCCCCTACAGAGGACAGCCACACTGCAATCCCTTCTCTTGTCTACTTGAAATTTTGGGCACACATGTGTACATGACTGGTGTGATTTTCAAGCTGCTGGATCTAAGACTTGAACCACATAGTTGACCAAGTGGAATCGGAATCCAGCTCCTTAACATCTACGGCATCCACAACCCACTGTCGACATTTCTTTCTTTTTATAAGTTTTTGCTGTAAGGTGCATGAGCTCGTTGGAGAGAGACAGAAAGAGAAAGTGAGTAATATTCCCTGGGGGGTGGTTGTCCATGCTACAGTCCCTTCTCCTGCATTCTCCTCTTTAGATTTTAGGTACACACTTTTTATGCACACCTGCCTGGTGTGACCCTCAGCCACCAGATCTGGAGCTCAAACCATTGTTGGCAATGTGAGAGTTCAGCACGTTTCTTTTTTTTTTTTTTTTTTAAAGAATCACTTTATTTAGCTTTATTTATTTATTTATTTTTAATTTGTCCAGAAAGGGGAAAAATGAAAGAGAGAGAGAGAGAGAGACAAAGTGAGAAAGCAAGTCACCAGATTCGGGACTCAAACCGCAGTCGGCCATGTGGGAGTTCAACATCTTCAACTACCACACCACCTGCCAGCCCCATGGGAGTTCAGCACCTTAATCACCATGCCACCTTCTGGCTCCATAGTTGACATTTTTTTAGGCCAAAAGAGTCAATTACTTTTTAAAAAACTTTTCCAATGTCCATAATACTTAAAAAAGTATTGGTTAATTATAATCCATTGCATTTGTAAAGAGATGACCAAGATATTATATTAATGCTTGCATTGATTATAACTGATCAGAAACAAATAATGCTGTATTTTTGGCTTCTATATTTTTGGTAGAAATATCACTAATTTGCCACTTCTCTGAAAGAACATTTGCAGTGTAATGGGATGTGCAGTATAATGAAAAACACTTTGTATGGGACGACCTTAAGTTGCTCAATATAGTGACACTTCCTTAAGATATAATCTCACAGCAGATTATTTTTAAAACTCTTTATTGAAGTATAATAGAGATATAGAAAAGTGCACATAAGTGTATAAGTTGATAAAGTTTCATAACCATACACACCCACGTAAGCCACAGATTAAGATTTAAGCATAGAGACATGAACACGTTATAAAAACTTAGGGTGGCCTTATATTTTACCTGCTTGGACTTCTTACTTATATATTTATTAAATAAAAATATGTGCTATAAATATTGTATGAATGGTACTAGGGATCATAATGTATATAAATGACGGGGCAAGTTTATAACTCTAAAAAGAATTGCTGTAAATTTGGGAGATCATAAAACAAAACAGCCGATATTTCAGAGTATCCTATAATGGCATTCCAAACCTCATCTTCCCTAGTAAGGAACAAAGACAAAAAATTAGAGGATCGGTCTATCTGATTGAAATGGTTGTCCTGAGGGGCCTGGTGGTGGTGCAGTGATGATACTCGGCCCACGTGAGACGTCCGGGGTTTCCATCCTGGGAATCCCTGAGCATGCAAGGGGTGCTTGAGCACACTCGTGTTCCTGATCCAGACCTGGCCGAGTCTGGGTTTCTAGTCTCTTTCTCTCATGGCAGAAAGAAATAAGCTTCAGGACCAGTGGATGGCATGGTGGTTAAGGTGCTGGATGCTCCCACATGGCTGACCATGGTTCAAATCCTGGACCTGGTGGCTTGCTTTCTCACCTTCTCTCTTTGTCTGTGTGTGTCTCTCTGGTCAAATTAAAAATGAATGAATGAATGAAGAAATAAAATTAAATAAATAATTTTTTTAAACAAAGAAAGAAGCTTAAAAACAAATTTAAATGATTGTTTTTATAAAAGCCATCATTTCACAATGCAGTTTTGAAAACATACCTTATGTATTTATGTCCATATCTTGTATGGCTTTTCCATGGCTGGAGCCATTAGTGTTCTTTTGTTTGTGTGTGTGTTTAAGTTATTTAAAATAAGTATTTTAAGAAAAATCTCCTGTGTGTAATGTATAGAATGGCATGGATTGGGGGAGAGGATGGAGAAAGTGAATGGATTGGGAAGCTGCTGTGATATCTCCCACAAGAAGTGATTTTATCTTGAATTAGGAAGGTCATGAGTGTAAATAGGTAGTAGTAACTAAGAAAAGTGTTATTTAGAATGGTTGAACATGACTTGGTTATTGAACTAAGGTTAAAGCAGACAGAGTTTGCTGTATTTGTGAAGATCATATGTATTTCTATATGAGCTATTGGAAGAATAATTGTACTAAGATAAAATTTAAAAAACTGGAAAAGAAAACTTTTTGTTTTGCAGTCAGTTTCAGTGTGTGTGTGTGTCTGTGTGTGTGTGTCCGTGTGTATTTATGGTACATAAATATTGTTTCATATCAATAAAAGTATTGCTTCATGCCAATAATTTTAGTGATTGCTTTTCATCCTCTCTTTTATTTATTTATTTATTTATTTATTTATTGTTTGGAGAGATTTTTGCTATAGGGCATGTGCACTCGCCGGACAGACAGAGACAGAGAAACAGAAAGTGAGAAATCATCCCCTAGGGGGATGGCCACGCTGCAATCCCTTCTCCTCCATTCTCCTCTCGGGATCTTGGGAAAGTACACACACATGCCTGAGGTGAGTTTTAAGCTGCTGGAATGGGACTCGAACTGCAGTCAACTATGGGAGTTCAGTGACGTAACCGTGATGTCATCTGCTGGTCCCAGTTTCTCATCCTTTCTAAAGCCCCTGTTCTCAACGTGTGAGAGAAAATGAGAGGACAGGTGAGGGCATAGGAGTTAACCCATGCTGGAAAGTAGACTCAAAATTACACAAGACTCAGCCCTACAGAAATTTGGTCAGCAACTTCATGCAGCTTTTTCTACTTGGTGTTAACTTTTTTTTTAGGATTATTTTATTTAACTTTATTCATTTTATTTATTTTCATTTGACAAGAGAGGGACAGAGCCAGAGAGAAAGAGAGAGATTGCAAGTGAGAAGGCAAGCTGCCAGGTCCAGGACTCAAATCACGGACAGCCACTTGGGAGTCCAATGCCCTTGACCACCATGCCACCTGCCGGCCCCTACTTGGTGTTAACTTTCACTTAAAAATATCAGTAATGGCATATGACATATTTTTGCATAGAAAAACAGAAAAATGCATCATGACTTTCCAGACATTCTAATATTCTGATATACTCTTAACACTAAAGTAAGCCATATAACTATTTTTTACCCTTAGCATTTTGATACAAATGTATTACTATATTACATGTATTTGAATTCCATAGTATTCATGGCTTACATAAACTTTTCCAAAGGTCCATATTTGTGACCTAAGTTATATTTCTTTCCTGTTTTTCTCTCCCTTGCTTTCTCCCTTCATCACCTTTTCTTCCTCAGTCTCCCTCTCTTACAATCTCTTTCTCTCTGTCATTTTTTTCTTTCTTCTTCCTTTCTTTCCTTCCTCCCTCCGTGTTCTCTCTTTCTTTTCTCCATAACTGAAGGGAGACTAGTTACAAGAATATGACATCTGCTATCATAATTTATTATTTATCATCGAAAAGTTAAATTGCCTTAATGAATATGGGTGTAACTGCTTGGCTGAACAAACATTCCATTAGCTGTCATAACCCAATTATCACAGTGGCATTACTGGCTGAAGATTTTTGCTTTTTCTCTTTCAATTTACAAGTTTAGAAACAATTTTTACATTTGGGGTCAAGGAACTAAACATTTATTGCTTGGTTTCCTACATCAAACAAAAATACCTATAAACTCTTAGAGGTTAGTTCAGCAAAGATGGATAGCCTAGAAGGAAACTGATTTGTTAAATACACACAAATCTTTTTCTACATTTAAAATTCAAATACTAATTACAAAAATATATTGACAAAACTTTCATTTCTTGTTTCAGAGAGATTTTTGCTATAGGGCACATGTGCTTGCCAGAGAGACAGAGAGTGAGAACTTCCCCCCAACGGGGTGTTGGTCATGCCACAGTCCCGTCTCCTCCATTCTCCTCTCTGGATTTATGAATTCCTTTATTTTTATTGTGTACCTAAAATCTCAGTAACAATGCATGTAATGAAGATGGTCTTCACTATTTGCAGATTCCATAGTTGCAAATCTGCCTACATGCTTAGATTTATTTTGATACCCAAAGTGAACTCTCAGGCACTGTGTAGTCATTCCTGGACACATGCAGAGTGGGGAAAGGTTGGAGTTAACTCAGTGCACATATTCCCGTTGAAGGAAATCTAAGTCACGCTCTCTGTCCTGGTTTCAGTTCTCATACTGTAAATACCCATCCTTTTCACAATATATTTATTGCCACATCGTTCTCATTTTCATGCTTCATGTTGTTGATTTTGCTGTTTAGTATGGTCCCTAAGCATAGTGCCAAAGTTTTGTCTAGTGTGTATCAGACATGAGGGTTGCGATGTGTCTTACGGAGAAATATGTGTATTGGGTAAACTTCACTCAGGAATGCGTTACACTGTCATTGACTGTGAGTTCAATATCAATCAACAATAGATATTGGGACAAGCAGGTGGCATAGTGTTTAAGGCTCTGTATTCCCACATGGTTGACCATGATTTGAATCCCAGATTTTGTGACTTGAAACTCACCCTGGGTGCGTGCTCAAAATCCCAATTGGAAAATGAAGGAAAAGTGACTGCAGCGTGACCATCCCCTCAGGGGATGGTTTCTCGCTTTCTATCTCTGTCTCTCTCGTCTCCCTAGTGAGAGTGAGCGCATGCACCCTATAACAAAAATCTCTCTCAAAATCAAACAAACAAAAAAGAAAAATAGTGTATATTAAATAGGTGTCTCTAAGCAGAAACACATAAAAGAAGGTTATATATCGATTGGTTTATGAAAATATTATGACCAGAGGGTTTCAAGAGCGTAACTCTAATTTTCTCTAGGAATCATGGTTCAGTATTTGCTAATTTGGTATTCATGTGGACTTTATAAAAAGTAATTACTATAGATAGAAAGAATCAGCTGTGTATATGTGAACATATCTATCAATCTATGTATTTGTCCATGTCCTTCAAAAAGTTCTTGGAAAATGTGTACTATGAAAAATCTATGCATTGATTCAAATATTTTTAGGACTAAAATAAACTCATACTAACTTGTTATAACATGTCTGAACAGTATCTAGTTTGAAGCACTGCGATAAGAAAGACATCAGTTTGAAAAGGGCATCTATCAGAACTTCTACCACAATTAATGGAAGAAATTACAACAAATTCATTGTGAAGACTGGGTAGAAGAATGGTGAAATTACCACATCACAAAATGTTTATGGGGACAATACTCAAAGATGGCAGGAGTTTACAAATAGATACCTCCTTCTAAGGAAAGGCAAAACAGGGCCATCAGGTGGCATGGTGGTTAAAGTACTGGGCTCCCACATGGTCAACGGTGATTTGAGTCCCTGACCTGGCAGCCTGCTTTCTCACTTTCCTTCTCTCTCTCTGTCTCTGTTTCTCTCTGGTCAAATTAATAACAACAATAATATAATAGTAATAATAATAATAATAAGGACAATTAAATTAATAATTAAAAGAAAAGGCAAAACAATGTTGTAGATAACACCTATAGTGGCAAACCAACTGCATCAATCTATAGAGAGAGTTCATCATAGTTGTGCCTTAATTGAAGGGGACAGATGATGAACAGCAGAAACAATATAGTCAATGTCATATTCTCTTCAGCTGGCTTGGCTTACACAATTCTGTGTGGAAAAATTAAAGTTGAGCAAACTGTCTACTTGATGGGTGACAAAGTAGTTTCAACTACTCCTATCAGCTGCAGACAAGAGCAATTTTCAATGTAATTTTAAACAAGTACGGTCAAGATCCTGAAGCATTTCCTCACAGAGTTGTAACAGGAGATGACATGTGACTTTTCCAGTATGTTCCTCAGAACAGGAGATGACATGTGACTTTTCCAGTATGCTCCTCAGGACAAATGACAATCAAAGCAATGGCTACCAAGAGGTAGAAGTTCCAGTCAAAGCCAAATTGTTAAGAACAAAGGTCATAGTAACAGATTTTAAGGATGCTCAAGGTGTTTTGCTTTCCGGAAGGTCAAAGAACAGTAACATCTGTTTATTATGAGAGTGTTTTGAAAAAATTAGTCAAAGTGATAGCAGAAAAAAACAGGCAAAAAAACCTCACCAGAGAATCCTTCTCCACAGCAGTACTGCTGTTCATTTCTCTCATCAAACAAGGGCAATCTTGTAAGAGTTCAAAGGGAAACCTTAGGCATCCGTGTTGTAGTCCTGATTTGGCTCCTTCTGACTTCTTTTTGTTTTGTTATCTTTTTTTTAATTTTTTTTTAATTGCCAGAATGCATCTTCACTCACCAGAGCAAAAGATCACTCCTCGGTGGGATGTGGTCATGCCACAATCATTTTAGCTACCTTTTTCCATTCCATCAGGATTTTGGGCTACTGGGACATGATTCGAACTGTGGTTGGCCACGTGGCATCTGGGTTCTTACACACAGGGTTTAACTGCTCTGCTAATAAGTGACCTTTATTTACTGAATTTTTTTCCCTCCTGATATATTTTTAAATTAATTAATTTACATTTATCCCCTAATCATCGTCACAGCATATAAAAAGTGGTTTCCCATCCAGAATAATCTTCCCGATTCAATTCTGCGATAGGATATTCAACTCCAAACTTGTCCCTATGATTAAGTTGGCCATTTTCTTAGTTTTTGAACTCCTATTTCTGTGTGACTACATTTAATTTTCCTGACATAGCACTCCCTTGAGAACTTCTTGGAGGTCTGGTCTGGTGCTCGTAAATTCTTTCAGGTTTTGTTTATCTGAGAATGTTCTTGTCTTTTCTTCCCATATGAAGGATAATCTTGCCAGGTACAGTATTCTTGGTTGAAATTGCTTTTCCCTTAACACTTTGAATATATTTTTCCATTCTTTCCGTGCTCGCATTGTTTCCAATGAGAGGTCTGCTGTTAGCCTGATGGGATATCTTTTGTAGGTAACTTGCTGTTTCTTTCTTGCCAACCTTAGTATCTTGTCTCTGTCTTTGGTTTTGGTCAGTCTGGCTATAATGTGTCTTGGAGAAGATCTTCTGGGGTTGATTTTATTTGGGGTCCTTTGTATTTCTTGGGACTAAATCTTTGAGTGCCTCTCTAGGTTTGGAAAGTTTCCTTGCAGGATTTCATGGAATAGATTATCAGTGCCCTTATGAGTCTTTTCACCTTCTGGGATGCCAATTATCTGGATGTTTGTACGTTTGATGGCATCTACTATTTCTTGTATATTATTATCAAATTTTTGGGTAATTTTCTGAGTCTTCATAGTGGATTTTTCTAGGCCAGCAATTTTCTTTTCTACGTCTGAGATTCTATTTTCTGTATGATTTAGTCTGGTTTTTATACTTTCAAGAGAGATTTTGACTTCCTGTATTATAGTCTTCATCTCTGACAGTTCCATTTGATTCTTTTGTAGTGTGTAATTCCTCTTTTAGATCTTGCAAGAATTTCCTCACCTCCCGGAACTCATCAGCTTCTTTCTCCTTTCTCTTCTACAGTTCATTGTCTCTCTTCTCTTCCATCTCTGTTAGCTTTGACATTATGAATGTTCTAAATTTTTATTGGACATTTCCATAATTTCCATTGAACTATCTGCAGATGAAGAGGAGTTATTCTTTTCCCTTGGAGGAGAGGTATTTTCTTACTTTAACATATTTCTTGTGGTCCTGCGGTGATTTCTGGTCATGGAAAGTGTGTTTCTTCCCAAACTTGAAGTTCAATCTGAGTGTCCAGGAGCATGCAGAAAAGGTAACAGAGAGAGACAACAGCAAAAACAACCAAGAAACAGAGAAAAAGAGAAGAAAAATAAAACTAAAAAAAATTATTTATTCTTTAAAGAAAAAGCAAAAATTAGAACTCACTAGTTGTTAGGAGCCATGAAGGTTTCTTCTGAGGTCTGCTCCTTTGCCTCTCCTGGGTTGGGAAGAGAGGGGTTTATTAACAAGATAAAGGGAGAGAAGGAGCTGAAAGCCCAGAAAATGCTTTACCTTAAAAATTTTTAAAAAGGAAAAATTACAAAAAATGAGAAGACAGAGACAGAGGTAGAGAGAGACAGAGGCAGAGGTAGAGGCAGACAGAAGGCTTGAGGAAGTTCCTACTACTGGATTTGTGGGCTGGAGGTTGAATTATCAGTAGAAAATCTTCATTTCTTTATTCCCTGAACTCACTAGTTCTCAGGAGCCATGGAGATATCTTCTGAGGCCTGCTCCCTTGCCTCTCCACTGGATTTGTGGCCTGGAGGCTGAATTATCAGTAGCAAATCCTCATTTCTTTATTCCCTGAACTCACTAGCTCTCAGGAGCCATGAAGGTGTCTTCTCCTTTGTTTACCAATTTTAAAAAAATCTTCGAAGTCCAGTCATCTTTCTTTGTTTAATAATGGGGAAAAATGTATTGCCATGGTTCAATCCTGCGGACTCTCGGTGTTTTTTAGGATAGACAAAGTCTCTAAGACTATCACTTACAAAATTGCCTTGAACTTGATGGGCTTTATGTTAAGAATTAAAGTTTATAGTTTTTTATTATCTTATAATTCAATTTTCTGCAAACTTGTAGAAGTTCCTTTAAGTAAACATATACACACATAGGCATGCACAGATAAATAAGTATATTTTATATATACATACATGTATATTCTTTTCATTTTTATTAAAATAGAAAATTATAACATACCAATATTAGTTATTGCCACAAATACAAAAAAAATTTCAAGATTAGGAAATTAATTAAATGATAACTGTATTTCATTATACTACTCACAATTGGAATTTAAACAGTTTCGTTTGCTATTTACTTAGAAACTGGTGTATAATTCAGCTATTTTGATACTCTGAACTTTTATTTTTAAGCAGACATTAAGTAAATGTTATAAATATTGTTATATGAGGTCTTTCAGTTACTGTGATTGATTGTTACTTATAACCTGTATCTGTAAGTGAGTCTTTATTAGGGCTACTGCTTTCTTTGTAAATTATGTAAAATTCAGTAAGTAAAGGCTTCTTGCAGGTCAGTTGGTGGTGGGTGGTTAAGATAGCTCGATTCCACATGACTGCTTACACAGTTCAAGTTCTAGACTTCATAGCTCAAAAAACACAGTAGGGGGGCTGGCAGGTGGCGTGGTGGGTGGTTAAGAGCCTTGGACTCCCACATGGCTGTCTATGGTTTGAGTCTAGGACTTGTCTGCTTGCTTTCTCACCCTATCCCCCACTCATCCCTCTCTAGTCAAATTAAAATAAGTAAATAAATAAATAAATAAAGTTAAATAAAATAATTCTTTTTAAAAAAACTCAAAAACACCCTAGGCTCATGTGGATAACCAATATCGTAAAAGGCAGGAGAAATGGAGAAAAGATTGTGGCATGACCATCCCCCATGTAGGATGCTTTATCATCTCCCCTTTTTTCTCTCTTTTTTCTGTCTCTCTCCAGTGACTACATTTGCCCTCTGGTAAATTTAAAATAGCAAACATATAAAGGCTTATGGCAGTCTCTGTTACTTGTTAGGAATACAGTTATTCAGAGACATCAATGAATTCTTCTACTTTAACTCTTGGTGTGTATGTATCTTGAATAAAAATTGCTTTAAACATGATTTTCACATAATTGTGTATTTTGCAGTTTCCTTGTCTAATTTGTTTTTTTTTTTTTATTTGTTTGCTGTTGTCTTCTTATTCCTAACACTGGGAAGTGGATAATAAATGGGTGGCATGAGTAGTAACTTCAAAATGAGGGGGAGTCTATGAGTCTCACATCTGTGTTTTGATTCTATTGACCGGGCCATAGTATGAGCTGAAGAGGGCCTCTAGACTTTTTTTTTTTTTTTTTTAAGCTTTATGTATTTTGTCACATACCTGCCTCAAGTGAATTAACATATATTTTTTACTAACATATGACAGTTATACACATGTGTGGGGTATACTGTTATTTTTCAGTATAGGAGTACTGTGCGTAATGATTAAGTCAGTCCACCCTTCATCCCAATCATTTGTTATTACTTTGTGTTGGAAACATTCAAAATCCTCTTTCTTCCTTGCTATGAAATACATAATAAATTTTTATTAATTATATGTTCCTTACCCTATTTTATAACACTACTTATTATTCCTCACATATCAATCTATAATTTTATTTCTGTTGATCAGCATTCTTCCATTCCTAACACCTATCCTTCTGGTCTTTAGTAGTCCTTCTTCCTGATGCTTCTTTTTATAGTCTTTTCTTCTTCTTTTTTTTTAACAATTATTTATTTATCCATTGATCTGTTGTGATTTTCAAGCCACTGGGTTTGGGACTCAAAGCATGGTCACCATGTGGGAATCCTGTACCTTAACCATCATGCCACCTACTGGACCCAATATTCACTTCTTAGATGGAGGTTAGAGTACAAGGTGGGAAAAGTGTAGGAATTGGTATCATGATATAGATATCATACAATTAGATGCAAGAGACTGATTAAAAGTCAGGATCTGCTTTACTTCTGACTTAAATGAATCGCAGGCTAGTAATCCTATACAAATAATTGTCGATTTGAGCTAAAATACCTGTAATTAACAATGGTATACATTAAGATAGGCATGCAGTTGCCACACAATAGGAGGGCTTATATCTCTGTTGATCTGCCTACAAACAAGTTTATTTTGTGTTAGAAGTCTAACTGTATAGAACTCTGATTGTATAGAACTCTGATTATATTTTTCAGTCTAGCTTTGTGGATCCCATGAAAAGACAATGATTCAGTTAAACATCTCTCCTCTTTTCTTAAAAAAAAAAAAAAAAATTATGGTGGCCATTAGGAGGCATGGTGATTAGCTGGATCACACATGGTTTAACATAGCTTAAATGCAGCTTAAAAATCACACTGGGTGTGTGTGCATACATGCGTCAAATCCCTGGAGGATAAAAGAGAAGGGACTGCAATATGGCCACTCCCCCAGGGGATGATTTCACACTTTCCTCCTCATTGTCTCTGTCTCTCTCTAGCTAATGTACAAACCCTGTGGCAAACACCTTTAAAAAATTGTTTAAATATTTTTCCTCCATTCTTTTCCTGGATGTGCGGGTGCATGCTCCCAGCATGTTTTTTGAAGCCACTGAGTCTGGTACCCGAACCATGGTCAGCGATGTGGGAGTCCAGAGACATAACCGCTATGCCATCTGCTGGTCCTTCTATATTGCTTTTTTTTTAAAAAAAAAAAAAAATGTGTTGATCAGGACCAGCAGTTGGCTGGTTACATCACTGGACTCCCACGGAGTCGACTGCAGTTCAAGTCTCGGACTTGGTGGCTTAAACTCATGCCAGGTGGGTGTACGTGCATGCCCAAAATCCCAGGAGGAGAACGGAGGAGAAGGTATTGAGACATGGCCATCCCCCTTAGGGGGCGATGTCTTGCTCTCTGTCTTTCTGTCTCTCTCTGTCTCTTCAGGGTGCACACATAGCCTATGGCAAATAATAATAATAATAATAATCTCTCTAAAAAAATATTGATTAAAAAGAGGTGAAATACTAACTGTTCAATTAAGAGTCAATTACGGGGCTAGCAAATGGCATAGTGGCGAAGGACGCTGGACTCCCACAAGGCCAACAGCTGTTCGAGTCCTGGACCTGGCTACTTGGCTTCTCACTTTTCCTCTCTCTCTCTCGCTCTGTCCCTCTCTAGTCGGATTAAAATAAATAAATAAAGTTAAATTTAAGAAAAATTAAAAAAAAAGAGTCAATCACACACCTACCTTTATTAAATGGAGATGCAAATATTGTCTAGTTTTTCCAAATCAAATACCATGTTAAATGTTATTTTCTTATGTCTCTTAAAGAGTTTTATGGGGGAATTCAAAGTAATTCTTTACTGCTTGACTATACGTATAATCTGTTGTTGCATTTTTAGATGAAGACTTTGTAACTTATTTATTTATTTGGCTTCCAGATGCTAAAGTTTTACGTTCATTATGGTGCATTTGTTTAAAATGTTCAAGTCTAAATGTGCACTCGGCATAGTAAAACTGCTATTTTCTTAAATATTACACCTCTTCAGAACGTATTTGAAATAGGTACTGGCCCAGACTGATAACTTTCTTTCCTTCATTTTGCATCATGCAGCAACTTCGGTATCAGATTGCCACTACAATCTTAAATATTCTGACTAGCTTCGCTGAGTTTGCAGTGACAGCCAGGGTAATACCCACTGTAAAAAGGAAATGCAGAAATAGTGACTATCAAATTCTGTGTTCCTTATAGGCAAGCCTTTTTAAATTTTTCCCTTACCAGTATAATCTATATTTCAGTTAATAATTTAGTACTAATCAGCTTCTTATCTTCTGAAAAGGAGAGTCTGTTTTGAATCACAAGGTAACTGACCTTGAGGGTGAGTTTAATATATGCAGATTTCTTCTATCACCTCGAAGCTTTTACTCCCCGAGTATTTTCTTGGTTACATTTGGGTCTGAGTTGTACAATCCTCATTTGTGTTTATTCTAACAGTGACTGGTATAATTTTTATGCAGTTTTTAACCTCCCTTAGTGTTTTTATTTGACAGTTATGTTTATGACCACTTTTAAATTAGACTAATGAGCAAAGAATATAAGTATGAAAGTTGTGGTAAATCATAAAGGCTATAAACAAGAAGAGCATTTTTCTGAAGGAATTCAGTTATTTTACAAAGTGTTTGTGTGTATCTGTCCAATTTATATTGTAAAATCAAATAGAATTTTCTAGTACTGAGGTGAGTTTTTGCATTGATCAGAAACAAAGTGTGATCAGAAGTAAGTGTAAAATAAGTATTTAAATTTGGTTCCTTGAACTAAGATTCATGCCTTGGAAAACAATATGAATTGAATAATGAGCTACAGATTAATTATAACTCTTCAAGGGGAATTATAAAAATATGTAAGCGAAGCTATGGAAGCTCAGTTTAAGAATTTTTAGCTTTCAAAACAGGAGTGTGTTTAAATGACTTAACATTATCCTGCTGGTCATTACATAAATCTACTAGATCCATTAACAAGGAGAAAAAGAAAATAAGAAAAAGTTAGTTTTGTGTATTTAAGAATTATATTTAATCAGGGCTTTAAGAATAGATTTAAGAAACTTTTTGAAAATAGAACCTCATTGTAACAGGCAACATATGTTATTAATAGCAACCTGCTTTGAAGATTAAAATGAGTAAATCTTTGTTTTAATAGTTTAATTTACTAATTTCTCTTCAGCAAAAATGAGATGAAGAGACAAGATTTCTGCTTTGAAATAGGATGACAGATTAGAATAGTGGCAAAGAAATAAAGTGATTTTTTTTAATGGTTTTTTTTTTTTACGAAGCAAAACGTGGTTTTTCTTTCTTTGAATTAATAGTCATTTTGCTGGGTAGCATTTTCTACTTAAGTATTTCCTGTTTTACACCAAAAAAATAGTGTTGATTTAGATTGTTATTCTCTTAGTCTAGCTCTTAGTGATCATATTTGTGTAATCTTCTTCCTTGAGAACTGGAATATGAAAATAAGAAAAACTACAGACATGCTTTTGGGATTAATATGTAGTACTTTGGGTAATGAAAAATAATCACAAAGGAATAAATTTCATGAACAGATTTCATTAACTATACTCTCCAATAAAATGATTTTACATTGATATTAGCATTTCAAGTTATTTCCATGAAAATCCTTTTATGAAAACAACCTTGATTTTTATTGGCCTGTTTTCTATTTTAAATCACGCTATGGAGAAATGATTAATTCAAATAAAAAGTATAGAACAATTTAACAGACTTAATAGTCTTATAGATAAGATAGAAATGTTTCTGCTATTATCTTGACTAGTTAATAGTAAATTGAGTTGTTGTCTTCTTTAAACACTGTGCTATTTTCATCTCTTGTTAATGTTGCTCTAAAGAAATTTAAAATATCATATTTCATGTGCCAGTCTAGAGAACCCTATTTCTGAGAGAAACAGACTTCAAGCCCATTTAATTGTGCTACTCAAAATTGACCTCTTATCTATAATTACTATTGTCATTCTGCAATATTTGACCTCGGGGTAAAGCAGTGTCTTTTAGCCTACAAAACATGAGATCATGCTAAATAACAGTAATGTTTCACTCAGTGTGAAGAATTGACACTGGAATGTTACATCAATTAAAACAGATTTTC
This sequence comes from Tupaia belangeri chinensis, assembly GCF_000334495.1. Taxonomy (NCBI): domain Eukaryota; kingdom Metazoa; phylum Chordata; class Mammalia; order Scandentia; family Tupaiidae; genus Tupaia; species Tupaia belangeri. The sequence continues at coordinate 1,530,901 of NW_006160189.1, read as the reverse complement.
AGTAGATCATAGTTCATTATATATATTTATGTTTTTGGTATTAACTAAGTTTACATATTTTATTTTAGAAAATGTGCACTACTTTTGCATTATTATTTCATATATTAGCATATATATTTGATATTTTCCCCAATTCAACCTTTAGATGTAAACTTAAAAGACTCATAAATTTATGTTGAACGTAAGGATTAGTAACATCGAAACTGTTTAAGTAAAATTATTTCTGTTATTATCTAGGCATAAAATTAATATAGTTTTTTTTTTAAACTTCTTAAGCTCTTAATCTAATATAACCTTAATGAATTTACCCACAGGAATAGTTGATAAAGCAATAATGAAAGACTGACTGGATGATATTGATCTATTCCATTCCTGAAAATAACTGAATTTTAATGTGAAAATACACAAATCAGCACTGTGACTATTCTATGTGTCTAAGGTTTATTCAATTTAATTTTATCATTTTACTCTGCTCAGTTGTTTCCTGAATTAAGAAAATCTCACAATCTCTACTGAATAGGAAATGCAGGGAATACTAAAAAATATGATACTTGCTTTGATTGTAATGCACAACTAAAAATCCAAAATTAACCATAACTGAAGTAGTATTTCTGTGATCTTTTCTTTTCCCTCTTTACTTCTTTTCTTCTTCATCTTAACTCTTTGCCCTGTCTTGTTCCTCTTTAACCAAATAAAAATATTCTGAATATAGCTTAATTGCTTTTAGAAGTAGAGATGGGAGTTGATCATAAAGAGGAATGAAAGTTAATTTATATATACAAGTTACCTCAAGTTAAAATCCATACAAGAGAAACTCCAATTTATCTCCATTTAGCCACTCTCCTCCCTCCCCCGCAATCCCTAATCTAGGATTGACTCAGGTCCTCCATTTCCCTTGTGGATCATACTGATTAGTTTCCTGGTCAGGCACATCTCAACAAATTTATATTGAGTCACTTGTGTTTGTTACTTACCATGTTATTGCCATTTGTTCTTGTTATTTCATTTCATAACTTAGTGGGTTTTTTTTAATCATTTATTCACTGAGCAGTGTCACAGCATACAAAATGTAATTTCCCATCCTTGGTATGGTGATCCAGTGCAACATGATAGTTAAAAGAGTTTGAGCTCCCCTGTCAATAAAAAAAGGGAAAATGCTTTGAAAATAAATAAAAGTTGAATAAAATACAGAAAAAATTTTTGAAAAACTATAAAATTCTAGAAACATCTGTGGTCAAATTGCTTTATAGGTAGCATTTCTTCATTATAGAAGAACATACTAGAAGCAAAGACAGTGCATGAGACTTATGTAAAAAAAAGTAGTGAACAATTTCAATGAGTGGATTTTTACTTGAAAAGATATCGCTTCTAGAACAAAACAAAAGCATTTATGTCTAAGTCAAATAACCTATTAAGTATACATTTCTGCTTTTGTTATTTTCTTTTTCAACTATTTTATGTGCTTAATCTATTCAGTTAATTATCAGTCCTAGAGTTTAAGAAATTTCCACTGTACTTTGTAATTTCTTTGAGTAAAAGCTAAAGAGAGTTTCTCCTCTGCTAAGCTGAAGCTGACTGAGTTCTATGGGTATTTCCATGTCTGTATATCATTAAAAATCTACCCACTTGAGTAGACATGCTTGCTATTTAGATCTAATATACCTTCTGGAAGTTCTCAAGTTCTTACTCTGTGAAATGAAGAAAATATTATACAATAACATGAATGAGAAACAGGTTCCATTTTGAAAGCCGGCTCTGATTAATTGCTAGTACCTTCTCGATGATCTGTGGTAAGATGAATCTATACTTCTTTCTATCTTACAGCTAAAATATTCTGATCTGGTAGTACTTTAGGGGGCAGAATGAGGAGGAACAATAAAACTACGACAGCATTGTTCTCCTGAACTATGTCCATGTTCCTTTGAGTGTTTCACAGTCCTATAAATGAATCACCCTTTATCTTTTTCTTTTTGTTCCTTTTGTAGACGCACTGTCATTGGTGACATCCCTTAGTATTCGCTAGTTAGCACATAAATGAGCACACTTGTGGGCTATGAAGAATTCATCCATTGGCTTCCATAGGAAACAAATTCGTTACTTCACTGCGAATGAGAACTACGTCATGCAGGGAAAAACCATGGGATGTAATTGCTGTCCACTTCCTCCAAAACCACCTAACTATGTTGATTTCTTTTTTTAATTAAAGGAAATCAGTCCCTTCATGTAACTCAAAATATTATCCTTCCAGTTAACAAAACACAAGGCTTACAGGTAGTGTGATGGTTATGGTGCTGGACTCCCACATGGTTCCAACTCCGGATCTGGTGGCTTGGAAATGATGCCAGGAACATGTGAGTGCATGCCCCAAATCCAGAGAGGAGAATGGAGGAGAAAGGACTGCCGTGTGGTCATCCCTCCTGAGGAGTGATTTTGCACTTTCTCTCTTTCTGTTTCTCCCTCTGGCAAACACAAAGGCACACTGAAATTCTTTCTTCTCCATTTTCTTTTAGTATTTTTGGCATGCATGGACACACACCTGATGTGTTTTTTTTAAGCCACCAGGTCTGAAACTCGAACTGTACAGTCAGCCAGCACCTTAATCACCATGCCGCCTGCCGGCTGACTTTGCCACAATCTTTAACGAATGTGGAAAATGAAATTCTGAATTTAGATTGTATATGGAGCTGGAATTGAATCTTGAAAAATAAAATAAAATAAATGCTTAGAAATGAAATACACTCATTGAATGCTATCATCTAAATATCCCTCAAACTCCAAATGTTCCTTGTCACATATACACATAAAAGTTATGGATGTCCTATATATTGGGTGGTTGGAAAAGTCATGTGTTATTTTCTTTTTTTGGGGAGAGGTTTTTTTCTATAGGGCACGTGCACTCACCAGAAAAACAGAAAGAGACAGAAAGACAGTAAGCGAGAAAGCACCCCCCCCGGGGTGGGGGGGTGGCCATGCCACAATCCCTTCTTCTCCATTCTCCTCTTGGGATCTTGGGCTTGCACGCACATGCGCCCGGTGTGAGTTTAAGCCACCAGGTCCAGGACTCAAATCACAGTCGACTACATGGGAGTTCAGCAACTTAGCCATTATGCTAACTGCTGGTCCTAAGTCATGTATATTTTCTATGCAAAAATGTGTCACGACTTTTGTGATAACCCAATAGATGGAAATTGTTGATGGACATGTGTAGAACCATTCAAATAAAAAAAATGAACCTTATTCATGCAGCAATTATTAAATGATAACCTACAATATACTAGCAGGTGTACTGGTTCTGCCCTTGGGAAGTTTACAAATATGGAAGGGCAACAGATCTATAAATTGATTGTTAAAGAGAATATGTAAAAGCTGTAATGGGGCTATTCCAGGGTGCTGCTAGACTAGATCAATCCTGTCATTTTTTTTCATCCCAAATAACAAATTTGTTTTACACTAAAGTAAACAAAATTAGTGTTATTATACTTGGATGGAAACTTGAAATTTTTAAATTCTGTTTTTTTGGGGGGAAGACTTTTGTTATAGGGCACGTGCACTCGCCAGAAAGACAGAGAGAGACAGAGACAGAAAGCGTGAAATCACTCCCCAGGGAGGATGACCATATTGCAATCTCTTCTCCTCTAGTCTCCTCTCAGGATCTTGGGCACACACACACACACACACCCAGCGTGAGTTTAAACCACTGGATCTGGGACTCGAACCGCAGTCGACTACATGGGAGTCCAACGACATAGCCATTATGCCAACTGCTGGTCCCAAATACTGGGTTGTCAGGTGGTGTGGAGTTAAGATCCCACATCTAATTGTATGGTTTGAGTCCCATATCCAGTGGCTTGAAAATCTCTGGCAAGCACACAAGCCCTATAGCAAAAAAAACAAAAACGAAAGAAAAAAATTGTTAAGTGCTTATGTTAAAAGTTAACTGTTAACTTATAGGTTCAACTTATTAAATTTATAACAATAAAGGAAATTTTATCTTTCAGAATATGTAGTATGTAGTTATAGCCCCTTAAATGGTTCACCTCACCCTATAATTACAGTTTAAAAAACATGGGGGATTCTCTTTTCTATTTTTAATCCTTCTCTTAATGACATCATTAATTGTGTACTGGAAATCACTTTAGGAAATCGTGTCAGTCCACTAAGCATTTCAGATAAGGTGATGCCATGAAGCATTCCAAGATTATCACAAGGAATTGCTTTCGAATGCCATAAAAGAAGAAATAAGCAGAATATGACCTGCTGAGGAGGTTACAGTTTTACAGCCCCTCCCACTGCAGCTCTTAAGTCACTCAGTTACAGTTAACTTTGCATGATCACGCACAGATTGAAAACAGTCATCACAACACCCCAGGCTTGTGGTGCCACTTGTATGTGTTTCTAAATCAATGATGAGGGTATCGGAACCGATACTGGACATGGACATGGCAAATTACAGTGAAGTTTTGGACCCCACTTACACAACTCTGGAGTTTGAAACTATGCAGATTCTGTATAATTCGAATGGTGAGTCTCATCTGCTTATAGATATAAAGCAAGTGTAAGGTAAGAAGGAAAACCAAGCTTCCTGAGGTGGTAGCTCAATGTTTTATTGCTAAAGAATTTAGGGCTTGCTTTTTTTCAGGCCACAAATCTATGAGCTTTTGCACTTCATCACAAAATTTAAATTAATAATGCTATGACTATTTTATGTTAGAAGTAGAAAAAGCCCGGTTTTGTGTAATAAAGTAACTTGAAATTCTGTCCGGGTCAGTTAGAGAGGTAAAAAGAGTAGCTTCAGCAGTTATTTTATTTGCTGTAAATCATTGTAGTAAGTAGTATTGGCAGATTGGCTGTGAAAGTATATTTTGTATGCAATATTTAAAGTGACGTATAGAACAAAGCTTCTACCGAACGCTGAGGCCTCTTCCTTTTCATTATTCCAGTTCCCAATTACTTCTGATGAAAAAGTGCATTTAAAATTATTGTCAAGTTTTTGCATTGGACACAAATATGAAAGGAAATAAAGGTTTATAGTATAATGCTTCTTGACAGGCTAATGTTTAGCTCTACAGAGTTCTTGGTATTTATCTATTGTAACATTTTAACTTTAAATTTGGCTTTAATTGTTTAGAGTTCGTGTCTTTATATAATGTGGTTTACTATTGACATTGAATTTAGATTTTTTTCCAAGTGAAAAATTTTGTCTGAAACAAGTTATTACTATTAGAACTCCTAACATCTAGCAATTATCTTTACTTTGGAAAATGTGTGTGTGTGTGTGTGTGTGTGTGTGTGTATGTATGTATGTATGTATGTGTGTGTGTGTGTGTTTAGTTCAGGATTGAAGATACATATTGTACTCAAGATATTGTAATATTCTACTATACTGTACAATTTGTATGACTGATAATCTGGTGTAATTCCCCAGCAACTAGCAATAGTTTATGAGTGTAATGACTTAAAAAATTGTCAAAAAATGAAATGTTAGTACACTTAATTAAAATAACCTATCGTACACTTCTTAGCATGTCACTCTTCTGGTTCTTCATATTTAGAAATAATTATATGTGATTTAGAGATATTTAATAGAGTGTTTCATTAGAATCATGACTTTAAAAAAATAGACTAAATCACTAAATGGTAAGGACTTCTTTACCATGAATATTTACCAGACTATAATAAAACAGCTAACATATAAAAGTATTTCATAAGTGTGTTTAGTAACTGTTGCTTTCTTGTGGTCAAAAATAATGTCATCAGTATTATGCATGTATGGCATTAAACTTGAAGCTGAAATTTAATTTTTTTTTATATTTCCTTATAATCTCCTTGAATACAACAAACTTTGAACACTTCTGACCTCCATATCTATTTTGTCAGTGTTACCAAAAGGAAAATACTTAGTGTTTAAATATCATAACATCCCATGATTAAATTTAAGAATATTCAATAAAGTTTTTTTAACTTTTTAAAGTTATATATACATGACAATACTTATCTATTCAGAAGTATTAGAAATTAGAAAATGTGTAATATCACAGAATATAATTGGGACATGACCATCTTTCATCTTCTTAATTTGTTACATTAGAGATAAAATAATGAACTATCATGTTTCTATTATGCAATTTTATTATAATTATTTTTAATATGTTAGCTTATCTATTCAATATCTTTCAATATATTCAATTCTAAAAGTTGAAAAACAGACGGGGTAAATGAGACAAATTATCAGACATCATGAAGTTTATATTCTGTGTGTAAAGATGGGTAGGTAATACATGAGTGAATAAATGCATATTACAATTTTAGCAGTTAAGTTAACTAATAAAGGTAAGCAGAGCACTAGGTTCTACTTGAAGGACAGATGGGAGGCAACTCTTTTAAATGTGTGTTCAAAGAAGATTTTTATATATAATGTGAGCTTTAAGCAGAAACCTAGTAGCTAGCTCAAAGAAAGTCTTGGAGAAGAACTTTCCTTCCAAGTGGAAGTTAAAAATTCAGAAGTTCCAAGATGAGAACAGACTTCGAAAGGGGAAAAAAGGGTAACATTACCCTTACTAAAGAATATTAAACCAGATGAAAGGGGGCATCAGATACTGGGGTTAGAGAGGTGAAGGTTGGGAGGGACTTTGCAGGGCTTTGCAGGTCATAGTAAGGTGGGTAGGCTTTATTTCCTTCTAGTGACAAATCATAATGGGGTTTGACACTAAAGGGCAATGGTGGCAATTTCTTTAACCGATTTCACTTTGGTGGCTTTGGAGTAATACATAAACAGTAGAGGCAAGCGAGGAAGAAAAGATATTAGTTAGAAGGCTAGTGCAATAATCCAGGGGAAAGAAGAGAGCCCATTGGATAAGGGTGACCATTGTGAAAGGTGAAAAATTGTGAATTAAATTTGTATTTTATTTGTCAGAAGGGAAGTGCACTCACCAGAGAGAGACAGAGAAATGGAAAGAGAGAGAGATCATGGGAGAAAGCACCCCTTACTAGGGTGTGGTTATGCTGCAATTCCTTCTCCATTTCTCTGTCCTTCATGATTTGGGGCACACACACACACACAATGCCCAATATGCCTTTCAAGCCCCTGGAGCTGGGAATCAAATTGTGTGTTATGCCTTGTGGGAGCTAGCTCCCTTAACCTCTTGGCTGTGGGGCTGGCCCATAAATATATGTTTTTAATGTGGACTTCTAATGGATTAGATAAGAAGGATGAAGAGAGACTACAAAGATGACTTTCAGGTGCTGGCCCAGGTACTGAATAGAATCATTGACTGACACAGGGAAGACTAAAGAAAAGACAAGCAAAAACGTCACTGGTTAGAAATGTAAGCAGGTAGTTTGCAGTGGAAGCAGACCATAGTTAAAAGGAAAACAGTGGTGTGGGGACTCCAACAAGCCAAAGAATGGACTCGTTCGAGCCTATGAAGTATCAGGAGGACAGTGCACTCAAGACTCAACACTAATTCGAATTCTCCTCTTCCTTGTTCTTTAACAGATAGTTCTGCTCCAGAGACATCAAGTATGAATACCGCAGACAACGGTGTCAACTGTCTATGTGCTATATGTGGGGACAGAGCCACAGGAAAGCACTATGGGGCATCGAGCTGCGACGGGTGCAAGGGCTTTTTCAGACGCAGCATTCGCAAGAGTCACGTTTATTCCTGCAGGTACTAGAAATGCTCCTTTTAGGAAAGTCATCTTCAGAGACATTTCCAAATGGCACACGGGTTGTAAGGGAAGAAAATGTAGAGCTTTCATATCTGTTACTCGATAAATGAAATTTCTAAGCTGTAACACAAGTGTAGGTAAGCACACAGGATGCATTCACACACAGCTGCTTCATCGTTTATGAAACATTTTAAACTAATAAAAGGTATATAAAAATCCATGTACGTACCACCCAGTTTAGACCAATATAGTTGAAACCTATAGCGGACACCTCCCTTGTCATTTTCTCTTCCTCCCTTGTCTCCCAGAGGTAACTACTATCTGACATTTGGTGTTGATCTTTTCCTTGTGTTTATTGTTTAACCACATATTCATACACCATTGAACATTTTCAAGTCTGTATTTGAGTGGTTTCTCAAAGTGTCTATCATTCTACATGTTACATTTCTCTTCAGCATCATTACATCCTGAATTGTTTAAAACAAAGTTAGAAAAATACGTATGATTTAGGTAGCTCGTCGATGTCAATGGATAAAATTTAATTTTCAGTCCTAGAATTTAAAATGTATTTTTCATGCCACATTTCATTGCCTTTAATTTGACATCTTTTGTCTAAATCTCGCTAGCTATATTCGTATGATACATGTTATACTTTTAAAAATGCAACTATCTTGGGACCAGCAGTTAGCATAATGGCTATGTCACTGGACTCCCATGTAGTCAACTGTGGTTCGAGTCCTGGACCCGGTGGCTTAAACTCACACCGGGCACGTGTGCGTGCATGCCCAAGATCCCGAGAGGAGAATGGAGGAGAAGGTATTGTGGTGTGGCCATCCTCTCTGGGGGGTGATTTCTCGCTTTCTGTCTCTCTGTCTCTCTCTGTCTTTCTAGCATGCGCACGCACCCAATAAGAAAAAAACCTTTCCAAAAAAAGGGAAAAAAATGCAAATATCTTGTCAACTTAGCACAGTTTAGGTTTAGGTATTGCACATCGATTGCTTGGTATTATGGTTCTTGAAAGCACATAATATCTAGGTTGAATATGGGATGTTAAGAAAAATAATTGATTTTTAGGGACCAAGCAGTTAGTGCAATGGCTATATCGCTGGACTCCCATGTAGTCAACCATGGTTCAAGTCCTGGACCTGGTGGCTTAAAGTCACGCTGGGCACATGTGTGTGCATGCCCAAGATCCCGGGAGGAGATTGGAGGAGAAGGAATTGCTGTGTGGCCATCCCCCTTGTGGGGTGATTTCTCGCTTTCTGTCTCTCTGTCTTCTCTGTCTCTCTTTGTCTTTCTGGCGAGCACACACGCCCTATTGGAAAGACCTGTAAAAAAACCTGGTTTTTAACAGGGAAAAAGTTTGTGTTTGCTCTATTAATTAAAAGTATATGTAGATTGCTTTTTTTTTTTTTTAAGAACAAGTTGGACATTTGAGAAGAAGTTAACTCTCTTATAACAGGGTGTAATAAAAGTTAATATACAACTCCCCAATATCACCTAGAGTTCCCTAGTAATTTTTTCAGAAGAGTTTAAAGGAGGTTAAAAGAGATATAAATGATCTACTTTAAAAATCTTTTGGTAAATAAGAAATAGTATTCAGAAGCGTTTGCTTTTATATATATCAAAACTAGAGGCAAAAAGTAGATCAGTAGGAAAGTAGTTATTATATTGGTCTAAGTTTAGGGGCATGTTTTTCTCGAAGCTCAGGCTAGGCTGGTCTTCAGTGTATCCATGTCTTTAGATTCATAAATCCCCTCTCTGCTTACATTGAAGGTGAGTTTCCCTCCCAGATCACTTCAGGCTTCTGTTTTAGTACTTCTCACATTCTGCTTTTTTTTTAAGCTTTTTTTAAGAATTATTTCATTTAGCTTTATTTATTTATTCATTTGTTTATTTCAATTTGACTAGAGAGGGACAGAGAGAGAGAAAGAGAGAGAAAGCCACCAGGTCCAGGACTTGAACCACAGTCGACCATGTGGGAATCCAGCGCCTTTAACCACCACACCACCTGCCGGCCCCTAGCACATTCTGGTTTTCATAATGGCTATCGTAATCTCATCTCTGTACTTTCTTTGTCTCGAGTGGAGGAGACACGGTAGTATTCAGCTTTAATCCCTTCACTAGGGTCTGTATGGTTGTAGGTTTTTTATATATGTTTACTGAAATCTGTTATTAATTTGACGTTGATTGGATGTATTGTCCTTGTATTCTCTGGTAATCTGGTCTCCTCAGCCATGTATCCCCACGTAAACAATACTTTTCTCCTCACTGTGAAAGCACATCTCTTTGAACTCAACTCTTTTATCATAGGCTTTATTTTTCTTTTGACTTTAACTGGCCACTTATATATTTTAGAGTGAATTTTTTTTAGAGGTTATAAAATACATTCCTTTAAGGGTTAGCAAGCAGTGTAGTGGTTAAGATGCAGAACTCCCTCATGGCCAACCACGATTGGAGTTCCAGACCTGGTGGCTTGAAAATCACATAGGTTGTATGTTCACACATACCCAAGATTCCAGAAGGAGAATGGAGGAGAAGGGATTGTGGTGTGACCATGCCCCCTAGGTGGTGATTTTTCACCTTCCCTCTCAGTGTGTCTCTCTGTTTCTATTTGGCAAGTGCACATTCTGTCTGTCTCCAACTAGTGCATATGTCCTTTGGCAAAAAATGCATGTAAATAAATATTCTCTCAGCATTAAGTAAATTATAAATAATCAGGGGTATACTGATATTTATGGATAATTTTATGTAAGTTTTGAAGAAACATTGTTTACTACAAAATTAAGGTTTGATGCAAACTCTTTAAAGTACATTCACACAATAACCCTTCACAGCAAGTGCAGCTCCTTATTCTGCAATCGTAAGTTAGTGTTCTTTAACATCCCCAAGCTCTACTGAGACTGAATGATGAACCTCTAAGTCAAGCTCAGATCTGTACTCTTGTTGTTGTTGTTGTTGTTGTTATTTAAGTATACAGTTGAGTTTTTTAGTGTATTCAGAGTTGTGTGCAACCCATGCCACATTCAATTTAGACCATTTTCATCACCTCACATAGACACCTGTAGCAGTCGCTTTCCATTTACCTTCTACTCCTCCCCAACAACTTGAGAAAACTATGAATCTACTTTCTGTTTTGCCTCTGCTGGATATTTGATTCTACAAAAACCATACATCAGGTGGCCTTTTGTGCCTGGCTTCTTTCCTTTAGAATCGAATAGCCAAGGTCATCCACATTGCGGCACGCATCAGTACTCCATGCCGACTTACGGACAATCCTGTTCCATTGTGTGGGCGTACCACATTGTGTTTATTATTTTAATATTTGGGAGGTATTTGGATTTTTCCACTTTTTGGCTATAGTGAATAATGCTCTTAAGGACTTTTGTGAAGACTTATATTTTCATTTATCCGAGTTATATAACTAGCATAGATTTGCTGGTGTATAGTAAGTCTATGTTTAACTTTTTGAGAAACAGCCAAACTTTCTTTCAAAGGAACTGTATGTTTAATTTTTTTTTTTTTTTGAGAGAGATTTTTGTTATAGGGTACATGAACTCAGTAGAGAGACAGAAAATGAGGAATCACCCCCCTCAGGGCGGATGACCATGCCTCCATTCTCCTCTGGAGATCTTGGGCATACGCACATACACACCTGGTGTGAGTTTTTACAGGTCTGGGACTCAGACCACCGTCAGCTACATGATAGTCCAACCATGTAACCATTACACCATCTGCTGCTCTCTAATACTTTAACCAACATTGTATGAGGGTTCTAGTTTTTCTACATTATCATCAGCACTTTGAATGATAGCCATTCTAATGGGTGTGAAGTGATACTTCATTGTGCAGAGACTATTCTCAAAGTTGTTCCCAATGGCCCTTTAATATGGAATTTGGCATTTAGAGTGTACATCAGTTGGATATGAGTTATATGTAAAATTAATAAAATATTTAAAAATTAAAATTAATATTTAAATAGAGAAAAACTATGAAGGTGCAGAATGAAATTCTGATATATTCTCCATCACACTGACATCATTTAGCAATAAACAACTAGAATTTATATGCCAAAGATTTTAAAAACTAGGCTTGGTTTTCATGACTCATGTTATAAATGACCATGCACACTGGACAAAAATAAAAGTGATTCAGCTTTATGTTAGACTTCATGGGAGGTAAAGCTTGTATTCCCTTGTATATGCTAATTGTGACACTGAAAAAGTCATAATTGTTCTTGAACACCTTTCAAATTTGATCATGCTTATTAAAAGTGCATATGTCTGTTTGCTTTCTTGATAAATAATAGTTTTCTGCACACTAATATATCTTTGTTCGATGTTACAGGTTTAGTCGACAATGTGTTGTTGACAAGGACAAAAGGAATCAATGTAGATATTGTCGATTAAGGAAGTGTTTTAGAGCAGGAATGAAAAAAGAAGGTAATAACAAAATAATAATTAACATTATTGATGAAAAATGTACAGTAATGTTTTTAAATGAGTTCTAATTTTTCTCTATATATCAGTAAGGTGGGCCAGCCTGTGGCCTGGTGGTTAAAGTAGCTAGGTCTTACGTGGCTCACCCTGCAGTTCAAGTCCCAGATCCAGAGGCCTGAGAAACATACTGGGAATACATGGGTATATGCCCATAATCCCTAAAGGAAGGACAAATGGAGGAGACAGGATTGTAGCATGACCATGACCCATGGAGGGTGCTTTCTCACTTCCTCTCTCTTTGTCTCTCTCTCATCTCAGCGAGCACATGTGCCTTATAGTAAATTTAGAAAAATAAAATTTTAATCCATTATTCTTTGCTAATATGGACCAGTAAGAGAGCAGAGGTCATCTTCTTACTCTTCTTACTAAGCTGCTATATTAGTCAAGGTTCTACAGAAGAACAGAATTAATGATAGGTGTGTGTGTGTGTGTGTGTGTATGTGTGTGTAGGTATGTATGGGTGTGTGTGAATATATATATTTATATGTGTGTGTATATATATATATACACACACACACACATATACACACACATATCTATATGTGACAAAAATGAAGTTCACCAAGCTAAAGCATTTTTATCATTTAAAAATGGACTTTGTAGGACCAGAAGAAGGCTTATTGGTCATGTTGTTACTGGACTCCCACATAGCTGATTGTGGCTCAAGTCCCGGACCTGGTGGCTTAAAACTCACACCAGGTGCAAGTGCATGCATGCCCAAAATCATGACAGGAGAATGAAGGAGAAGGGATTACGGTGAGCATACATGCCCTATAGCAACAATCTCCCTAAAAAAAACAGGAAGAAGAAGAAAAAGGGACTTTGCTAACATAAATCTTGATTTAGTAGTTTTTAGAATTAATTACTTTGCCAGTTGTTTTCACCCATTTATACTTTCAGTCCTTCTTTATTCCTACAAAAATGTGAGTGAATCACAATCCATGTTTCCTTTAAGAGTTCTATAATTTGTTAAATAAAATTATTTTGAAAATAATGAAATTTTATCTTCTAA
>NW_006160189.1:1499727-1517698 GCF_000334495.1 Tupaia belangeri chinensis | reverse complement strand
ATAGATTAGAAAGTAACTTTTGAGCTGATATATTTGTCTACTTTACAGTAAGAGCATAGTATCAAAATTAATTAAGAAAGATATATAAACATTCTTTCATGTCAGAAAGAGATAGCAATGAGATTATAAATGTTCACAATATCTTTTAGCATTTTTCCAAAGATTGATCATGTAAATAAAATTTATAAGAGCATAGCTAACATGTTTTGCATATCCGAATGAATCAGGTTAGGTTGTAAATCGACAGTAATTTCTGTTTAAAAAGAAAGAGTGAGGCCGACAGATGGTGTGGTCGTTAGGTCACTGGACTCCCACATGGCCTACTGCAGTTCATGTCCCAGAATTGGCAGCTTGCTTTCTCACTTTTCTTCTCTCTCTCTTCTCTCTCTGGTCAAATTAAAATATATTAAATAAAATATTAAGGAATCATTCCAACCTGAAAACTAGTCATTCTTTCTTAAGGCAAAAAGGCCAGTATTTTTTCTTCCAACTTAATGGAATTTATAGTTAATGTTAAGTTTGGGGTCTATTTCTAGATTTTGGCATAGAAATTGGTGGATGTCTTTAACATGAAAATAATTGCAGAAAAAAGTCTGACCTTTTTAATTACTTATCTTTCCAATAGAACTGATGAGATCATTCACCTAAATAAGTTAAAGGCTAAAGGCCCTGTTTTCCTTCTTTTTTGGGTAACAAAGGATGATTTTACCACTTAAGTATTGAAATCCAACTTTGATATCTGACTTCTTTTATTTTTTTATATGAAAAATATATGAGTTAATAGTCCCCCTGTCACTCTTCCTTGTGTTTAAAAATGTAGTTTTTAATAAGAAATTTGGAGAAGTATATTCTTATTTATTTTTCTATATAAATGAGCAGTTTTATAACTTTCTCAGATAGACCGTTTATGTGATTTTAGGATTTCTGCACCTTTCCTCAGTGCTTTTAGTCAAACCTCAGTCCTCTTAGGAGAAACCTCTACCTGCTGCAAACATTTATTAATGTTTGTAAACTGTCCCAAGAACTGTTTCATAACAGATCATAAGATTGTAATCTTAAAATCATCTTAACTAAAATAAATTTACTTTCCATTTTTGCTAGTGTTTTATAGGAAAAAGAAAATGGAAGTTTCAAAATCTATGACTCATATTTTCTGACAGTGAATACACTCTTATCTTTGACCTGGTCAATCTCTCAGGCAATATTCTTCCTGTAGTTATCTTATAGTTTTATTAACTTGAAGGGAGTAGAAAACCTTCTATTAAAAATACGGTGTGGTAGAACTGGCTGACCCAACACTTTCTAACGTGTGCAAGTAGTGAAGTCAACAATGTTTTATAGGCGCAAACCTGGCTATTCCTACTTGAGAAAGATGTACAGAATGGAAACATCTTCAGTCTGACTTTCCTGTACCAAGGTCTTTTAGAAAGACCCTTTCTCACTTTTTTTACTTTAAAAAACAAAATGGAACCTTTAAACTGTGTATCTCTTGACATATATTAGACGGAACTGGTCAGTAAATATTGTGATTTTCTTCTCCAGCTGTGCAAAATGAGCGTGATAGAATAAGCACCAGAAGAAGCACATTTGATGGCAGCAATATCCCCTCCATTAACACCTTGGCCCAAGCGGAAGTTCGATCGCGCCAGGTAAACACAGCACACCAGCATCCAGCCCTGTTTCATGAAATCGAATGTCTCTGGAGGCGCAGTGCTAAAATAAGCTCATTCAAGTGTGCTCATACTAAAGTAAAGAACATCTACACAAATTTAAGTGTTACTTGGAAAGTCTTAGTGGAACTATGACTTAATTTTTATTTTTCTTAGGAAAGATCCCATTTTTAAATGGAAAAAATGAAATGAATGTTGATCTAAGATTGTTTTACAAAGTTTGGGTACAGACTGGTTAAAAAACACTCAGTGCATAGCACAGTGCTCTGACGGTGGCTTTTTGTTTGTTTGTTTTGTCTTTGCTTTTGGTGTAATGTGTAAAAACAGCTACCACAATTTGGGGGGATTTCGGTTGAAATTGTCATCCAAGCCCCTTTTCTGAAAATGATTTTTGAGAGACCATCATAAAGCATAATGCTTACGTCACTGGACTCCCATGTAATCTACCATGGTTCGAGTCCCAGACCTGGCAGCTTAAAACTCATGCTGGGCACGTGTGCTTGTGTGCCCAAAATCCCAAGAGGAAAATGCTGGAGAAGAGATTGCGGCATGACCATCTCTCCTGGGGGCTAATTTTTCACTTTCTGTCTTTCTATCTTTGTCTGTCTGACAAGCACACATGCCCTATAGCAAAAATCTCTCTCAAGGAAAAAAAAAAAGAAAGAAAATCATTTTTGGACTCAAGAAGTCATGTTGGCACCTACTTTGGAAATATATTTTAGTAGTAGATAGAATTCAAAAAACACAGGAGAAAGAGTGCTTTATTATTTTTAATTTCTAGAAAGAGAATATCAGTTTTAAAGTGAAAAAAGTAAGTCATTAGTTATATGCAGAAATATAAATAATTTAAAAGTCAAATAAAGAGATCCTTTGACGACAGTTTATTTCAGGATTTGTCCCTGTTAATGATAGTTTTCTATTATAAAACAAATTATGAAATAGCTGATTAGTTAATCAAGTCTTATAAAGAGTTAGTGCAACTACTTTCGTTTTTGATAACTCAAGAGTAATATTATGAGGTGAAGTTCATCATTATCATAATTATTACTTGAAGATTACTTGATGGTCCAATAAAGCATTTAGAGAATGGTTTTAAATGAGCGATATGCAGAAATGTCCATACACATCAAAATACATACGTACATGCATGTCCCAAAATTAAGTTTATAGAAACTATAGATTTTTTTTAATAGAAAGCCTTTGAACAACACTTATATTTTATATAGTTCAAAATTCTAAACAGTTTTAAAAATCATCGTTATGTGTTAAGTTTGTCAACATAACTGAGTCAAGAGTTGGTTTCTTAATGTGACCTTGATGGCCTTCCATTTAATGGAGCAACAGACATATTTCTGACTTCTTGTCTAAATCTGTTTTTCCCAGTTTGGTAAACTTTATCCTCTGAAAAATTTTCTTCATAACTGTCAACAAGGTAATCATAAAGTTTTTTGATGGAATATTATTTTTTAAAGTAAAGTCATAGAGCATATTCCATGTTGATATTATCAATCTTTTTATGTAGTCGTTTCGATTTATAAAATTCCCCTAAAATTATAGTCACTTAGTTTACACATTTAGCCAGTAAAATAAGATACTACTGTCAGAGCATGGCACTATGACTTGAATGTTTTCAAATTTAACTTACCATATTACTGATATTTTATTTTGCGGTTAAGAGATGTTTGCTATATTTCACAATACTGTTATAAAAACAGTGCCTGATTTAATTGTGTTTGCTTATCCCAGTAATAGGGAAAAAAACTGGCCATATATTATTTTAGATGATAAACTAATATAATTTTTTTCTAATGCTAGATCTCAGTCTCAAGCCCTGGAGCAAGCACTGACATAAATGTTAAGAAAATTGCAAGTATTGGTGATGTCTGTGAATCAATGAAACAGCAGCTCTTAGTCTTGGTGGAATGGGCTAAATATATTCCTGCCTTCTGTGAGTTGCCATTGGATGATCAGGTATAAATCAAAGGATTTATGAATGCTTTAAAAAATGTTTTATGAACTGCTACGTTTTTGTGTTATTATAATTACAGTTTAACACACTTCCTCTATTTGACACAGGCTAAATTATCTTAGGGAAAAAGGATTGAGTTTTCTTGGCCATTCACCTCCTAGTCTATCTAGAAGCATAACTGAGTTCTATTTTAGGGGTTTAGTAAACTTACTAAACTTAGTAAAAATTTTTTTTCATTTCTCTCACATTGAATTAGCCATGATAAGTGTTCTATCCAGTGTATATTTGTATGCTCTCTGATCTTTGTTCTTTGGCGTTGAAACACAAAAAGAAAGAAAGAAAGAAAGAAAAAAATCAAGGCATGATTATATAAGAATCAAAGAAAGGCAAACTGTTGTCTCACCAAGGGAAAGAAAGGAAGTTAGTTAAATTTCTAAGGAAGCATTTCACCTGGTGACAGAAAAATAAATGTTGTGAAATTTGAAATCATTCTTAAAATGTTCTATAACTGCCTTCCTGGTATGATTCATAGTTATTGACATATCATAAAGATAGCGTGGCTCAGAGGTTATGGCAGAGTGAATAATGCTAAGTTGCTAAAACCTACCAGTTTCACCCCAAGCAATATACATAGGGTTATGTTAGTTATCAGTTTTATATTTTTATTATCATTCTCGTTTAGAAGTTGCTGGCTTACCTTTGAAATGATTTAAAAATTGGGAAATTGAAATCTATAATTAGTCAAAATAATTATTGGCTGATACTTTATTATTAATAGTATAATATTAATAACCATGGATTAGCGAATGTCTATTATGGGTAAGGCACTGGGAAATTAGCTTTCCATTACATTATAAACTACATCATTCTATGTAATTCTCTCAGGAGTTCTGTGTGGCATAGGCATTGTTGTCTTCCTTTTATAGTTTATTAAACTGAACTCTAGTTCAGTTCAATTCATTCAGGAAATCCATCAAATGAGTATATATTAAGAAAATACTATTCAGTTTTAGGAACTAGGTAGTCAGCAATAAAAAGACATATTGCCTTCCTATTCTCATAAAGTTTCCATTCTATTTGGGAGAGACAGACAATAAAAAATATACGAATTATGAGTAAGTTCAGTAGAGGTGGGGATGAGTTGTATAACATACTACAAAATGGAATAGGATGACTCGTTGGAGAATAGGGGTGGGATAGTTCAGAGAGTCTCTTCATTGATGATCACACAAGATACTCTCTGAGACCTAAATGTCAAGAGACCAAGCACACTAAGACCCAAGGAGAAAGCATTCCAGATACAGGAACACCGTGTTCAAAGTGTCTGAGTCAGGCAGGAACAAGAGATGTTGCAACATAAAGTCAGACACGTGGGCTGGGAGGGGAAAGCTTTGTGCTACTCCTCTAATCACCTGTGAGGCCATGCTTGGGGACTTTAGATTTTTTTCCTAAGGACAATAAGAAACCATTGAAGATTATTCAACAGGAGGATAATATTAAGAGATTACCATTATACAACTTTCATCTTGGAAGCTATGTCAGGAAGGATTTAAGATGGAGGAAACCCTGAAAGAAAGTAGCCATCTCTGTGAGTGTTTTGCGGTAGCCCACATAATGAATGATATGGGTCTGGACTTGGGAGGTCGCATTGGAAATGGAAGGCGACAGATGGATCTGCCCCATATTTTGAGCCCCAGCATTAGGATTTGCTGTAGAGTTAGAGAGGACTCAAAATAAACTCTTGTGTTTCAGTGAACAAACATTTTGCATGATGGGGCCATTTAAGATGAAATGCTGGAGAAGCATTACATAGGCATGTGTTGAATTTGAAGTGCTTTCTGTATTCTCTAGCAGTTAGGCCCAACCAGTAGCTCAGTGTGCAAGTGAAGCTCTGTTGAAACTTTACTGTGGAGAGTTAGAGGTTGAAGGTGGAAAGTGGCAGAACCCAGACCCTCATCCTTTATTTACTATAAGCCCTCACCTTGTTTATTTAGCTTATTATGGGTAAGAGATTTTGTTTTACATATATAATTTTTTTTTTCTTTTAGTGAGATGTTTGCTATTAAGGTGCATGTGCTCACTGGAGAGACAGAGAGAGAGACAGAGAGACAGAAAGTGAAAAATCACCTCCTAAGGAGATGGCCACACCACAATCCGTTCTCAGTTCTCCTCTCAGGATTTGGGCTTGCGCGCACACGTACCTGAAGTGAATTTTAAGCTGCCAGATCTGGGACTTAACTGTGGTCAACTATGTGGGAGTCCAGACATGTAACCATTATGCCATTTGCTGGTCCCAACCTTGAGATTTTTTAAATCACTACTTCATTTTTTTAGACAGAAACAAGTCCCAAATATACTGGCTAACTTACCCAACCTTAAACAGGTAGTAAGTGACTAAACTAGGATTTGAACTCTGGTCTATTTATTTTTGTGACCCTCTAAAATGGTGAGCTGGACTACTTTTTTTCTGTTGCCATGGTATGAACTTGTTAAACAGTGATATACTAAGATGAAAAAACTACAAAACTTACTGATGGCAAGTATCAATGAATATGAGTTTGTTAAAACGAAACAAAAAAAGACCCAGGCTTAAAGAACACAGGAAGTTAATCAGGCTTCTATTATGTTATCTTTTAATCATTGTATTTTATAATTGATTGTTAAACTTGAAATATTTCATTAAGGTGGCACTGCTGAGAGCTCACGCAGGGGAACACTTACTGCTGGGAGCTACAAAGAGATCCATGATGTATAAAGATATTTTGCTTTTGGGTAAGGTTTTTTCTTTTTTAATTTCAAAAGAAATTACGCATATTTCATCCTCACTGTAATAAAGAGAATCTACTCTGTGTGTACAAAGCATTCGTAGATGCTGCTAAATAGTGTTTGCACTTTGTAGATTGGATTTAATTGATTATGTTACCTGCCCTGTATTTCCTTGGCTTGGTTGCATGTAAGTTTAGAGTGCAATGAGAAGATAAGGAAGCATTAAGATTTAAAAACTTTAAAAAGACATTGTTTAACAAATGTAATATTGAGGTATGTTTAAATCATGTGACAAAGGATTAGTGATTTAAGTGACAAGCTTATGGAATCCCACTGTTTTTTCATACTTTCTCTGTGTCTATTTAATTGTTCTATATGCTTTTTTAAAGTTTTTAAAATTTGGGGCCAGCTGTTGGCATAATGGCTGTGTCACTAGACTCCCATGTAGTTGACCATGGTTTGAGTCCCGAACCAGGTGGCTTAAACTCATGCCGGGTGTGTGTGTGTGTACGTGTGTGTGTGCGTGTGTGCCAAGATTCCGAGAGGAGAATGGAGAAGGGATTGTGGCATGGTCATCCCCCCTGGGGGGTGATTTCTTGCTTTCTGTCTCTCTGTCTCTCTCTCTCTCTTTCTGGCTAGTGCACGCACCCTATAGCAAAAAGCTCTCCAAAAAAATTTTTTTTTAAAATTTATTTCTAATCATGATAGAGAGCATGCATTGCAAGAGAGAGAGAAAAGAAGAAAGAGAAAAAAAGACAAGAAGCACCCTCCTCAGGGTCTTAGAGTGTCACAATCCCATTTCTCTCGTTCTCCAGCTTAGTAGGATTTTAGGCACACATAGGAACACCCAGCATGTTTCACATCAACCAGGCTGAGGGTACAAATCAGCAGTGCACCATATGGTTTCCACCACTGTGGTCTGTCACACAGCCAGCAGCACTTGGACTCAGTCATATTTTATACAATTGTTTTCTTTAGGTTTTTGCCATAGGGCATGGGTGCTCACTGGAGAGAGAGAGAGAGAGAGAGAGAGGCGGAGAGAGGGAAAGAGCAATCTCTCCCCAAGGTGGATGGCCATGCCACAATCCCTTCCATTCTCCTCTTGAGATTTCAGGCATACAAGCACATGAACCTGGCAAGTCACCAGGTCTGGAACTCAAACAGTTGTGTGTCATGTGGGAATAGAGAGCCTTAACCACCGCGCCACCTGCTGGCTCCTATTTAATACAATCTTAAGGAACATGTTTATGTCCTATGATGTCATTGGCTATGATATGCTACAGATGAACCAAATGAAATTGGATGTCAGTGTCTGAAACATCCTGGTAGGAATACTAAAAGCAGCAGAAGTAGGATTACTGGCGCAGTGCGAAGGACACACAAGAAAAGCTATTGTCTTTGTTAGGTAATTACTCTGATCCCCCCATCTTAAGTACCCCTAAAATCAGGTTCCGAGGGCTAAGATCCTTCTGATGCTTACTAGCTCCACCTCGTTCAGCTTGTGAGAAGTGATGAGTAGATCATTATATTTTTGTTAGGTGTTTTGCCCCCGAATATCAATGAACTGGGACACAATATAGCACTAGTTGGTATTTATGAGGGTTTACCGTATGTGGCTCCTAGTGATTTACCTGCATTTGAGTTACTCTTTCATCTAATCCACAAAATAATCCTTAAGGATTAGAACTGTTGTTTTCAACACATTTTTGGAGATGAAGAAATGGAAGCTGAAAAAGTTTGCCTAAGATCACAGAACTAGAAAAGGATAGTGCCAAGATTCTAAGTCATGTAATGTTACTGCAAGCGTTGTGCTCTGTTCTACTAAATACTTCTCTTGCTTTACTAGTGAACACTTAAAATCCTGTTCTCATTATAGATGTGAGTACAGTACACCTAGAAAACAAAATGTATTTTATATTACCCTGAAAAATTAGGCAAGCTGACTTTCCATAAGAAAGAATGGGGCTCAAAAAAGGGAAAAATAAAGATGATCAGTTGGCATAATGGCTACATCGCTGGACTCCCATGTAGTCGACCGCGGTTCGAGTTATGGACCCGGGGGCTTAAACTCACACTGGGCATGTGTGCATGCATGCCCAAGATCATGAGAGGAAAATGGAGGAGAAGAGATTGCAGCATAGCCATCTCCCGGGGGGCAGGGTGTGATTTCTTGCTTTCTATCTCTCTGTCTCTCTGTCTTTCTGGCAAGCACACGCGCCCTATAACAAAAAACCTCTCCAAAAAAACAGAAGGGGGGGAATGATAATCATGTGAGGTGATGAATATGTTAATTAGCTTGACAATGGTAATCATTTTACAATGTATCTGTATATTGAGGCATCACAACATGCACCTTAAATATGTGCACATTTTTTTTTCAATAAAGCTGGAAGCAAAAAAGTCTACATTGAATTAAATTCTTTGGGAAATTGGGAAATATTGTTACTCTGATGATTGTCTTTGCCTGCAGTGAAAGAACTCAGAATATTCTGCTTTTTTATAAAACCAGAAAAAAAAGCAATTAACTGTGATTTTAGAAGCTTTAACAACTATTTATCATGGTACAGCCAGAGATTTTTTTTTTTTTTTTTTTTGGAGAGGTTTTTGCTATACGGTGTGTGCGCTCGCCAGACAGACAGAGAGAGACAGAGAGACAGAAAGCAAGAAATCACCCCCCAGAGGGGATGGTCACGCTGCAATCCCTTCTCCTCCATTCTCCTCTTGGGATCTTGGGCAGGCACGCATACGCGCCCAACGTGAGTTTTAAGCCACCGGGTCCAGGACTCGAACTGCTGTCGACTACATGGGAGTCCAGCGACATAGCCATTACGCTAACTGCTGGTCCCCAGAGATTTCTAAGTTAGAAAGATCATTAGGGATCAGGTGGTTCAGCCATATATATAATTTCTTTACTTTTTTTTAAGGATTATTTTATTTAATTTTGTTTATTTTTCAATTTTGAGAGAGAGAAAGTGAGAAAGCAAGTCTCCAGGTCCAGGACTTGAACTGCTGTTGGCCGTGTGGGAGTCTAGCACCCCAACCACCATGCCACCTGCCAGCCTCTATCTATCCAATTTCTGTATGCCCTTGAATTCGACCTCATAAAATGGTCATTCCTCCTCCACTTAAGGAAATGCACAGGTGTCCAGCTAGCATTTAAGGCAGTCCGATCCCGTATGGCTGACCATGTTGTTTGAATCTCAGCCCCTGTGGCTTAAAAAACACCCTATACATGTGCATGTATTCCCCAAACCCCTAAGATGGAGAAATGGAGGAGAAGGAATTGTGGTATGACCATTTCCCATGGGAAATTCTTTCTACCTCTCCATCTCTCTGTCTCTCTTTGGCCAGTGCATGCACCTTAGCAAAGAAGAAAAAGAAAGTAAAGGAAGAAACTCAGGAAGGGGAGATATACTATCTAATAAAGCAACTCACAAGAATACATGTGCTAATTTTGAAAGATCAGCCTGCTTTACTTAGTCTTGATAAACCTGTCTCAACAGTTATTATTGTGTCATATGCCAAGGGCATCAAAGGAATGCTGTTATTAATCTACTGTAAGCAAGAAATACCCTGTAGGATTTGTATTATGCTTATTAATGAGTAAGGCACTAATAGATGACTTGCATGTAAGAAAGCTAATCATTACATTTTAATTCTTCCTTGTCAATGATTAGCTTGCTATTAGTCTGTCCTTCACGTTATCATCAGTGACTGAAGCTGTTAAAATGCATGTGATCACTTTATCAATGTTATTGATCCATTAAGTATTCTTAAGGTTTTCTATCATAACTAGCTTAATACTACTGACAGAGGAAGTACTATTACCATTTCTTCAAGGGTAGTTCATTGTCAGCATAGGTTTGTAAAATTTTAAATAATGCCTGGCAAGTTTTAGGGAAATGTGATTACGTTTGTTTTTCCCATAGGAAACAACTATGTTATTCACCGCAACAGCTGTGAGGTCGAGATCAGCCGTGTGGCCAACCGGGTTCTAGACGAGCTGGTTCGACCATTTCAAGAAATCCAGATTGATGACAATGAGTATGCTTGTTTGAAGGCGATTGTATTTTTTGATCCAGGTTTGTTTTCAAAACCACATTGAAAATGAATACCGTAGGAATTAAACTATTTTTTAAATACTGGAGTATTTACTCTCACCCTCTGCTTAGATGGAATCTTCAGACTGCTCTTTATATTTCTTTATTAGATGCAAAAGGGCTAAGCGACCCAATGAAAATTAAGAACATGCGGTTCCAGGTGCAGATCAGCTTGGAGGACTACATCAATGATCGGCAGTATGACTCCCGGGGCCGGTTTGGGGAGCTGCTTCTGCTCCTGCCCACTCTGCAGAGCATCACATGGCAAATGATTGAACAAATACAGTTTGTTAAGCTTTTTGGAATGGTTAAAATTGACAACCTACTTCAGGAAATGTTACTGGGTGGTGAGTACATTTAAGGATTTCTGTTTACTGGGCCAGCAGTTGGCATGGAGGCTAAGGCAGTTGGATCCTACATGGCCAAATCCACAGTTGGAGTCCCCGACCCCGCAGTTTGAACAACACACAGTGCTCATGTGCATGTGTGCCCAAAATCCAGAGAAGAGGATGGAGGAATAGGGACTGCAGTGTGACCATCCCCCATTAGGGATTAATTTCTCACTTTCCCTCTTTCTTTCTTTTCCTGTGTTTGGCAAGCGCAAGCACCCTGTAACAAAAAACAAATAAGCAAAAAAAATGTCCATTTATTTTAGTTTTTCTGTGAGCAAGAAAAAGAGACAGAAACACATCCTAACAGGGTCTTCACACGGCTACCCACCTCCAGCTTCGGTCAGCTCCGGATCCTAAGCACCCATGTTCCCAGCTTTTTCCGTAAGGTCTCCCGACATGAATCTGGGACTTTCCCATGTGGGTCAGCCTTGCAAAGTGTTGAGTTGGCACTGCATCTCAAGCCAGCCCCTAGAATTTCTACTTTATTGGTTAGCATCAGATTAAATATGTTAAAACAGTGTGCTGTATTTTTGGGGCCATGTTTATTTCAACTTTGAAGTTATTCTGTGTGGCTGCCCTTTTTCTTCTAGTGCCATGACATAGTGAACTCATTTTTTTTTTTTTAACATTTGAAAAGCCTGTAAAACCCATAAGAGTGGGACAAAAATACTTGAACAAATACTTGATTCAAGTCCCTCTTCTTTATTAGTCTTCACCATCTTTACTTCACACTGTCCCTTTTACCTCAATTTTCAATCCTCTCAAACACAGTAAATAAAAACATATTTCCTGTTTTTAGGACTTTTTGAAGCATATTATATTTTTATTTTTATGCCCTGATCTCTTCAAGCCTCAAGGATACTAGAATTACAACATAACCTAAAAATATATGTAGTAAATAACTTAACAATGAACATTTTGTTCCTGAAATAATTAATTGACACAAAACAGCAGAAGGGAAAAATGAGATTTTGTTGCTGCAATGAACGTCAGGAATAAGTTAAAACATCATTTATTTTGCGTTCTGATCTAGATTAAATTTCCTTGTAAAATCACTGTATTTATTTTTAGTTTTCTGGTGCTTAATGTGATCCTAATGATATCTTTCTGAAATAAAAGTTGTTGATGCTATTAGGGTGATCCCAAATACTATCAACTTGAGGTAAGTGATTCTTGGAATTGCCTTAACAACAGGCAGAAAACCTAATGATTCCAGGAAAAGGCGCACAAGGTCCATTATTAATATACAACATAATATGATACAACATTAATCTGGCCAATGTACAGTGAAAGCTGACATTGTCCTTAATGTGGCAGTGGTTCTAGCAATTTATTTTTGAATTCCCAAAAAGCACTTTGCAAAGTAGCAATATGTAAGCTGTCAATCAAAGCATTTATTCCAAGGTAAACTTGCTGTTCCTGATTAAATTTCACTAATGCAAGCATCTTTTTATCTTCTATAGGTGCTTCCAACGATGGTGGCCATCTCCATCATCCAATGCACCCACATTTGTCTCAAGATCCATTAACTGGACAGACTATACTTTTAGGTCCCATGTCAACACTGGTTCACACAGACCAGATCTGTAAGTATCTGGGCTGCTTTCCTACCCTAACATTTCCTACTCTGAATAACGTGAGAAAAAGTGCATTTAGGTAACACAAAATGACCTAAAGGTGTCCTAGCTTTGCATGATGGTACGGGACCCTACAAATGGCTATGAAGCCTAAAGCCATGCAAAGGAATCTGAATGATCAATGAGAAAATTACGGTTGCTTGTGACTCTTTAAAATGTTTGTTAAAGGGGCCAAGAGGTGCTGCAGTGCTGAGAACTGGACTCAAACATGGCCAAGCACGATTTGAGCTCTAGACCTGGTGACTTGAAAACCATGCAGGACATGTGTGTGTGCATCTCAATTTTCAATCCTCTCAAACACAGTAAATAAAAACATATTTCCTGTTTTTAGGACTTTTTGAAGCATATTATATTTTTATTTTTATGCCCTGATCTCTTCAAGCCTCAAGGATACTAGAATTACAACATAACCTAAAAATATATGTAGTAAATAACTTAACAATGAACATTTTGTTCCTGAAATAATTAATTGACACAAAACAGCAGAAGGGAAAAATGAGATTTTGTTGCTGCAATGAACGTCAGGAATAAGTTAAAACATCATTTATTTTGCGTTCTGATCTAGATTAAATTTCCTTGTAAAATCACTGTATTTATTTTTAGTTTTCTGGTGCTTAATGTGATCCTAATGATATCTTTCTGAAATAAAAGTTGTTGATGCTATTAGGGTGATCCCAAATACTATCAACTTGAGGTAAGTGATTCTTGGAATTGCCTTAACAACAGGCAGAAAACCTAATGATTCCAGGAAAAGGCGCACAAGGTCCATTATTAATATACAACATAATATGATACAACATTAATCTGGCCAATGTACAGTGAAAGCTGACATTGTCCTTAATGTGGCAGTGGTTCTAGCAATTTATTTTTGAATTCCCAAAAAGCACTTTGCAAAGTAGCAATATGTAAGCTGTCAATCAAAGCATTTATTCCAAGGTAAACTTGCTGTTCCTGATTAAATTTCACTAATGCAAGCATCTTTTTATCTTCTATAGGTGCTTCCAACGATGGTGGCCATCTCCATCATCCAATGCACCCACATTTGTCTCAAGATCCATTAACTGGACAGACTATACTTTTAGGTCCCATGTCAACACTGGTTCACACAGACCAGATCTGTAAGTATCTGGGCTGCTTTCCTACCCTAACATTTCCTACTCTGAATAACGTGAGAAAAAGTGCATTTAGGTAACACAAAATGACCTAAAGGTGTCCTAGCTTTGCATGATGGTACGGGACCCTACAAATGGCTATGAAGCCTAAAGCCATGCAAAGGAATCTGAATGATCAATGAGAAAATTACGGTTGCTTGTGACTCTTTAAAATGTTTGTTAAAGGGGCCAAGAGGTGCTGCAGTGCTGAGAACTGGACTCAAACATGGCCAAGCACGATTTGAGCTCTAGACCTGGTGACTTGAAAACCATGCAGGACATGTGTGTGTGCATGCCGAGAGGAGAATAGAGGCGAAGGGATTGCTATATGGACATCCGCCTAGAGAGTGATTTCACACTTTCTCTTTCTCTGTCTCTTTCTGGTCAACGCATGTCCCCTATGACAAAAAACTAAAAAAATAAATAAATAAAGTTTGTCGAAATATTAAAAACTCTCTTAAATCGTGATTATAAATGGACAGAGAATTTGAAAAAAAGGAATAATCCTATTTAGTACATCCTTGCAATTTAAAACATTAGAAGCATGGAGAATTAAAGGATTTTATTTCTTGGTTAGGAAATTATGAAAAGTTGGGACCAGCAGGTGGCATAATGGCTATGTTACTGGACTCCCATGCAGTCGACCGCAGTTCAAGTCCCAGACCCAGTGGCTTAAACTCACGCCGGGCATGTATGTGCACGTGCCCAAGATCCTGAGAGGAGAATGGAAAAGGGATTGTGACGTGGCCATCTCCCGGGGGGCAGGGGGGGGATTTTTTCACTCTGTTTTTCTGGCGAGCACATGCTCCCTATAGCAAAAACCTCTCCAAAGAAAAAAAAAAAAAGAAAGAAAATTATGAAAAGTAGTTTGAATAGTGCTTGCGTCCTACATCTGTAACTTACAATAGGAAGTGAGCTGCTTTTTTATGCTCTGATTAATTTGAGTCCTTCGAAAGTTTGGATCAACCCTCAATATTTTACCCTTTATACCTTCAATATCCTGAACTAATTCTGAGAATCCACTTAATGGGAAGTTTTTTTTTTGCTTGTTTTACTTTCTTTAGGACATACTCATATTCCATTTCTTCATTTCCATGTATATTTAGAGACCAGATATGTAGACTCAGACAGCAGCATCCACATTTCCACGGCCAACTACACTCTCTTGACTCTGTTTACACTTGGTTTGCATTTTACTTGCTGCATTATCTTTTGTTCATGTGTTTCTTTGCTGCACTTTCATCTTTGTGGGCCCGTTCTTCCTCAATTACTCATTTTTGTAAACTGTCATGTGGTTTATCACTGGGAGACAAAAAGACAACAACACTACTGGATGGTTCACTGTTGGGGTTGGAACCGAGGAAGAGATGTTCTGTGGCCAATCCCAGCCATACTGAAGGAGATGAAGTGAGTAGGAGTGGATCACAAAAGGCATCTGTGATTTAGGTAGTTGTTTATCGACTGAAGATGTGGCAGCGAAGTTTATGTCTATGCAGTTACTCATAGTTAGTTGTCAGTTACCATGGTAACTGACATTCGAACCGTACTGTTGCAAGACTACTACTGTTTCTGCTGTGGTAAATGGAATTCAGGCATATCAGAATTGGGCAAAATGAGGGCTGCATATGAAGAGTCTTTGAAACTGAAATGACTAAATGAATACTAAGGATTTTAGAAGTTAAGTTAGTCTCATATTATTTGCAGCTTTAATGTAAATTCTGTTTTTCTAATTGCTGGCATGAAAAGCCTCTAATTATTTGACAAAATATCCATAATTAATTGATTCTTGCTTCTGAATATATACTAATGAATCCTAAATTTACCTTCGATTGTCTCTGAACTCTTGCTAACTCACTGAGACGAGTTACTGTGATAAATCATGTTATATACTGTATTGTCTACTGAAATTTTTTATAGCAGGCTTTAATAAACAGCTCCAATGTTTTCTTTTTCAAATATTCCATGCAATACAACAACTATTTAGCAAGTACCACCAGATCACTTGCTAGTAGTAGGAAAGCAAAGGCCACAGAACTACATATTACCATACTTTTTTTGGACACAAGCACTGTTTACAAAAACTTTGTGAATGAAACACTAACTTTTTGAGTATATGAGAGAGGCAGAAATGAAATTTCTAGGAAAAAAATACAAATTATATGAACATATGTCATATCTGGTCAGTAGGTCCCAATGTGCTTAAAAGACATTAGTTGGGGGGGCAGCAGGTATTGTGGTAGTTAAGGGCGCTGGATTCCCACATGTCTGACGGTGGTTTGAGTCCCAGACTTGGCGGCTTGCTTTCTCACTTTTCTTCTCTCTCTCTCTCATCAAATTAAAATAAATAAATAAAGTCAAATAGAATAATTCTTTAATAAAAAAAAAAGACATTAGTTGGGAACCATCCTTGCAAACAGACATTACCATTTTTATGTAATATTTAGTCATGAGCTGAGAGAGAAGCCCATTTCAATACCAAAGAGTCTATGGACTGTATCTTTTAGAGATCAGTTATTCATAAACTCAGGAAATAAAACATATTAACAACACATTGAACATTGTAGGCCTCAACTGGAAAGACAGTTTGACAATTCTGCTGGTGGTTGAATCCTTTACTTTTTAAATGCTAGTGTTCTAATATTAAAAAAAAAAAAATGCTGACCCTCATCTTTAAAGAACCACATAACAATTTTCATTTATTTATTTTTTTCTCTCAACATAATATCATGAGAATGTTTATAAAGGAGACGTTTGTATGGAAACCTTGGCTTTGCTTGTTCATTTGGACAGTTTATACTTTTTGCAAAGCAGAATATACAACAAAAAATTGCTTATATATTTTGGTCTTTTAGAGCAGAACACTGTAGTTTTAGACACATTCTAAATGTCCAGAAATGATTTTAAAAGCAAATTTGGATATTCTTTTCTCTTAATTAGACTGCATTTAAAAATGTTACTCTAGGGGCCAGAAGGTGGTATAGTGATTATGGTGTTAGACTCCCACATGATGGATGGTTTGAGTCCCAGACCCTGTGACTTGAAACTCGTGCCAGTTGAGTGTGTGTATGTGCTCAAAATACCAAGAGGAGAATGGAGGAGAAGGGACTGTGGCATGGCCATTTCCCCTGGGGGGTGATTTCTCACTTTTTCTCTCTCTGTCTCTGGTGAGCGCACACACCCTATAACAAAAACCTCTCTCTAAAAAAAGAATTACTGGAATTGGCAGGTAGTGTGGTGATTGTGGGCGCTGGACTCCCCCATGGCCAACCGCAGTTCAAGTCCCAGACCTAGCGGCTTGCTTTCTCACTTTCCTTCCCTCTCTCTCTTACTCTGTCCCTCTCTGGTCAAATTAAAATAAATAAAGTAAAATAAATTATTATTATTTTTTTAAAATAAGTTACTTTGAAGGTCCAGACCATTAGTGCAGTGGTTAAGCTCTGTCCATAGTTAATCAGATTCCACATTACTAACCGCAGTTCAAATCCCAATTCCAGGGGCTTGAAACACATGCTAGGTACATATGTGTCCAGACCTAACATCCCATTAGGATGGCGAAATGGAGGAAAAAGGATTTGTGGTGTAACCATGCCCCATTGTACTGTGCTTCTTCTTTCTCTGTCTCTCTCTTTTGGTATCTCTGTCTCTCTAGTGAGCTCATGTGCCCTCTGGCAATAATAGTAAAAACTATATTAAAAAATGTTATTTCTAAGCAATTGCTGTTTATTCTTAACAATAATCAAAAGTTAATGTATTTAAGATTATCAGGAAAAAGTGTACTTTTCTTATTTTGTATTGAATTTTAAAAACCTGAGAGAACAAATTTATAAAATTTACTATGCCTTGCTTGGTCTGATTAAACATTTTGTATTAGTTTTGTCAAATAGTTGGTATAATAAGTGTAAATTCTAAATTATTTTAAACATTTAAAATTATTATTTATTTAATTTTATTTATTCATTCATTTATCTTCATTTGACCAGAGAGAGACAGAGAGAGAGAGAGAGGGAAATTGAGAAAGCAAGCCACCAGGTCCGGTACTCAAACTGTGGTCAGCCACGTGGGAGTATCCAGTGCCTTCCCCACCATGCCACCTGCAGGCCTCCATTATTTCAAGCTTTTTAAAGATTACAGAATAGCTACTTTTTTATAATGTAGTAAAAGTTTACAATATGAAGAAATACTAGTCTAGACAATGGGGTATTCAAACTATAGTTTTTCATATTTAATTAATTTTTATATTTAGTTATTTTTTATTCATTTATACAGTTTTGCTCTTCGCATTGAAG
>NW_006160189.1:1484089-1499688 GCF_000334495.1 Tupaia belangeri chinensis | reverse complement strand
TGTTACTACAAAACCAGTATTTCTCAGATGCTTTGAGTACAGCTTGGATTTTTGAAATCTTCCTAAAGTATCTTATTTTTTGTGCCATCTAATATGTTGGAATTAGTGGAATCCAAACCAGATCTATTTATAATTTATGTGCATTTTGATTGTAAAAATTATATAGGTTCTCTTCTAATGTATTAAAACACTGACATTTTATTCATTCATTTTATGGTGTTTCTTCTGGATTTGTGAGAGTCAAATGCTTATAAATGCTATTAATGAAGGCAGAAGATACCTTAAAGTAACTAAAGATTTTTTTAGTGCAAACTTCTCCCGTTTAATGCTATTTGGGGAGGTAGGACGAGAATGCCTCTCTAATAGTTGTTTATGGGCAGCCAATGAATTGATAACTTTATATGTGGTCTTCTAAAGAATGTTTCCAAGATAAGATAATGCATACTGGTGTTGTGGAGGGTTTAATGTGATGGGGCAGGGTGACTGTCACCATCGTTGAACAAGTCTCTGATTTTTTTTTTTTTTTTTTTTTTTTCCAGCAACTCCTGAAACCCCGCTCCCTTCTCCAACACAAGGCTCTGGACAAGAACAGTACAAAATAACTGCAAACCAAGCCTCAGTCATTTCACACCAGCCTCTCTCCAAACAAAAGCAATTGTGAAAGTATGTTTACTTCGAACGGCACTGCATACATGTGAAAACTTGTTGGTCTTGGAAAATCTCAGGATACTTTTGCAAACACTTAGCCAAGGCTTTTTTCATGGTGCTGTTTTAAGATGCTATCCTAAATAGATGCTTATGTATATGCTCATTTTGTTGTTGCTACTGTGGAAAACTTTTACAATGTCTATCTGACTCTGAATATGTTTATATAGTGTTTTTTTCCTACTGCGTGGTGCCTGAACCAGTTGAATCATATGTACTACTTTTATTTGTTTTCTTAATGTTAATTTAAATCTGTAAATAATTGCTTTATTGTGAAGTGATGCAGAACTGAGTGTTCTTTTTTGACTGAGAATAGCAGATCACAAATCCCAGGTTAATATAAAGAGAAAGAATCTTTTTTATTTTATTATTTTTTTTTTTTTTTAGAAATTACAAACTTGCAGATTAGTAAAACAAAGCAGTTGCTGTAGTGGGGTTTATTTCTTTGAAGACTCAGGGGCACTCTGTAGCTAAGAAGCAACTCTTTGGCTCACAATTAAATATGACTTCCTTTAGATTAGAAATTATAAAAAGCCATTCTAAGGTTGACTGGATATTGTTATACATTGGATTATATTTGAAGATGTACGTCACGATAAAACACATTAGTTTTATCTGTTGGGAGATTGGCCTGTACAAATAAATTTCTAAAACAGTGGTACAATCAAGAGAGACATGTATTTCTCTCTCCTGAAAGAATCTAGAAATGGCCATCCATTGGTTAGAAATTAGCACCTGCCCACATCTAGTTCCCAGGGAGAGTAGGAGAGGAATTTCAAGTGGACAGCTTCAGCCAGCTAAAGTCATACAATTCTGAGAGAACTGATACTGGGAAACAGACACATCAGTGATCTACCATCATGTGCCTCATTTCACTGTCATGATACCTCTCTAAGAGGTATTATCTCTCTTTTGTAAATAAACCTTTAGCTTAGGGATTTAGGGAACATAACCAAAGTTCATAAACCTCAAGGTAAGACTGACTTCAAGCCCAAGTAGGCCAGCTCAATCGTACTAGAATAATTTTGGAACTACAAAACCAGTATTTCTCAGATGCTTTGAGTACAGCTTGGATTTTTGAAATCTTCCTAAAGTATCTTATTTTTTGTGCCATCTAATATGTTGGAATTAGTGGAATCCAAACCAGATCTATTTATAATTTATGTGCATTTTGATTGTAAAAATTATATAGGTTCTCTTCTAATGTATTAAAACACTGACATTTTATTCATTCATTTTATGGTGTTTCTTCTGGATTTGTGAGAGTCAAATGCTTATAAATGCTATTAATGAAGGCAGAAGATACCTTAAAGTAACTAAAGATTTTTTTAGTGCAAACTTCTCCCGTTTAATGCTATTTGGGGAGGTAGGACGAGAATGCCTCTCTAATAGTTGTTTATGGGCAGCCAATGAATTGATAACTTTATATGTGGTCTTCTAAAGAATGTTTCCAAGATAAGATAATGCATACTGGTGTTGTGGAGGGTTTAATGTGATGGGGCAGGGTGACTGTCACCATCGTTGAACAAGTCTCTGATTTTTTTTTTTTTTTTTTTTTTCCAGCAACTCCTGAAACCCCGCTCCCTTCTCCAACACAAGGCTCTGGACAAGAACAGTACAAAATAACTGCAAACCAAGCCTCAGTCATTTCACACCAGCCTCTCTCCAAACAAAAGCAATTGTGAAAGTATGTTTACTTCGAACGGCACTGCATACATGTGAAAACTTGTTGGTCTTGGAAAATCTCAGGATACTTTTGCAAACACTTAGCCAAGGCTTTTTTCATGGTGCTGTTTTAAGATGCTATCCTAAATAGATGCTTATGTATATGCTCATTTTGTTGTTGCTACTGTGGAAAACTTTTACAATGTCTATCTGACTCTGAATATGTTTATATAGTGTTTTTTTCCTACTGCGTGGTGCCTGAACCAGTTGAATCATATGTACTACTTTTATTTGTTTTCTTAATGTTAATTTAAATCTGTAAATAATTGCTTTATTGTGAAGTGATGCAGAACTGAGTGTTCTTTTTTGACTGAGAATAGCAGATCACAAATCCCAGGTTAATATAAAGAGAAAGAATCTTTTTTATTTTATTATTTTTTTTTTTTTTTAGAAATTACAAACTTGCAGATTAGTAAAACAAAGCAGTTGCTGTAGTGGGGTTTATTTCTTTGAAGACTCAGGGGCACTCTGTAGCTAAGAAGCAACTCTTTGGCTCACAATTAAATATGACTTCCTTTAGAT
The DNA here is from genome assembly GCF_000334495.1 of Tupaia belangeri chinensis. NCBI lineage: Eukaryota > Metazoa > Chordata > Mammalia > Scandentia > Tupaiidae > Tupaia > Tupaia belangeri. Next base: position 1,496,736 of record NW_006160189.1, on the reverse strand, counting down.
TAGAAATTATAAAAAGCCATTCTAAGGTTGACTGGATATTGTTATACATTGGATTATATTTGAAGATGTACGTCACGATAAAACACATTAGTTTTATCTGTTGGGAGATTGGCCTGTACAAATAAATTTCTAAAACAGTGGTACAATCAAGAGAGACATGTATTTCTCTCTCCTGAAAGAATCTAGAAATGGCCATCCATTGGTTAGAAATTAGCACCTGCCCACATCTAGTTCCCAGGGAGAGTAGGAGAGGAATTTCAAGTGGACAGCTTCAGCCAGCTAAAGTCATACAATTCTGAGAGAACTGATACTGGGAAACAGACACATCAGTGATCTACCATCATGTGCCTCATTTCACTGTCATGATACCTCTCTAAGAGGTATTATCTCTCTTTTGTAAATAAACCTTTAGCTTAGGGATTTAGGGAACATAACCAAAGTTCATAAACCTCAAGGTAAGACTGACTTCAAGCCCAAGTCCAGTTGACTTTAAGAGAGAGTCAGTCTTCGGTGGAGAATGAGAAAGGTGCACTTCTTACAGTTTCGTGTTTAAATATATGCGATTGAGTGAAGACTGAATAGTATTCATCAGATTACTTATATATTTGCATGTCAGTGGTAAGTGTGAAATTGTTGCACATTGAGTAAGAAAACAACTTGTATACTTTTAACAAAAATTTTCCCTTGAAAAATGTGAAAAAAAAAGAAAGATACACCAGATCGATTTTGGGAAAACAAAATAAATTCAAATCACAGACTTAGCAGATTTTGAAAACTCCAGCAGTCAAGAAATGTACTGAACATCCAATTCTAGATGGAGCATTATAGTTCACTGGAGCCTTAAACTATTTGATGTCCTCTAAAACTGGAACTTACTTTAAAACAATTAGTGATGGGCCACCCCATGAAATAATGACTCCTGTCTCTCCCACTATACTTGCTGAAGCAGAGAAAAAGTGGTTCAGTAATTATTAATTATATATATATAAAGAAGAATATCCTAAGCTATATGATTTGTTTTTCAGGACTTGTCAAAATTTCTAGGCTTGTGATTTTATAAACCCCATTTGCCTTACCAACAAAAAGATCATGTTAATATTAACTAATTTATTAGCTCTTAAAGTGAAATTAAATTCTTAAAGTGGGAAAACGATTACTTAAAAGCTATCATTGATATAATAAAATCAATAAAATTCCTCCAAGAGCTGGTACTCTCGTGCAACTAAAATATCTTGGTAGGAGAGAGGGCTAGAGACAAAAGAGGAAAATCTTTCCTTTTTTTTTTTTAATATTAGTTATAGAGCATATAAATACGTTTGCCAGAGGGAAAGTGAGAAATTCCTGGGGAGGATGGCCATGCTGCAATGCTTTCTTCTCCATTCTACTCTTGGGATTTCGGGCACGCACATATTCTCAGTGTGTTTTTCAAGCCATAGTGTGTGGGACTCAAACTGTATTCAGCCATGTGGCATCCAGCCATTTTAAATATCATGCCACTAGCTGGCCCAGAGGAGAAAGTTTTTTAACCTTTATTTTTTAAAAATGTACTCTAGTGTCTATTTCATGAAGAAGAATATTTTTCCATTTTATAAATACAACATTTTTTATAGGTTTTTGCTTACTTTTTCAGATTGATCTCTTAGAAGAAATAAAGAACTATTGTCTTAGTCCATTTGGAGCTCCTGTAACAAAAAAGTGGGAAGCTTATAAACACAGAAATTGATTTCTAATGGTTCTCAAGGGTGGGAAGTCCAAGATCAAGGCACTGGTAGATTTATTCTCTGGTTCATAGATGGCACCTATGTTTTAGAAATGATCAGTCCACTGCAGTTTTAATAACTATGATCAGGGAACTTGCAATATAATATTTTGATACACTGAACTGCCAAAAATGCTGGACAAAGAGGAACTAATGTTTTCAGCATATTTCTAAAATATTATTAAGGAAAGTTATTACTTTTATAGAGTATACAACCTTTTTTTAGGTAATAGAAAAGAATAATTTATTGTGAAGTAATTTGTTTTATAAATGTAAAATTATTTTTATAAATTTTATTGTTGAAAATCAAAAAATTAGTAGCTTTTTTAAATGTTAAATTATAGTGAAATTAAAATATGTCTAAACTGTGATGCCAGGTTGTTTCACTGAACTTTCTAAATAAAAAACAAGAAAAAAAATGAAATGGGGTGATTTATTAGTGTTCAAAAATCATTTTATAATATTGCTAGTTTTTATGTAGTGATTTAATTAAATGTACATAGTTTGTTCATACTTGTCTTTAGAAGCCAGAGCAAAACTAGCCCGTTTTCAAATGATCATAGAATTGAACAGAGACTTGGAAGGGAGAATCCTTAAATTTGCACTTTAATTATGTAGCTTTGTTGCGTTTTAGCTTTGTCTCAGTAATTAAAATATACGGTCTGAGCTGGATTAAGCATTGGATAGGTATAAATTGGCACATAAAAGTTTAATGCAGATGTTTTAAATGCTGATACCCTCTGTTCATAGTTAAAGCTTCTTTGTAAAATTTCTGAAGTTATAAGAATCAGTAAATCTTATTTTTATGGAATTCTAATAGTTTTATTTTATCTTGTTTTTACTCTTATCAAGGTAAGATATATACATCATTTCAAATGACAGATTACACTTAAAGTTTATAACAGAAATCTGCACTTTCAGTCTCCCCACTTCCCTGCTCTCCAAATTCCGCTCTGCGGTAACATTCAAATACCGTAGCAATTTTATCTGGTATATTTTATGCATAGTTTGAAAACATGTTTACATCCCACTTCCCTGTTTGTGTTTTTTATTTTGTTTCTTTTCTTTTTTTTTTTTTTTTTTGGCATGAGACTACCTATTGACTTCTTACTATGAAAGAAGAGTTTTAAACATCTGAACCACTAAACTGGTAGCCTACAGTGCATTTTCCCAATTCCTTCATAAATCAGTATTTTATTTCCATTAATGGTTACTTTTGAAATGATTCTGAACAATCTTCCAAAATATGTTACTTCCTATAGCTCAATAATGAATAGAAGAGATAGACCCTAATTTCACAGAGAAATTCAGATGAGAAAAAACAGTCCTTGCTCTGGGTCACAGGAGGAATGAGATTTAGAGAAAACACATGAGATGTATTAATAATATGGTTTATTTTAGCAGTATACTTGGGTGCAATTTGACATCTCCTCAACATGGCTATTTGAGCTGATGCTTTTAACTTATTTTCCTTCTTTCCCAGATACAGACTTTAAAGTAAGAAAAATTCATACACATACTAAAACTTTAATTCTTTATCTTTTCTTCAAAATATAGGGAAAATGAGACCAGAGTGAAAGTAACATAGACAAGTCTGTGATTAAGCATAGGATAATGATTTTGCTGGGACAGTGATTTGAAATTCTTCACATAGAGTCTTCAGAAATTTAAAGTCATAACACTAAACACTAAGACCAACAATAGAGCATGGGACAGTTAAAAAAGGTCAAAATAAAGTCACAAAGGAATATAGCAGTGTCCCAAAATAGAGGGTTCAAAGTGAGATTCACTTGATTCCCCTCCAGGCAGGGAGGCTGATCAATGAAGAGGGGGATAGAAAAAGCATCATCATGAGACTAGTTATATTGCTGAAAGAGAGAGTATCTTGGATAAAAATTGAAGTGATGAGGCCAGCAGGTGGCATGGTGGTTAAGGCACTGGATTCCCACATGGCTGACAGTAGTTCGGGTCCCAGACCTGGTGGCTGACTTCCACACTTTTTCTCTCTTTTTTTCTGTCTCTCTTTGGTGAGTGCATGTGACCTATGGTGAATTAATACAAGAAAAAAAGAAAAGATAAATAAAATTCTTTTAAAAAGATGAAAGTGACAAAATTGATTGTACAAATATATACATCTCTATTTTGGGAGCAGACACAATAAGGATTTGTTCCTAAACTTGGTAAGTGAAGTAAGGAACCAAGTATGATGTCCAGTAAGTAGGAAATAGGTGTGGAATGGCTTAATCAGGCTGGCCGTGCTCACTCCTAGACCGGCCATATTTACTTGCAATGGAACCTACATCAGTGATCTGTCTGGCCACAATGTATCACCTATGGACAATGTAGTAACATGCACCAAGTGGAAAAAAAAGTAAAAAATTATATGGGAAACACAAAAGCGAGACCAAGATGATATAATTCACTAAAAACCAGCACTTGATATAGATTGGGTAATTATGTTGGAATGACTGAGTTGCATGGTTATGTGACCAGGCAGAAAGGCTCCCCGAAAGGGCAGAGAAGCATCATTGTTAACACATGAGATGCCAGAGAAACTCAGAAACTGAACAAAAAGCATTTCTTTTTTTTTTTTTTTGCAATTATCTTTTATTCTTGCTGTAACTTTGGATCACAAGATTCATTTTCACTAACCCCTTAACTCAGTGCTTCGTGAGCCTACCTCAGGGAGGTATCAATGCAAGTTCACAAAATTATACCCTAAGAAGACAACAGGCCAAGCTGTGATGAGGCAGGCAGTAGGACATAGCCCCATAGCACTGCAGCCATTGGGGAAGGTTCCAGGATCAGGTCTCTGGTCAACCAGATTATCGTGGGCATCCTCGGGGCTAGAAGACTTGAGGAGAGTGGAATCACAGCATGGCGAGACCTTGTCAAAGGCATTTGACTCTCTGTGTCTTTCATGAAAGAAAGGAACTTTAAAAAAAAAATAACAAAAATGGTCCTATGATAATAAAGCAGTCATGCTGATTTTAGCAAAAAAAAAAAAAAAATCCAAGTGAGACAAAGTGTGTAATGCTACATTGTTAAAAGGAGCTATTTGGATCATTCAAAGCACAGAGGTCCAGCACTGCTGTGCAGAGGAACTCAGATCCCGGTAGCCAGGGTTCCAGTTCCCTCTGCACATGCTTGAAAAACACAGGATACTTACGTGACTGGTATCCTGACAGATTGGTGATTAGAGAGAAAAGAATTGTGGCACGACTGGCCTGATTGCTAGATGCATTATCTCAAAATCTCTGTTGTGTGCGCAGATAGATGTGCACTCTGGTCTAAAAAGGAAAGTAAAGGGAACTATCCAATATGATAACATGACCAATGGGTACTGTCTAACCCAGGACCAAACATGTAAAATAAATTTATACAGACATGATTAATGAGAATTATTATCATAGCCAGGGAATTTAACACTCTATTTTCAATCTTTGTTAAATTATAATAAATTTCAAACTGTGATAATTGAGCATTCTAATTCATAAACTGGATTACCTATATATTAGATAGGTAATAAATATATAAAGAAAGAATATACAGGGGCTAGCAGGTGGCATGGTGGTTAACGTGCTGCACTCCCACGTGACCAACTGTAGTTGAGCCCTGGTCTCGGCTTGCGAATTAGGCTGGGCACATGTGTATGCATGCCCAAAATCCCAAGAGGGGAGTGGAGAAGTAAGGATTGTAGTGTGACCATTCCCATTAGGGAGTGATTTCTCACTTTCCCTCTCCCTGTCTCTCTTTGGTGAGTGCACAAGCTCAATGGAACAAACCTTAAATTAAAAAAAGAAAAAAGAATGAAAGAAAGAATATGCACATTATCAAGCTTATGGAAACAGTTTAAAATAATCATATATTAGGCTACAAAATAACCTCAGTACATTTAAAAAAGCAGAAAAGACAAATTCTGCAGTATTGTTCTATTAAAACTCAAAAAAAATCACAAATGATTTATTGAAAATAAACACTAATTAAATTAATTTAATCTAAATCTATTCGATCAAAACTGCAATGACATAATGTTTAAGAAAAACAAAATCTGAGGCTTCCAGATGGCCTAATGTTTACATCACTGGATTCCCACATGTCTTACCACGGTTCAAGTCTTGGACCCTGTGGCCTGAAAATCACTCAATGTGTGTGTGTCTACATGCCCAAGATCTGAACACATGCATTGTATCTGTGCTGGAAAAAGAAATGTACCCTGTAAAGATGTGATTAAATGCAAATAAATAAAAATATTTTTTAAAAAATTTTAACTTTGAAGTGTAAAACAAGAATTAAATATTATACAATTGTCAGTCTCAAAATGGTAGTCATTCTGTGGAACAGAATGATGCATAATGTATCGTTGGGGTTTATATTTGATTCTCTTGATGACTAATAATGTTAGACAGCTTTTATTGGTTATTAGTACATTTTTTGTCAAGGTTCTACCTAAATACTTCAATGCATTTTGAAAATTGCTTTCCTTTTCTTGTTATTGATTTGTAAGAGTTCTTTAGTCTAGTCTTTTTCAGATAAATGAACTGAAAATGTTTTCTCCCATCTTATATCTTGCTTTTTCCCATTTTTAATGATGTCTTTCAAAAAGCAGAGACTTTTTATTTTGATGAATTGCAATTTATCCTTTTTGTTTTTTATGCCCTATTTTCCATAAGGATGTGAACAGAATAGAACTATCACATGGCTGTTGGGTATGTAAAGTGGGGTAGCTACTTTGAAAAAAATTGCTAGTTTCTTATAAGGGTTAAATATACAGTTACCATGCAACCCAGAAATGTCACTTGTAGGTATTTGCCCAAATGAAATGCAAAAGTACATCACAAAAAGACTCATGGAAAGATTTTTATTCATAATAGAGGAAAACTGCAAACAACAATAGCTGTCAAATAAACAAATTGTGGCATATCCACAAGGGATTAAATTAATTCAGCAGCTAAAATAAATGAACCACACACTATAAAATGAACAAATTTCAAAAACATTATGAGGAGAAAATAAAAGACACAAGAGAATGTAACGTGTAATTCCATTTGTATGAAATGCAAAAAAATACATAATTACAGGATAGTGATAGAAAACAAATCAACTATTACCTGGGGTAGAATCTATCTCCAAAAGACAGGAGAAATGTTTGGGGTGACAGATTTTATGGTGGTAATTATATGAGTAAACACTGAAATTTATTAAACATTATACTTTAATGAGTGAATTTTACTGTATGTAAATTATATCTCAATAATGTCCATTCAAAAACAAAATAAACAGAACCAACAGGTGGCATGGTGGTTAAGGCACTGGATCCCACACGACTGACTGCACAGTTCCAGTCCTGGATCTGGTGGCTTGAAAAACATTCCCGGCATGTGTGCATAAGTGCCTGAAATCCTGACAGATGATGGAAGGGGAAGGGATTGTGGCTTGGCCATTCCCCTGTGAGGGGTGATTCCTCATTTTCCCTTTCTCTCTGTCTCTGCCTGTCTCTCTCCTGCAAGCTCATGCACCCTATGGTAAATCTAGAAACAAACAAAAACCCAAACCACAAAAACAAAACTAATAGTTATAATCAAGAGACTATAAAAAGAAGAAAGAGAACCAAATAAAGCACTAAAAAGAAATGGTAGGGACCAGCGGGTCGCGTAGTGGTTAGTGGCACCGGATTCCCATGTGAGCGATTAAGGTTCAAGTCCTGGACCTGGTGGCTTAATTTCTCACTCCCATCCTCCACCTCTCTCTGTGTCTCATTCTCTCCTTCTCTGGTCAAATTAAAAGTAAATAAATAAATAAAAGTTAAAATTAAATAAATCTTTTTAAAAAAGTAATGATAAACATAAAAAATACATTTAGAAAATAGAAGTATCATATGTAATAATCACAGTAATTAGTGTTCATTTAGAAAATAGAAGTATCATATGTAATAATTTCAGTAATTAGTGATATAAACAAAAAAGTATGAAACATTTCATTGAACTCAATAAAAATCCCGGAATAATAAAATATTAATAAATGGGCCAATAACTCGGAAATATAAATGTGAACTATCTAAACAAAATATTGGTAAATTAAATATTGTGCTATGTCAAAAGGCTAATATAGCATAACCAAATGGGCTTTATTTTAGAAACCTCAGATTAGCTTAACATTTAAAAATCAGGGACCAGCAGTTAGCGTAATGGCTATGTCGCTGAACTCCCATGTAGTCAAACGCTGTTCGAGTCCCAGACCAAGTGGCTTAAACTCACGCCGGGCGCTTGTGCGTGCATGCCCAAGATCCCAAGAGGAGAATGAAGGAGAAGGGATTGTGGTGTGGTCATCCACCGTGGGGGATGATTTCTCGCTTTCTGTCTCTCTGTCTCTCTTTGCCTTTCTGGCAAATGCATGCGCCCTATAGCAAAAACCTCTCCAAAAAAAAAAAAAAAAATCAATCAATTTATGCAATTTACCATGCAAATTGAAAGACTGTCATATGCATGTCATAGTAGATGCAGAAAACTTTTTTATGAAAGTTAGCATTCACTTGTAATAAATAAAATATCAATAAAAAAGAAAACTCATTAAACTAGAAATAGAAGAAAATTTGTATAAACTCCACAATTAACATCATACTTATCAATATGATATTGAATATTTTCATCTTACATCAGGAGACAAAAAAATCTCTACCTCCAATAGTACTGCACTGAATGTACTAATCAGTGCTAAAAGGAAAGAAAAATATATTAAATATAAACATATCAAAAATAATGAATAAACACTGTCTGTTCTCTAAGTTATAAAATTAAATATATCAAAAATATTTTAAAACTAAAAGCAAAATATTGGAATTTATAAATGAATTTAACCAGGGCACTGTATACAAGGTCAACATAGATAGTGGATATTGTGATGCACACTATCCCTGTTCAAGAAGAAAGGACTCAATCCTTTCATTGCTGGGGGTACAGTCTGCTGAGGGCCGTGCTTCAGAGAATTGCCCCTGGCTGTTATGAGGCTACTTAGAACTCTTTACATAGGTTAGGCGTCTTGCACACAATGATGCAGGGCTGGAAGGGCTTGGCTCTTCCCAGTTAAGATAATTTTGAGCTCCTTTACCTTTAGATTCTCCTATGCAGCTGGTCTAATAAATTCAGTGAAACTGACATCTCCCTCTACATAGCCCTGCAACCTTCCTTTCCCCCACTTGTGTTGATCCCAAAGCTACTCCTTGTATCATTTTCTATTTATTGCGAAAGGATATGTGCACTCACCAGAAAGAGAAAGACAGTGAAAGAGCGAAAAACCTCTCATGGGCTGTGATATGCCATGATCCTTTTTATTCCATTTCTTCATCTTGTCAGGATTTGGGGCATGCATTCACATGCACATGCACCTGGTATGTTTTTCAAGTTACTGGTCTGGGATTCCAACAGTAGTGAGTCATATGGGGTTCAGCTTCCTCTGTATAGGGATTAACACTGCTTTGTGTGGCCAGCCCTCAAGATGCACCTTAATAAAGGCTCTGCACACTAATCTCAGTTTCATAGACTGCTTCCTAGTGAACCCAATCTGCAACATTTAGTAGAGATGACACAAGAAAAAAGAAGCTTAAATGGGACTACCAACAAGCCTGTTCCCCGGGAGAATTCTGTCACTGGTGGAGAATTCTGTCACTGGTGATAAGTGGAGGATCTATAAACTAAACCCTGGAACAAAGTAGAAGAGCAATTATGTAAATTTTCACCTACAGTGAACAATTAACAAGACACTGCTCAAAGAAAATGCATTAATGAGGCTGGTGGTGATGACACAGGAATAGGGTGATCAGGTTCACACTGGCAATGAGACCCCAGTTCTTGTCCCACACTCAGGAAAAATTAGTCATGGACACAGAGAGTAGGTATAGCAAAGTGGAGAATTTATTCACAAATTGGGGAGTTTATTAAAGGAGAGGGAACAGTAAACAGAGCTCCAGAGAAGGGAGGGATCCCAGAAAATGGGCTGCCAAGGAACAACTGTAGTAAGGGGTTTTTATCTGGGTCAGGAAGGGCTTGGTCCAGATTTAAGTTCTAGGTGAGGCTTGAGCATGCATTCCCCTCTTGGTAGGTAGCTGGATGAGTCTGATTATTTTTTTAATTTTGAAGTGGATACCAACGTCAGGAGATTTTTTGTTTTGAAGGTTTGGGCCATGAAAACCATTCATTATCTTATCTTCTTCCTGGAATGTGGTGGGGCATGGAAAAAGCCTTTGTTTTAGGTCTAGGTCATGCTGCCTAGGTCAATCACTGAGCCATCACTGCCTCCACCTCAAAACTTAGCCATTTCATGACTCCAACGTTGGCTCATATGCTAAATATATGTTTAGGGTCTCTGTCTCCTACCTCACTGTCTCCTACCTCAGTGGTAGTGAGGTAGTGAGGGCTGGTTGATGCTGCTACTCAACAAGCTGAGACTACATGGGAGGTATGTGCTGAATTCTAGCCTACTCTCAAAGCTCTGCACTCTAGTGTGTGTCTGTAATCCCAGTCACTGGGCAGGTTGATTTAGGAGGATTACAAGTTTAAAGCATAAGCAACATAGCAAAACCCTGTGTGAAGGATCTGAGCATTGTGGCATGCATCTGTGGTCTCAGCTATTTGGGAAGCTGAGGCAGGAGAATCATCACAAAGCAAAATACCAATGAGAGTTGGGGAGGAAGGGAAGAAATATGTTATGTTAATGGATGGATAATATGTTAATGGTTGCACTATGTCAGCTATTAACAAATGTTGATAGAAAAATAAACTAGTCAACTTAATAAAGCAGAGTTTTAATTGAGCAAATCTTAATACTATTTAAATCAGGCAGTTGTCCCTGGACTTCTAGACAACTAAAGCTAGTCTTATGGTCACATGGTATTAAAGTTTCGGGGGACCAGCAGTTAGCATAATGGTTATGTTGCTAGACTCCCATGTAGTCGACCATGGTTCAAGTCCCAGACCTGGCGGTTTAAACTCACTCCGGGCACGTGTGTGTGCGTGCCCAAGATCCTGAGAGGAGAATGGAGGAGACGGGATTGCGATGTGGCCATCTCCCCTGGGGGGTGATTTCTCGCTTTCTATCTCTCTGTCTCTCTCTGTCTGTCTGGAGAGCACATGCACCCTATAGCGAAAACCTCTCAAAAAAAAAAGTTTTGGAGAAGAAAATTGACATGTTTGGGAATGGGAAAGGATGTACAGAAACAAAAGTGAAGGAAGAGGTTCAGAAACAGTTTAGTTGGTTACACTCCAAAGTTTGTCTGCATTAACACAGTTTAAAAGGTGGGATCCATATGATTGACTGAAGCCTAGCTGCTGTGATTGGCTGTAACCTAGCAAGAAAAAAAAAGAAATGAGGTTGCAGTTTGTTTATGGAAACTAACTGGGAGTATGGAGGCTTTTTAAATTTATTTAACAGAAGTATTGGGAAAATGATTATTTTAAAAACAAGAAAATTAGTAGTTTCTAGGGGCAACTGATGTTTACCAAAAAGATTATAAAATGCCTACTATCCAGGCAAGATAATAAATTAAAAGAACATATTGATATAAGTCTGTCAGGGACCAGCAGATGGTTAATGGCTATGTTGCTGGACTTCCATGTAGTCTACCATGGTTCAAGTCCCAGTCCCGGTGGCTTAAACTCATGCCAGGTGCCTGTGTGTGCATGCCCAAGATCCCAAGAGGAGAATGGAGGAGAAGGGATTGTGGCATGACCCTGCTCCCTGGGGAACGGATATATAGATTTCTCACTTTCTGTCTCTCTGTCTCTCTCTGCTTTTTCTGGTGTGCACACATGCCATATAGCAAAAATCTTCTGGAGGAAAAAACAAATATTATGATCCTTTCTCTTAGAAATCTATAGAATGCAACAACACCAAAAATAGACAAATCAGATTAGATCAAGCTAAAATGATTTTGCACAGAAAATAGAATGATAAATACAGTAGAGACTACTCAGAGAATGGGTAAAATATTTGCAAACTATAATTCAGATAATGAATTAATAAGCACAATATATGGGGAACTCAAGCAACTTACCTGCAGAAAAACTAATAATCCAAGGCAGGAGAGGCGAGGTCTTCAGAAGAAGATTCCTCATGGCTCCTGCAAACTAGTTATTTCAGGGTGCAAGAGAAATGAAGATTTTCTACTGATAATTCAGCCTACAGCAAACCAGGTAGCATGATTGAACTTTAAAAATTAGAAAGAAACATACCATCCATCAGATGGCTAGAAATCACCATAGGACCACAAGAAATATGGGAAAGCAAGAAAATACCTCTCCTCCAAGGGAAAAGAATAACTCCTCTTAATCCACAAGCAGTTCAATGGAAATCATGGAAATGTCTGATAAAGAATTTAGAACATTCATAATGGTGAACCTATCAGAGATGGAAGAGAAGAGAGACAATGAACTACTGAAGAGGAAGGAAAAAGAAGTTGATGAGTTCCAGAAGGTGAGGAAATTCTTGCAAGATCTAAAAGAGGAATTACACACTTTAAAAAAGAATCAAACGGAACTGTTAGAAATGAAGTCTATAATACAGGAAGTAAAAATCTCCCTTGAAAGTATTACAAGCAGACTAGATCATACAGAAAATAGAATCTCAGACGTAGAAGAGAAAATTGCTGGCCTAGAAAAATCCACCATGAAGACTGAGAAAATGGCCCAAAATTTGAAAATAATATACAAGAAGTACTAGATACCATCAAACGTCCAAACATCTGGATAATTGGCATTCCAGAAGGTGAAGAGACCCATAAGGACATTGATAATCTATTCCATGAAATCCTGCAAGAAAACTTTCCAAATCTAGAGAGGCATTCAAAGATCTAGTCCTAAGAAATACAAAGGACCCCAAATAGAATCAACCCAAG
>NW_006160189.1:1483399-1483748 GCF_000334495.1 Tupaia belangeri chinensis | reverse complement strand
TCCTAACCTGTTTCCTGGCTTTAAGAAAAGTTTACTTTAGCATTTCTATAATTCAAGTTAAAACTGGTTTTCTTAATAGTACCATGTGAACTTACCATTGAAAATGGTTAGATTATTTAAGAAATTGTGTGATCAATACAATGTGGTTGAGAAAGGAATGAAAGACAGTTGTAGACACCAGAGATAGTGTAAGAAGAGACTGGGAAAGGACAGAAGGTCAGAAAGAGGGGTAAAAAAATTCTAGAATCTAGAAATGGAAATTTTTTTGATAATAACATGCATGATTAAGTCACTATGCAGTAGATCCTGGATGGGAAATCACATTTTGTATGCTGTGATAATGCTTAGG
>NW_006160189.1:1469670-1483355 GCF_000334495.1 Tupaia belangeri chinensis | reverse complement strand
TTGATGACTGCAGTAAGATATATAGCCCCAGCTAGGTGTTACTTTATAAGATGCCTAAAGTTAGTCTTGTGTTCATAGAAATGCATATATCAGCTGTGGTTGCTATGAAAATATTTAGATGAATTAAATTCAATAAAATGTGGGGAGAAAACAGTATAGAAAACAAACATAGATAGCAGAGACAGTGCAGGAGGAGAGTGGAAAATGGCAGAGGGTAAGAGATAGGGAATCAAGAATGAGGACAAAAAGGAAAACATACAGGAAATAAGAAATGGAAAATTATTTGTTGACAATAACATGTATGTTGATGTGCTTGATTGAGACAATATACAGTGTACTCTGGATGGAAAATCTCATTTTGTATGCTGTAATGATGTACAGTGAATGAATGTAAATAAATAAATTTAAATTAAAAAAAAAAGAAAAACTAATAATCCATTTTTTTTGGAGAGGTTTTTAGGGTGCACGCATGTGCCAGAAAAAGAGAGAGAGATAGAAAGTGAGAAATCACCTCCCAGGGAGGATGGCCGCACCACAATCCCTTCTTCTCCATTCTACTCTTGGGATCTTGGGCATGCACACACACACACCAGGCATTAGTTTAAGCCACTGGGCCTGGGACTCGAACCGTGATCGACTACATGGAAGTCCAGTAACGTAACCATTACACCATCTGTTGGTCCCAATAATCCAATTTTAAAGTGGGCAAATGATCTGAACAGACAGCTTTCAAAGGAAGATATATGAATATGCAAAAAATATGGAAAAATGTTCAACATTTTTTATCATAAGGGAAATGCAAGTGAAACCACAATGAGATATCTTTTAATCCCAGACAGAATGTTGTGATCAAAAAATAAAGAACAGATGTGCTAGCAAAGCTGTGATGAAGTGATGTCATATGAACCTGGGCTTTCCCTTGTTGGGAGATCATTTACTACTGACTCAACTTAGTTGCTTGTTATTGGTCTATTTAGCCTTTCCGTTTCATCTTATTTCAATCAAAGTATATTGTATGAGTCCAGGAATTTGTCCATTTCTTCTAGATTTTCTAATATCTTGGTGTATAGTTGCTCATAGTATTCCCTAATGATCTGTTTTATTTCTGTAGTGTCTGTTGTAATATAACCTTTTTCCTTTCTAATTTTCTTTATCTAGGCCCTTTCTCTATTTATTTTTTTAGTCTAACTATTGGTTTCTCAATTTTGTTTATTCTTTCAAAAAAAACCTTCTTTTTATGATGAGTTTTTATTGGTTTTTTTTTCTGTTTTATTTCCACTCTAATTTTTCTTATTTTTTTTCTACTGGTACTTATGGTTTTTTTTCGGTTGTTATTCTTGTCTTTTCAGTTTCTTGAGATGCATCATTAGTTTATTTATTTGCTCTTTGTATTGTTTTCTTGTGAACACTAATTGCTATAAACTTTCTTCTCAGGACTGCTTTTCACATGTCCCAGAAGTTATGAAGAGTTGTGCTTTTATTATAATTTGTTTCAATTTTTTTTCAATTTCTTTTTTAATTTCTTCAGTAGTTTCTAAGTTATTCAAGAGTAAACTGATTAGATATTTTTGACATGAAGAGGAGCTCATTAACACCATAAATCAAACAGAATTTCTGGAGATAAAGGATATAATATAGAAAATCAAAAACTGTCAAAAGTATTAACAGCAGATTAGACCATGCAGAAGAAAAAATTTCCAAACTTGAAGACAAAAACCTCCAATTTAGTCCAAGTAATCTAAAAAAAATTTTTTGAGAAATGAAAATGAGGAGGTTATTCAGGAAATTCTACACACATTAGGCAGTCAGACAGCCACATAATGGGCATTCCAGAAGTGAAGTGATGGGTAAACCCATAGAAAATGTTTCATAAAATATTATATAAAAAAATGCTCAAATCCAGAGAAATGTACAGATCTCCAGAAGCAGGAAATACAAAGGCACCAAAAGTATTAATGTAAGAAGAACCTCTCCAAGGCATATCATTGCCAAAATGGTGAAAGTCAAGGACAAGGATAATATTGTAAGAATAACAAGAGAGAAACATCAAGTTACTTATACAGGGTACTCTCTCAGACTAACATCAGACCTGTCAGCAGAAACTTTGGCAAGGTGGGGCTGACAGATGGCATGGTGGTGAAGGTGTTGGACTCCCACATGGCCAACTGTGGTTTGAGTCCTGGACCTGGCAGCCTGCTTTCTGACTTTCCCTTTTTCTCTGTCTCTGTCTCTCCTTGGTCAAATTAAAAAATAAATAATAATAATAAAATGAAATAGATTTCTTTTTTTTAAAACAAAAACAAAAACAAAAACCTTGGCTTCCTTTATGTCATGGAATGATATTCTTATCTCCTAGAATTGATTGTTTTCTCTTGTATATCACTGAGTTTTATTATGATCAATATTCTGAATTTCTTTACTAACATTTCAGTGATTTCATGCATGTTGTGGGTTGTTGGTTCAGTATTTTTGTGTTCATTTGGGGAAAAGATGGTTTCTTTCTTTTTTTTTTTCTTCCCATATTTGTCATGTCTCTGCAGTGATTCTTAGGCATCTAGTGAAGTATGCACTTCTTGATTTATGGAGTAAATTCTGTATGAGAGGAGTTGTGAAGATTAGGGTAGGTATATCAATTCTCAGGACCCAGGTCTGGCACTGGAAAGGCCAATCTGGGAGAGGTCAAAAACCAGACATGTCTTTCACATTGATTCAAAGCTTGTACCTCCCTTTATTTTCTGAGAGCAGATTGGCTTGCAGAACCTAAATGTGGCTATGTTAAGTTCATACGGAAGGGAGTGGAAGCAAAGGGACTGTCTCCAAGACCCAAAGAGCATGTTCTATGTAGCCTGTGTGAAATGCCTGGGACAAAGTGACTTTTAAGACCTGGATGCAGTTCTGTGAAGGTAATTTGGGAGATGCAGGATGCAGGCCTAGTCAATGCGGGCCATGAAGTCTATTGTTTTCAGGAGCAGATTAGCTCCCAAGACTAAGGTATGGTCCCTGCATAGGTAGTCCAGGAAGGGCCAGTGGCAAGCTGTGTGTCTTCTGATCCAAGCAGGGTTCATGTGCCCACCTGTGATTTCTGGATAGGAATCAGCCCTATTCATCTGAATGCAGTCCTGGCAAGGTGGTCCTGGGGAAGACAGGAGCCAGTCTTGCCTATAAGATCCAAGAAAGGCTGTGTGCCTTCTTGTAATTTCCTGGGATGAGGCATGATCACTACTTGTGTCAAAGGGGAAGGAAAGTGTAGGCCTGCCTTGCCGGAAAGTCAGAGGGAAGTGTCCAGTTTCTACAGTCTCTGTTGGAGGGCAGTTGTCTCATACTCCATGCTATGGTGGGAAAGGTGGGATACATAGATCTCTGATATGGAAGGGCTGGTAGGCTTCAGTCATTGTGACTGTTCACACCATTTCCCCTGATTATAGGGGCCTCTTTACCTCTATATTGTGTCCTCTGTTTCCACCAGGGTATAGAGCTATCAAATTGTCTAGTCCTGATAACAATCCAAACTTCACCTGCTGGTCAGCTCCCAAGATGATCAGACTCTCCAGGCTCAGGGCGAGGTTGAGGTATATGTTTTAAATTTTTTTCTGAAGTGGAATATCAGTGTACTGCCCTACAAGAGTGTTAGCCTCATACTCATTCTGCAGATGATGAGTCTCACAGTCTGAATGAAGAGTATAAAATTTGGAGTTCTGGAGGAGAGGTCCTCTTTCCTTCCCTCAACCTATAGCTGAGCAGTACTTGGGAGCCTCACCAAGTTCAGGTGATTGATTCTCTCTTTAAGAGAGAAAGATTCTGTACTCCAGAAGCTCCTGCAGTCATTTTCTGGTGCTGTGCCAGTCTCATTTCACTCCTCTGCTGGAAAAAAAGGCATTTGTTTTTGAAAATTTGGAGCCAGAGAACTGCCACAGTCAGTGCTTTTACTTGGCCATCCTGCCTCCTCCAAACACAAAGTAGTACTTTGATTACATGTTTCAAATGCAAGTGTTTAAAGTACAATGAGTCCTGAGAGCACATATAAAATATCTATTATTTTTTATTACAAATACTAGAGATATTAAATAATAGAGATAATTTATGAGGTGACCTTGCTTACAGAATTTGGATGTAGTTAATATGAGAAGGAGGTATGAAGTACCTTGGCTGAAGGAACATAATAATCAAAGACTTAGAGATCATGAAGTTTGAAAAAAAAATCATGTATGGGTTATTGTTATTGAATTAGTGGGAAGAACACAATTGAATGTAAAGCACCAGCCAAGAGGCAAGTTCAAAATCAGGAATATGGAGCTGGAATAATTAGGGATATGAATTACAAATAGAAAGATGATTTCTAGTTTAAGTTAAAAAAATACCAAAAACGGGAACCAGCAGTTGGTGTAATGGCTATGTCGCTGGACTCCCACGTAGTCGACCGCGGTTCGCGTCCCGGACCCGGTGGCTTAAAACTCACGCCGGGCACGTGTGCGTACTTGCTCAAGATCCTGAGAGGAAAATGGAGGAGAAGGGATTGCGGCGTGACCATCCCCCCTGGGAGGTGATTTCTCGCTTTCTGTCTCTATGTCTCTCTCTGTCTGTCTGGTGAGTGCATGTGCCCTATAGCAAAAATCTCTAAAAAAAAAAAAAAAAAACCAAAACTGAAAATGATTAAATTACTTTCTTATTTTGAAAAATCTATTGCAAGAATAGGTATACACAATGTAAGAATAATCTTCCAAAAATCATTTAATATTTCCTGAAAAGAGTTATATTTTTGCCTATATTTGATTAAAGCTTTCTTCAAAATCATAATCTAATGCAGATACTAGTATTTGCCTTGAATATATTTTTACTTCTACATATCCCTTCCATTGGTTTCTTAGACCATATTTTGGAGGATATATTCTTTAAAATATAATACTGAAAAAAAAAGATTTAATCTTTTTAGCCTATTTATGCCAAACCAAAGCTATGAGGCAAATTTTAAAAGCTTAAATGTGTAAACTCATTTTAACTACTTAAATACATTCTCAAACTTCCTCATTCAAAACATGATCCACATAATCTGTTATTGGTCATAACTTGAATGTATACTAGGACTCCTTAAACATATTTCCTGTTATTTTTAAATGGTACTCTAATGTGATAATGCTATTGTCATATTCTGTTGAAGTATTGTAATAGCTACATAAACTACACAATGAACTGCTGCACAATAGCTTACGGATATGTCTAAAGATATTGTGATTATTGAACTATAAAATAAAAACAAATATCTGTACATTATGTAGCATGAAGTTTTTTTAAATTTATAAATAATAATTTAAAATGGAGATACACTATCTACCTTCATATACTTTTGATTGTATAAGAGATACTTGGCTGGAAAGGCAATTTAAGAATGCAAAGAAGTGGTTAATCCTTGTTCAGAAATTGGTGGTGCACCTGAAACAGATAGTTATTAATAAAATGACCTCAAGGACACAGCCCAGGGGTCCAAGTTTTATGTGCCAATACTTAAGATGCAGACAATCAGAGACATACCTGTGATCTTACTGCTCTAAGTGCCATAAATAATTACACAGGTACAATTGCAAGAGTGCTGTAAATGAGAATCATTCCATTTCCTATAGGTTGAGAGTTTTCTAAAGCTACAGAAAGCTCAAAGTGCTCATATCACATGGATTTTGAGGTCTGGCCAAGTATTCACAGCAATTTGCTGTGGGGCCAAGACTGTCTCCTGACTCCCAGGTAGATTCAGATAAGATCACATACAAAGAACAGCCTTTCCTAGAAAACTGTTTGAAAACTAAGTGATTTTTTTTTCTCTGTGACGTTTTTAATAGCTAAGGAACCCATAAAATTTTATTTTATGCAATAAATGTAAAAAAGATGTTTTTTGCTTTAACTTAAGTTTTCCTTAATAATTAATAAAAAGTGAATATTTTGGTTTGTTTAAAATATGTTTTGAAAGAGGTACTTGTTTCTTTTCTCAATTATTTGCCAAAGCAAAATGCCTTGGCAAACATATGAAAATGGACTAAGATGTTAAGGTAAAATTAGAAAATGTGTTCTATTGAAAATTTGGATTTGTGTGTCACAGTTAAGCATAAATGATCATGTCATGCCTCCTTTTAAAGCTACTTAATGGTATTCCATTACTCTAACAGTAAAACACAAATTCCATACTATGACTCCCAATCTTTGTGTAATATAATAGTGTATGTGTGTGTGCATATATGTGTATATATATATATATATATATATATATATATATATATGTATATATACATTTTTTCTCTACAACTTAATGATTTATCAACATTATCATTTTATTATTATTTTAGTTTTGTCCAAGTTATTTCCTCTATTCAGAATACTCTTTTTTTAAGAATTATTTTTTAAATTACTTATTTTTATTTATTTATTCATTTATTTTAATTTGACCAGAGAGAGACAGACAGAGAGGGAGAGAAAGTGGGAAAGTAAGCCACCAGGTCCAGGACTCTTTACATGGTTAACACGTTGTACAGTTCGTGTTTCATCTCTAACCTCACCTCTTCCAAGAACCTTTCTTAACCGGGTCCCCTTTTTTTCTCTTCAACAAAATAATTGCCTTCAAAAATTCTCATATAGTAGAAAAAACAAAAAATTTTTTTTCACATTCTTATTTGATCTAATAGATAAGATTATTCACAATAATAATGGAAGCAATGTATCCTATAAATACAGTTTATAAATGAGCTAAATGAGTGATGCAATTATATAATAGACAGAATGGAGATCTTAAGAATATTTTGTTACTAAAAGGTACTGGTGCTACTAGTGGTGTGGTATAATTCTATTTGAAGTGAATGTGGATTCATTGTCAATGTATATTGCAAACTGTTGGGCAGCCACAAAATTTAAAAAGTATTATAGTTCATATGCTAAGAATGAGAACATATACAATGCAATCATATACAATGTTCAGTTAAAACCTTAAATATCCTGCACTGGGGTACAGCTGCAATGCATTGGTCAAGAGAACCTGAGTTTCACACAACGACCACAGATTAAACCCCAGCCTGTTCTGCCTGGGACATGTGAGGCATGTCTGTGAATGCCTGGGTTCAATTGCTTGGAAGACAAGGAAGACAACAGAAGCATAGCACGACAGGAAATACTATATTAATTTTAGACAGAGTATTCTTCAAACAATAATATTAAAATAAAGATGGCTATTATAAAAAGATAAAGGGGTCATATTTCTAAGAAGACATAACATATTTTAATGTGTAGATACCTAACAACACATCAAAATATGTGAGGTATGACCTTATTAAACTGCAAAGGAAAATAGATGAATCCATTATGATAGGTGGAGACTTTAATACCCTCTCTCAGAAGTGGACAGATTCAGTGGGCAGAAAATGAATAAAAATAGAGTTGAACTCAGCAGCACCATCAATCAGCTGAATGTGATGGTCATATACACACAACATTATTCCATAGCAATAGAACACACATTCTTCTCAAGCTTACATGGAACAGAAACAAAACAGAGAACATATTCTAGATCACACACCTGACCACATTTAAAAGAATAGAAATTGTAGAATGTTTGTTCTTAGATCATGATAGAATTAAACTAGAAAGCTATGACACAATGATAGCTGAAAAATACCCAAATACTTAGAGATTAGACAACATATTATCAAATAAAATATTAATCAAATAAGTCTAAAGAGAATGTTTAAAGTATTTTGAATTATTTTGATGTAGATATGAGTTACTAAATTTGTGAGATGCAGCAGAAACAGGGCTTAGAAGGAAATTCACAGAGTTGTATGCATATATTTAAAAAGAAGACATATCTAAAATCAATAGAAACTAGGAAAGGGTGAATAATTGAATCTAAAGTGAAAAAAAAGAAAAGAAATAATAAAAATTGGAGCAGAAATGAATGCAACTGAAAACAGGATATTAAAAGGAAAAACATCCAACCAAATAATAGCGGTTATCTGAAAAGATGAATGAAATTAACTACCTTCTAGCCTTACTAAGGAAAAAAAAAAAGGACTCACAAAATGCTAATATCAAAAATGAAATAAAGGCTATTTTTTCCATGGACATTAAAAGTATAATTAAAAAAAAAAAACTATGGAGAACTCTATGCCCACAAATTTGATCACCTTGAAAAAATTAACAAATACCTTGAAGTGAATTCTGGCAAGGATGTTGAACAATGAGAGCTCTTATTAATTGTTGGTAGGAATGTCAAATAATGAAGTCACTTTCAAAGATAATTTGATAGTTTCTAACAAAACTAAATATACTCCTATCATATGATCCAATAATTGCACTCCTTGCTATTTACCCGAATGAATTGAAACTATGTCTATGCAACAACTAGCACAGCACACTGATGTTGGTGTTTTTTAAAAAAATATTTTATTTAACTGTATTTATTCATTCATTTATTTATTTCAATTTGATCAGAGAGGGATAGAGTGAAAGAGAGAGAGAGAGAGAAAGCAAGTCACCAGGTCTGAGACTCGAACTGCAGTCAGCCATGTGGGAGTCCAGCACCCTCAAACACCAAGCCACCTGCCAGCCCCAAGCACATTTATGTTTATATTAACTTATTCATACTTGCCAAAAGTTGGATGCAACCAAGATGTCCTTCATTGGGTAAAGGGTTAAATTGTGGTACATCCACGAAACAGAACATTGTTTAGTGGTGTAAAGAAATGAAGTATTAACATCAAGTCATGAAAAGACAAGGATAACCTTAAATGCGTATTACTAACTGAAAAAAAAGCCAGTCTGTAGATGTTACATATCATGTGACTTTATATGACATTTTGGAGAAAGCAAAACAGTGGAGATAATATAAACTTCAGTGGATGCCAGGGTTTAGGTGAGACAGAAGGATGAATAAGGAAAGACCAGAAAATTTTCAGAATAATAAAATGGTTCTGTGTGATACTATGTTTGTGGATTGATAGCACACATTTATGAAAACCCAGAGAATGTACAACACCAGGGGTGTTGTAAAGTATGGATTTTGAGTGGTAATAGTTTATCAATGGAAGTTTAATTGTAACAAATATGTAACTATGGCACAGATGAGGGTGTAGTAGTGTAGTGAGTATGTGGAGGAAGTACCATATTTGAAAACGCTGCACTTTTGGCTCAATTTTGAACCTAAAATGAACTTAAATAGATCTATGTAATCCTCCTTTAAAATAAAATAAAAGTTTAAAATGCTTAATGATGGTGGTTGTCATGACAAACTTGTTCAAGTAAAAAAGATTTTATTATTAATTTCATTAATTTTCCTGGTAGCGTACTTATCAAACTCAGGTCAAGAACATAGTAAAGCAATATCTTCATTTCCACAGTACTTCTAATTGCAGTTTGATTTGACTTGTTCATAGTTTGCATGTTGCTATGGACAATCTAGTTTTAAAATAAACTAACCGAGTGGGCATAACAATTATGTTTAATTTTGCAGTCTATGTCAGTTACACTAATGCACGTTCCCTCATTCTCTGTCTCTATTAAGTGTTCTATAGTAAAAAAAAATAAATAAATAAAAAATAAAGTAAGGAAAAAAACACAAATTTATGCTGAATTAAAAAGAAAATCATATTGCTGTCAAGACATAAGCAAATTTGTGAAAAAACAATAGAAGATTTTTGCAATACATGTATCCAACAAATTAGTTATATCAGATACATAAGGAATTTCAACAATTTCAATTTAAATAAAAAGCTGAAGACAATTGTTCAAGGCTTATACACTCACTTCTTAAAAGAGGATATCTAAGTTCCACCCACCTACTGAGAGAGTTGAGCCTGGTCTCAGCAGGCCTCTTCCCATGAGAGCACTCCCGGTCCCTGGGATTACCCTTGGAATTTGCAGTGCTCTATCTGCCTGGTACTCTCTGAGGCCTGGGCTCAACTAATGCACTGGGAAACTTGGACCTGGTCTTGGCAGGCCTCTTTTCTTAGGAGGACCTCCCCAGCCCCCGGGATTATCTTTGCCACTCCAGTTCACACATGGTGCCCATATCTCCTTAGCTTATTCCCATCTCATCAAAAATTGAAAGTTTGGTAGAGGATTCAACCACCTGAAGTTTCCTACATAGGCTTTATCTGCTCTGATCTGGGAGATACAGCTCTTCAACAGGAAAACACCTAGGAATGAAGGGTAATACTCCTTCCAAACTATAGAATTTACTCCAATAAATAAGGAAAAAAGTAAATATTGCATCAGATGACAAAAATCCAGGGCAGATTTCAAAGAAACATGATAAAACAAGGAGGTATCTCTCCCCCAGGTGAGAGCAGTCCTCTGTCACCAACAATGGATAGCACAAAGGAAACACAGAAATGTCAGAAAAAGAATTCCAAATATTCATAGTGACAAAACAGAATGAGCTGCATGAGGAAACAATCAGTTATAGAAACTGATAACACCATTCCAGCACATGAAAGAAGAATTCCATAAAGAGATAGACACTCTAAAAAATAATCAAATAGAACTTCTGGAAATGAAGAATACAATAAGAGAAATTAAAATCTTCCTAAAAAGCACTAACAGCAGATTGAGCCATACAAAATAAAGAATTTTTGACCTTGAAGACAAAGTCTCCAATATAGACTAAACCACAAAATGAAAAAACAACCAAGGGGCGGGCTGGTGACATGGTGGTTAAGGGTGCAGGACTCCCACATGGCTGACCATGGTTCAAGTCCTGGACCTGGCAGCTTGCTTTCTCACTTTCTCTCTCTCTCTCTCTCTGTATGTCTCTCTCTGGTCAAATTAAAAAAATGATAATAAGTAAATAAATAAATAAAGTTAAATTAAAAAATCATTCTTTAAAAAAATGAAAAATCGACCAAAAAAATGAGGATAAAACAATGGCAAATTCTAGGCATCATGAAATGCCCAAATATCCATATAATGGGTATTCCAGAAGGTGTAGAAACTGGTAAAGGCATGGAAAACCTTTCATAAAATATGATCTGAAAATTTTCCAAATCTAGTAAAACATGGAGAAATTCAGACCCAAGAAATAAAAATAACTCAAATAAAATCAACATAAAAAGATCCTTTCCCAGTACATCATAGTCAAAGTGGTAAAAACCAAAGACAAAAACAATATTCTAAAGATGGCAAGGGAGAAACATCAAATTACTTATAAAAGTTACCCCATTAGGCTAACATCAGACCTCTCAACTGAAACAATGCAGACAAGGAAAGAATGGAACATTAAAAAAAACATTAAAAACATTAAAAAAAAAAAATCAACCAAGAATACTATATTCAGCAAGATTATCCTTCAAATGGAAAAAACACATAAAAGTATTCTCAGATAAACAAAAACTGAAAGAGTTCACTAATACTAGACAAACTCTCAAGAAATACTGAATACAGAAATAAAAATGTTCCTTGAAAGTATTAAAAGCAGACTAGATCATACAGAAAATAGAATCTCAGGAGAGAAAGTTGCTGGCCTAGAAAAATTCACCACAAAGACTGAGAAACTTGCCCAAAAATTTGAGAATAATATACGAGAAATACTAGGTACCATCAAATGTCCAAACATCCGGATAATTGGCATCTGAGAAGGCAAAGAGGCTCATAAGGGCATTGATAATCTATTCCATGAAATCCTGCAAGAAAACTTTCCAAACCTAGAGAGGCACTCAAAGATCCAGTCCCAAGAAATACAAAGGACCCCAAATAAAATCAATCCAAGAAGATATTCTCCAAGATGCATTATAACCAGACAAAACCACAGACAAAGACAAGATACTAAGATTGGCAAGAGAGAAACATTAAGTTACATACAAAGGATGTCCCATCAGACTAATAGCAGACTTCTCATTGGAAACAATACAAGCAAGGAAAGAATGGGAAAATATATTCAAAGTGTTAAGGGAAAAGCAATTTCTTTTTTTCTTTTTTTTTGGAGAGGTTTTTACTATAGGGCACGTGCACTCGCCAGACAGACAAAGAGAGACAGAGAGACAGAAAGTGAGAAATCACCCCTCCCCCAGGAGGGATGGCCACACTTCTCCTCTATTCTCCTCTTGGGATCTTGGGTACACATGCACACTCGCCTGGCGTGAGTTTAAGCCACCGGGTCTGGGACTTGAGCCACAGTCGACTACATGGGAGTCCAGCAACATAGCCATTACACTAACTGCTGGTCCCAGGGAAAAGCAATTTCAACCAAGAATACTGTACCTGGCAAGATTATCCTTCATATGGGAAGAAAAGACAAGAATATTCTCAGATAAACAAAACCTGAAAGAATTTACCAGCACCAGACCAGATCTCCAAAAAGTTCTCAAGGGAGTGCTATGTCAGGAAAATTAAATGTAGTTACACAGAAATAGGAGTTCGAAAATGAAGAAAATGGCCAACTTAATCATAGGGACAAGTCTGGAGTTGAATATTATATCTCAGAATTCAATTGGGAAGATTGAACCACAATACAAGATAGATTAAGTACATGAGATTGAACTGGTAAAATAGCATTCTGTGACTTTTGACTAAAATATTTCTGCTTTTCTTCTAGGCTTTGTTGTCCAGTTTTAAGAGTTTTTGTCCTATTTTGAGCTGTCAGTAGGTTCATTCACTTACTATTCGAACAGAATACTAACCTGTTTTCATTAATGTGTGTGTGTGTGTGTGTGTATGTATATATATATACATATATATATATATATATGTATATATATATATAACTAGAAATAGAAAATTATTGATGATAACATACATGACTAAGCCACTATGCAGTAATATTCTGGATGGGAAACCACTTGTATGCTGTGATGATGATTAGGGGATGAATGTACTTTAATTCATTAAAAAAAGCTTCAGGAAAAAAATGCATATTTGATGACTGCAGTAATCTATATAGCCCCAGCTAGGCGCTACTTTATAGGATGTTCGTTCTACTTTAGGTTTATGCCTAAAGTCAGACTTGTGTTCATGGATATGTATATATATCAGCTGAGCTTGCCACTGGGAATATTTAGATTAATTAAGTTCGTTAGCAAATCAATAAAATTGGGGGAAAATGCATAGAAAGCAACCATGGATACCAGAGATAGTATGGGAGGAGGGTGGGAAATGGCAGAGGGTGAGAGATAGGGAATCAGGATGGCAAAAAAAGCAAAATATACAGGAAACAAGAATTGGAAAATTATTTGTTGATGATGACATGTATGTTGATGTGCTTGATTGAACCAATATACAGTGTATTCTGAATGGGAAATTATGTATAGTGAATGAATGTAAATAAATGAATTAAAAAAAAATCCCAGGAAAAAAAAAGTATACACCATGATCAGGTAGGCTTTATTCCAGAGATGCAAGGATGGTTCAACATATGCAAAACAATAAATGTAATACATCACAATAACAGAATGAAAGATAAAAACTATATGATTATATCTATTGATGCGGAAAAAACATTCAATAAAATACATTTCTTCATGATTAAGACTCTCAGCAAAATTGATATAGAAGGGACATTTCATTAACACAATGAAAGCCATCTATGAAAAACCTATAGTGGGGACCCACACCGAGCGAGGCGGCGGGAGGGCGGAGGGCCCTGCTGCGGGCCCAGCCAGGCCCTGCGCGGCCCCCGCCACCCCCGGGACCCGCCCTGAGCGGGGCGGGGGGGGCCCCACCCC
>NW_006160189.1:1457842-1468857 GCF_000334495.1 Tupaia belangeri chinensis | reverse complement strand
GGAAAATTATTGGCTGAGAACATGTATGTGGATGTGCTTGATTGAGCCAATGCACAGTGTATTTTGATGGAAAATTCATTTGTTTGTTGTGATGGTGTAAAGTGAAAAAAAAAAATAAAACAAACAAACAAAAAACCCTATAGCTAAAATTACACAGAATGTTCCACCAAAAACTGGCACAGGCCAAGGCTGCCCACTTACTGCACTCCTTTTTTTAACATAGTACAGAACTTCTAGCCAATGCAATTGGACAAGAGAGTCAAATAAAAGGCATTCAATAGGAAAAGAAGTGAAATTATCTCTATTTGCAGATGACATGATTCTATACATAGAAAATACAAAAGAATCCACAAAAACAAAGACTAAAACTCCTGGAAGTGATAAATGAATACAGAAAAGTGGTAGAATACAAAATAAACATAGAAAATCTGTATGATTTTTTATACACCAACAATGGACAAATTGAGATAGAACTTGAAGAAAGTCATCCCATTCACAATAGCCACAAAAACAGTAAGGTAACTAGGAATAAACATAACCAAAGAAGTCAAAGATCTCTACAAGGAAAACTATAAAATACTTGAAAAATAAATTAAAAATGACTCAAAAAAGTGGAAAAAATCCCATTTTTCTTTTTTTTTTCATTTTAGCAGTTTTTAATAAGAATGGCATATAAGATTATTTTACTCCTGCATCTTCTCGATTGTTTCTTCCTTGTATTTGCCCTTTTCTTTTCCTACTTGGCGAGACTTGGCTTTCCGTTCAAGGATCTTTTTGCGTTCTTTGTCCAGCTTTAGTCTGGTGATAACCACCTTGCTGGGGTGAATCCCCGCACGGACCGTTGTGCCATTAGCCTTTTCCTGCTGCACCCGCTCAATATAGATGACATATTTCTTCCTGTAAACTTGGACCACTTTGCCAATTTGCTGACCCTTATAGTGTCCTCGCACAACCTGAACTTCATCATCCTTTCAGATGGGCATAGATCGCAAGATGTACTTCTGCCTCAGCTCTTTGGAAAGAGGGGAAGACATTATTTTCCTTCGGATGTGGGAAGGTGCATTGAAATGTCTTTTACGGTTCTTGCTTTGGTCAGAAGTCACAAAAGGATTGAACTTCATTTTGGCCGCTGCAGCTCCGGCGATGGCCACCAAAAATCCCATTTTTCTGACTGGAAGAATTAATATAATTTAGATGTCAATCCTACCCAAATTAATCTACAAATTTAATGCAATTCCAATCAAACTACTAGAGATAGTTCTCACAGAACTAGAAAAAAAACCCCACAAAATTTGTCTGGAATCACAAAAGGCCCTGTATCATCAAAGCAATACTTTGCAAAGGGAATAAATTAGAGGCACTCACTTCCTGACCTCAAAATATGTTATAAACCTGTGATAATTAAAACAGCATAGCATTGGCATAAAAACAGGCAGATAGCCCAATGGAATAGAATTGAGAACCCCAAAATAAACTCCAAAATATACAGTCAATTCATCATTGACAAAGGACATAAGACAATGGGTGGGGGTGGGTGAAATCTCTTCAGCAAATGGTACTGGGAGAACGGACTGTCAATTTGCAGAAGAATGAAACTGGACCCTTATCTGCCACTACCAATAAAAATCAACTCAAAATGGATTGAAGATCTAAACATAAAACCTCAAAGTATGAAACTACTGGTGTGTCTACACAGGAAAAACTCTTAGAGACCTTGGAGTGGGTAAAGACTTTTTAAAGAAGATCCCCAAAGCACAGGCAATCGTCTCAAAAATAGACAAATAAGACTACATTAGGCTGAGAAGATTCTGTACAGCAAAAGGAACAAAATTAGAGTGAGAAGACAGCTCTCGGTGTGGGAGAATATATTTGAAAACTATACCTCAGATAAGGGACTGATAACCAGATTAAATGTAAATAATATCAAGCAGTTTACCTACAGAAAAATAATCCAATTAAAAGATGGGGAAAATGAGTTAAACAGACAACTCTTTAAGGAAGACATACAAATGGCCAAAAGGCATCTGAAAACATACTCAGCATCTCTTAGCATAAGGGAAATGCAAACCAACATGATGATGAGATACCATGTAACCCATCAGAATGGCTAAAATTGGAGACCAGTAAGTGGTGTGGTGGTTAAGGTGTTGAACACTCCCACATGACTGACCATGGTTTGAGTCTTGGACCTGGTGGCTGGCTTTCTCACTTTCTCTGGCTTGCTCTCTCTCTGATCAAATTAAAAAATAAGTGAATGAATAAATAAGATTAAATAATTCCTTTTTTTAAAAAAAGAATGGCTAAAATAAAAAAAAAGACGATAAATGCTGGTGAGGCTGTGGTGAAAAAGGAACTCTGCTAAACTGTTGGTGTGAATGTAAATCAGTACAACCGTTGTGGGAATGATATGGAGATTCCTCAGAAACCTACAAATGGAATAATTCCACTCTTACATAATTACCCAAAGGCTAGAAAAATCCTCAGAAAAGCACTTGCACATCCATGTTTATTGCAGCATTATTCATGATCACTAAGACATGGAACCAACCCAAATGTCCACAAACTGATGAATGGATTGAAAAAGGGTGGCATATATACTCTATGGAATTCTACTCAGCCATAAAACACAATGAGACCTTAACACTGATACAAAGTAGATGAATACAGGTACCAGCAGTTAGTGTAATGGCTATGTCACTGGACTCCCATATGGTTGACCGCAGTTTGCGTCCCGGACCCAGTGGCTTAAAACTCACGCCAGGCGCGTGTGCCTGCGTGCCCAAGATCCCAAGACGAGAATGGAGGAGAAGGGATTGCAGCGTGGTCATCCCCCGTGGGGGGTGATTTCTCACTTTCTGTCCCTCTGTCTCTGTCTGTCTGTCTGGTGAGCACACACGCCCTTTAGCAAAAACCTCTCCAGAAAAAAAAGGATGAATACAGAAGACTTAATGCTAAGTAAAGAAAGTCATACTATGAAAGACAGAGTTTGTATATCCTCGTTCAATATGTATCAAATGTCTGTGCTCTCTTGTAGAAACTGAAAGATTAGAAGGTATAATAGCAGGGATGGCAACTGTAGATAGTAGAGATAGTGGTGGAGGAATTAATAAAGGGAGGGAGTGGAACAGAGAGAACAAAACAAACAAACAAATGATACATTTAACTGACACAAAAGTAAAGAATGATTTGCTGATGATAATGTACATGATAATGTCTTTGTCTTGACTGAAATGCAGTCTATTTGTACTGGGAAACAAAACTATATTGCAAACTAGAAAGATGTATGGTGATTACATGTAAATAATACATATATATATATAAAAAGAGAATATCTATATGGCCAATATGCATGCGAAAAAGATATTTACTTAACAATTCTCAGGAAAATGGGACTTAAAATCATCCTACAAGTCTAGTGCACACTGACCTGAATAGCTAATGAAAAAGACTGAAAATATCTTGTTTTCCAGAAGATATAGATCAAATGAAATATTATACACTGTTAATAGACTTGTAGAAAAATAACTTTGAAAATTATTTGCAGTATGTACTTGTGTTAAATGAACATACGCCTTATCGCTGAATAATTTGATTTCTAGATAGATACTGGACAAAATACAGAATATATAAATGTAAATATGTATACATTTACATATATGTGTGTGTATAAGTCCTTGGAACAAGCTACAGAAATGCTTATCCAGCACCATCAGTAATAGCTCCGAGCCAAGGACTGCCCAATTGTGTGTGTGTGTGTGTGTGTATATACACATATATATTCAGTGGAATAGACTTGACTATTCTACAATAATAAGATGAATAGACCGCATACAATGAAATAGTTAATCACAAAAACAATAGCAAGTGAAAGAAGTAAGACATCAGAGAGTGTATACTATATACATGAAATTCAAATACAAGCAATACTCATCCATCAAATAGTGACTATATAGTTACAGAAAAGGAGTGTGCAGAGAAATTTAAGATAATAATAGTGTTTTTTTTTTTTTAAGTTTATTTATTTGTTTCCATGAGAAGGACAGAGACAGAGCAACAGGCACCCTCAGCAGGATTTTTACACCACAATCCATCTTCAGTCTCAGTCAGACTGGCTCACTGACACATGCATGCCCCCATGCTAAGGGAGATCCCAGGACATGAACCTAGGACTTTCCCCAGGTAGGTCCAGTTGTGTTATGGCTGTGCTACTGCCTGGTATATATATATATATATATATATATATATATTTTTTTTTCTTTTGGAGAGGTTTATGGTATAGGATGTGTATACTCGCTAGAAAGACAGAGAGAGACAGACAGAAAGCGAGAAATCACTCCCCAGTGGGGATGGCTATGCTGCAGTCCCTTCTGCTCCACTCTCCTCTTGGGATCTTGGGTACACATACACGTGCACCTGGTTTGAGTTTAAGCCACCGGGTCCGATACTTGAACTGTGGTCAACTACATGAGAGGCCAATGACATAGCCATTATGCCAATTGCTGGTCCCTGGCCTATATTTTAATTCTCAATTTGTGTCTCTGTTTTATTTCTTGAGTGCTACATACATAAGACTGTTTCTTTTATGAAACTTAATTCATGTTTATGATTTGTGAATTTTTATGTATGAGGATGGTTATAGTTCAGTTTAAAAGTTTACAATCCCAAAATGCATGTAAGAAAGATTTTTGCTTATTGTCATGAAGAAGTTCGTGGGAATGGACTTGCTCTCTCATTGTATATAAAGAGAAAACTGGACAAAATATACCAAGCTCTTGGAAAGCAGAACATGCAGGATCATGTTCCCATAAAAAGAAATCAAAATATGTAAGCCTTATACTCATCCCAGCTTTTTGCCTGGAGGAGCAATCCAACTTTGCAGACCATGATGTCAGGAGTGAAATCCAAATGAGAGCATTGTGGTCTCAATAAATGGAGACCAGGAGCTAGAGATCAGAGTTTGGGGCAGCTGTTGGCTGAAATTTGCTCGTCCACCCTGTCTTTCCATGCATCTGAGAAGAAAAAAGAAAAAGAACAACAAAAACAAAACCCTGAATTGATTTTATTTTTCAGTTTAGCTTTTAAAGTTTATTTCTTAGTGAGAAGGACCCCAGACAGAATCTTGCCATACTGCAATCCTCCTCAGGCCTTCCAGCCAGGCAGAACCACAGGCCCGCTCGGTGATTTCCTACTGACCACAGTCTGAGTCCCAGGCCTTCCACATGTCTCCAGTATCAGGCAGTTGTGCCCTACCACCTGCTCCACTGACCTTTTTTTTTTTTTCAGAATAGTTTAGCCACAGTTCATGTTTGGTACTTTAGTTTTTCTGAGATATGACAATTACCCATAGTAACAAACAGTAATTTTGCCTAAAATATAGAGTTGACGGAAAAGTCATGACACATTTTTGCATAGAAAAATATGTCATAACTTTTCTAATGAATAATAGTTTAATATGGAAAGTCAGACTCTTCTGGACTGCGAAAAGGAATATGTTTCAAGGTTTCTGAAACTGGCATTGAGTTTAAGTTTTTCTCTTTTGGTCTAAAACCCACAGATGGGACAATTTCTCTTCCTTCCCCTGCACCCCCCCCCCCCACACACACACATACAGTAGACATTAGAAAGCGGCGACTTTCATTTAGTCTGACGGGATCAGCATCACCTGTAACATAAGAATTAGCTGAGCCTCTGAGAAGCCCTATATTGACCTCAGTCATTTTGTTCCGTAATTCTTCAAAAGCAGGCCAGGGGCTCACTGGTGAACATGCTTGCAATACTGATGTTTGTGCAATGGAAAACTTTAGGAAGGGAATTCTATTTCCCCGAGCAAGTTTCCAAGCACTAAACTCTCTTTGAAATAATAAAAGAGGTTAGAGACTAACTTAGGGAACAGATTCAATTTTTCAATGTGGCATTAATAGGGGCAAAGCAAAGAGACAGATTGCATTGACAAGGAAACAAAAATGGATAATGGATTTAATAGCTTGAGTTCTAATGGAAAAAATAACATTCTCCATGAGATTGTCGTATTTTTAAAAAATGTGGCTACCATTAATAGTTCATACATGGACAAAAGAAAGCTTACATGGTGGTATATAAATCACTAAAAAGTTTTCAGCAAAATCAAGTGACAGTATTTTTGTTTCTTCCTATGTATTATCTTCTTTATTATTTATATTCTCAGTAATTTCTTGTGTATATAGTGTCATTGATACTGTTTGCTGCATTGAATATTAACCTGTGGTTTTCAAGTTTTTATTGGTTATAATGAAAAACATCAATAAGAAAAAGCATGAAGCTACTATTGATGTTACAATAATTATTATTATTTTTAAACTTTTTGAGAGGTTTTTGCTATAGGGCACATGTGCTATCCAGAAAGACAGAGAGAGACAGAGAGATAGAAAGCAAAAAATCACCCCCCCAGGGGGGATGGCCACGCTGCAATCCCTTCTCCATTCTCCTCATGGGATCTTGGGCACACACACTCATGCACCTGGCGTGAGTTTAAGTCGCCAGGTCCGGGACTTGAATCACATTTGACTATGACATGGGAATCCAGCGACATAGCCATTACACTAACTGCTGGTCACACAATAATTATTTTCTAAGTATATATGATAATTGTTAGATTCAGTATGTGATTGATGGACTAATCAAGGAACATTTCAGTTTGTATTTTGTTAATTATGCCTACTCATTACATAAGACATTCATAAAAGCTCCATCAACTCAAAGCTTTGAAAGTTTCAAGAAATTGGTGGATTCCATAATAATGGATACATGACCATAACCCAAAATTTTACAAATAATTCAGGTAATAAGAGGACACTTGAAAATGTCAAATTAAAACCTCTGATTTAAGCTATAAGATAATGATTTAGCAACTAGATGGAACGATAAGAATAGGATGAAAGATAGAGTTAAAATGCAAAAAGAAAAATACTTGAGTGTCACAATTGACCTCAAAAGGCATGAGAACCCTAAAGAATAAGATATAATAAAGGATTGCTATTTGAAAAATGAATTCAGTTTTGTCAGTGTACAAACTGTAATTGTGATTCTTTTATGAGAAAGGGTGGAGAGAGTATCGCAGACCTTGACAAAAGGAAAGGGAAACAGAAAAAATAAATCAGAATGCCTAATAAGAACAGACAACGAAAAGTACACATTAGCAAATTATTTTTCTGTTCTACATGCTACAATAGTTGTTCAAGTACTTGATAATATACGTATCAATTCTGAACAAAGCTCTATCAACTGATATTAATGAATGAATGTTCCTATATCTGATTCTAATTTTCCACTGTTAAAATTTATATAAATTATCATCGTTAGTCCTATTAAACATCTATTGAAGAGCTACACCTTCCTAAGCACTATCCAAAGAAATGTAATAAATGATTAGAAATTCATTAGTAGAATATTCTTTGAGTAATGAATAAAAAGCATTTAAAATTACTTAGTCATAGAAACCTATTGTATACAAATGTACTATGTGCTTAAAAGGTATGGACAAGCCAGTCCTGTGATTACAGGGGAGGGATCCTACATGACTAACTGGCAGTTTGAGTCCTGGACCTTGTGGCTTGAAAAACATGGTGTGTGTCCTTGCTTGCCCAGAATCTCTAAAGGAGAGATGGAAAGAAGAAATTATGGTGTGACACACCTGGTGGTAATTTCTCATTGTCTCCTTCTCTCTACAGAGTTGAGTGCATACACCCTCTGGCAAAAACAAACACACACACACAAAGTTAGGTGTATGTCTCATAGAACGTGGAATATGAAGCTGCCTTTTTTGGTATCTACACCATGAACTATGTGCCTGTTTCTCTGCAGATATCTCACAGATGTTAAATCTTGTTCAAACCAACCAACAAAATTAATCTAGGAGTGGCATTTCTACAGAGAAATTAGGGTACCAAGACCATTAACTGACTTATTAAGAGTTTAATCAATACATTGGAGTGGAAACAGAAGATATGTGAAACTAATGTGGATGTTAAAATATTTTTGTGTGTGTTATTTTGTTGCCAGAGTGTATATGATGAAAACTGTTAGTCAGCATGTGAATGATTAAACAAAGAACATTTCAGTATATAATTTTATTAATTGTCTCACTCGTAAGATATCAACCAGCTAAATACTTTTTCCATTAGTGAGAGAGTTTTCCTCTATCTCTGCTATTCTAAATTGTCTACAAGGTTAATTTTTTTTTTTTACTCTGCAGTGCTGTGCCCAGTCATTTTTTGATATAGGACTTCATAAAATAAAAATGTATTATAATTTCTTGCTTTCTTTTGTTATTTCTTTGCTTTAGTTGAAAATGTTCATATAGTCTCTATTACTAATTACTATTTACTATGTCTATTACTAATAGTTTTTATTAGTAGCAAACTCCTATGTGGACGTGTTGGATTTTTGGAAAAGTCATAACATATTTTTCTATGTAGAAATGCATTATGACTTTTCCGACAACCTAATATATAAAACTTTTGGCTAATTTAGACAAACATGACCCTTGTAGAAATAGAAATAATGAAAGAAGCTTAGAAAGAAGAGAAATGAGGTAGCTGTTGAATGGAGACTAGGAAGAGCAAAAAAGCTCAATGTTGAGATGGAAGAAGGCTGCCAACCATTGTACTGGTGGCCTCCTGTGAGTTTCACCAAGACAGTAAGAGGATTTGAGACAGTAATTTCAGTCTACAAAAAAGTTAAAAGCTATTGTTCTTACTTATCATATGACCAGTCATGTTAGCTAGCTGCTAACCCCCCACCCCCCACAGCCACCTTCAGGCCAATCCATGCAGAGAAACTTTGCTAATAATTTCACAAACTCCTCTTGTTTTTTTGGAGAGGTTTTTGCTATAGGGCGTGTTTGCTCTCCAGAAAGACAGAGAGAAACAGAGAGACAGAAAGCGAGAAATCATCCCACAAGGGGGATAGCCATGCCGCAATCCCTTCTCCTCCATTCTTCTCTTGGAATCTTGGGCACGCACGCACACGCGCCCAGCCTGAGTTTAAGCCACTGGGACTGGGACTCGAACTGCAGTCGACTACAGGGAAATCCAGTGAAGTAGCTATTATGCCATCTGCTGGTCCCCACAAACTCATCTTTTAAATACAGATTTGTACAAAGTCTCTGAATAAACCTTGTAGTTTTTCCTCCCCACTAAGTATGTTCAATATTCATCTGGTAGCCATCTTGCTGTTTTCTCTAAGCCTGTGTGCTTCTCATCGTTGTCTGTCATCCTCTTGAGCACAGTTCCTAAGTTCTGAGAATTAATACTATGTATATTCAATGGCATATACACTAATACCATAATAACTATAGTTAATTGTCTTGCAACCTTGGCTGCTGCTTGAACACAACACCCCTCAATACAAAGCAGGCCAACTTCATTACAGTTCTTCTCTACTAAAGCATTCCTAAAATGAATTTATTTCTTACAGTTCTGGAGGTTGGAAAGTTCAAGATTGGGTGGCAGTATCTGGTTGGCTTCTGGTGAAGGTCATAGGCTATCAGATGTATGGCCTGCAATTTTTTTCTTCTGATCACCAGCAAGCAACTCTGAAGAGAATTTCCAGTTTTGCTTTTGCTTTTCATTTGTCAAATTAGATCCACTTGAGCTTCTTGTGGCTTTATATTTTGCACAGCTTCAAAAATAAATTTAGTTTTTCAAGTGGAATAAATGAGAACTGCTACAGGGCACCCAGACAGTTGAGCAGATTTTAAACTACTTAGGAAGAAACTTCCTAGATAAATGTTCAAACATTCAGTTGAGATTAATACTGAAAAAGTAGTAGGAAGAATTGCATAATCTACCACATATTCACTTGCAAAAGATTATAAGGATAAATAATTAGGGGTTACAGACATTGTCAAAGCTATTGAAAAGAAAAAGTTTACTTTTTAAAACAGCACCCATTTTGCTGATTTGAGGAGAAATGAAGAGAAAGAAAAGCAGACTGAGAGAAAATAACTGTAAAAAAGTACATTTTATGTAGCAAAGCTCTTTGAAGATTGCATACTATCTGAATTTAAGTTACTGGGTATTTCAGATATTTGTTCTACGTGACAAACAAAATTCACTGATTCACAGTCTCCCAACATTCTCTAGTAATCTGACTGGCAAAATTATAGCTGAAGGGAAACTGATTAAAAAATAAAAACACTTTTGGGACCAGCAGTTAGCATAATGGCAATGTCGCTGGACTCCCATGTAGTTGACTGCAGTTCGAGTCCCGGACCCAGTGGCTTAAATCTCATGCTGGGCACATGTGCATTCGTGCTCAAGATCCCGAGAGGAGAATGGAGGAGAAGGGATTGTGGCATGGCCACCCCCCCCCCGGGGGGTGATTTCTCGCTTTCTGTCTCTCTGTCTCTCTCTGTCTGTCTGGCGAGCACACGTGCCCTATAGCAAAAACCTCTCCAAAAAAATAAAAAATAAAATAAAAACACTTTTCATTACAAGTTCAAAGGATGCATGACACTATCTTTTTGCTGTATATTAGTTCTGTTTTTCTTTTAATAGACCAATTAAAGGTAACTAGTTTTGCTCCCAAATTTCTGCATTAGGATTATGTGCTATACATTATATTTCTATAAATGTGTGGTGGCCAATAGACACTGGGCTATAGACTGCATGTTTCAAAATAGGCAGGAATAAAACAAGCAAATGCTGTTCTCTCGCTCTTTTTTCTATTTCTTTTCTGAGAGGATTGGTCAAATCTAAAGAGGTTCTTAAGAACTTTTATTTTTTTATTTAATTGCTGGAGGGTATGTACATGCACCAGAGAGAGAGAAGGCATCCCCAATGAGATGTGCTCACTCCATAATCCCTTCTCCTCCATTTCTCCAACCTGTCTGGAGTTAGAGTATTTATGCACAGCTCCCTTTATGGTTTTTAAGCTGCTGAGGCCTAGATTCAAACTGTGACTGGCTATGGGGATCCAGCTCTCTTTACCACTGTGCTACACAATGGAACATTTTTTGAAAGAGCTACCATTATAAC
>NW_006160189.1:1373363-1457811 GCF_000334495.1 Tupaia belangeri chinensis | reverse complement strand
TATTCTAACAAAAATATAGCAAGCACTTTTTTTTCCCATCCAAATAATAAAATATACCTCAGCAACTATTATAAGGATGAACCACCTCATGTAATTTACACATAAAATTGCAATATATTCCATAATGTTTATTTGGATTGGCATATTTTAGTTAGAATAGTCACATTATTATTATTATTATTATTATTTATTTTAATTTAAATTTAATCACGTTTATCTTTACAGTGTACAACATTGCTGTTCCCAGCATAAATAAAGTGCGTATCAGTCAAGACAAAGACATTACTATATACATTATCATCAGAAATTAAACTTACTTTTTTTTCTTCCCTGTTTCCCTCCCTCCTTCTATTACCCACCCCATATTACCTCATCCTTACTATCTCTAGTATCTACCATTGCCCTCCCTGTTTCTATAACTTCCAAACTTTCAGTTTCTGCTGTAGAGCTCAGACAATCGGTGTATATTGAGTGGGGACATACAAAGTCAGTATTTCATGGTCTGGTGTGTGCTTCACTTATCATTAAGTCTTCCATATCTATCCACTTCGTATCAAATGTCAGGGTCTCATTGTTTTTTTTTTATGACTGAGTAATATTTCATAGAGCGCATATGCCACATTTTTTCAATCCAATCATCTATTGTTGGACATTTGGGTTGATTTCATGTCTTAGCGATTGTAAATAGTGCTGTAATAAACCAAGATCTGCAAGTGTTTTTCTGATGAGGGTTTTTCTATCCATTGGTAAATATCTAAAAGTGGAATTACTGGGTCATATGATAGTTCTATTTGTGAGTTTCTGAGGAATCTCCGTATCATTCTCTACAGTGGTTATACTAATTTACATTCCCACTCACTGTGTAGGAGAGTTCCCTTTTCACCACAGCTTTGCCAGCACTTATCATTATTATTTTTTAAATTTTAGCTATTCTTAGTCACATTATTACTGAATATCAAACAAGCTACAGAGTCCATCATTCGTGCACTTGAATCAAAATGACAGGGAATATTAATATGATAACCACACAGCACTCCAGATGCTTTTTTTTCCTATTCCTTATATTTTATTGTCAGTGGCAACAGTGTGAATTTGTGTTTTGTTTTTGTTTTTGTTTTTATTTTATTTTATTTTATTTTTTTTAAGAATAACTGCATCCTTAGAAGAACAGAAAAGAGTATAGAGCTCATGATCTTCTAAAAAAAATATAAAAGAACTTTGAGGTCAAGAATTAATACATAAATGCTGTGAGGAAATGACTTACAAAACAACGATGAAACTCCCTGTGAACAATTTTCTTGTGCTTTTTCCCCCACAGATTTTTGTATGCATGCCTCTACATGTATGTTTACAAATTAAAATACATAAAAATTGATAATGGTGTATTTTAACTTCTGCAGGATGGGCATTGGAGGTAAAGATGAAGATCAAAGTTACAGCTACCAAAATTTAACCTTCCACTCTTAAACTATAAAATATTCCCCTTTTCAGTTTACCTTTCTTACCTTATTTATCCCCAAAGTTATTTAAAATGAAATCTTACTCGAAGACTAATTTGTTTCTATGATAATTTTCCTATCTCAGAAAAAGTTTCATATTGTAGATTTGTTTTAAATTATATTTTCATTTAAAAAAACTTTTTTCCTGGCAAAAAATTTCAGAATATAGGGAGAGACTTGGAGAAGTTACGATTGGTGAGGCGTTACCAGACCTCTTCTCCATTGTCTTCATTGTTGCATGTATCGGTCTAGGTTGACGAAGGTAGAATTCATACATGATTTTATGCTGGCTGCATGATAATGGCAAACCATACAGAAGTGGGGATCAGGATAATTGTGGCACTGATGTTGTAGATTTGACTAGGAGTGAATTGATTACCCTCTTTGGTGCAGTTCCCGCATATCTCTAAAATAAAAGGATTATGCTACATATATTCTCTAAAATGTACTTCTAGATGTCTGATTTCCTGTTTTTTTTTTTTTTTTTAAAGACCCATTTTTAAGTAAATAGTTAACCACACATACAGATGTTTGGTTTGCTTTCTTTCATTTATATCTAGTTTATCCATGATCTGTAAATTACTTGGATTTATAAGGTCATTATTTGGCAGTTCTGTAACATTTACATTTTAGGAGTAATGTAAGGTACTATAAATAATGCCTTGGGGGCCAACAGATGGTGTAGAGCTTTCAATGTTGGACACCCAAATGGCCGACCGTGGTTAGAGTCCTGGACCCAGTGGTCTGAGAATCAGGCCGGGTGTGCATGCATGCGTACCCAAGATCCTGGGAGGAGAATGGAGGAGAAGGGTTAGCATCATAACCATCTCCCCGGAGGGTGACTTCTCATTTTTCCCTTCTCTGTCTGTCTCTCTGGTGAGCACACATGCCCTCAGGCAAAAATATCTTAAAAAAATAAAAATAAATAATGTCTTGAACATAAAATATGGCAAGAATGTATAAAACGAAATCAATAGTCTGTCATTTATTTATTTTAGAAATCATGTATTCTAAAAGGTCCTCTGTTGAGAGCACTATTACATTCCATTAATATCATATGTAAAACCATTTTGTGATACACATATTGATTTGAAACAGGATATTTAAAATGTGACCAAAAAACTTAAACCTCATTCCTCTTTGATGTATACTCATTACATGAGGGATTTTTTAGAAGCTGAACATTCTGAATCAAATGATGATCAGTTCCAAATATGACACATACTCACGTGAGAGGTGAAAATTAGTGAACTGATATAATTTTATTCGAGGCATGTTTTCATTGTCATTCTACAAACACTCTTTTCTTGCTAATTGAACAGCATGACAATCCTCAGAAACCCAGAGTACTTGAGTGAAAATTCAATAAGTAAGTTAAGAATATCAAATGGTAACCAGGCCTTGGGGAAGCTATAGAATTGAAACACAACTTTTTTTTTTTTTTGACATTTTGTAGTGTAGCTCTGGTGATCTGTTTCAAAAACTGTCAAAAAGATGCTAACTGGACTTAGGCGTTTAGCTTGATTCTTAAACCAAATCATCAGCCTGTCTGGTCTTAACTGCCATTGGCCATTTAGAAAGAAACAAAACAAAACAACAAACAAACAAACAACCTGAGTTTTGAAAGAGTAAAAACATTAAAATCACCAAATTGATACTGTGTCCTGGTAGAAGCCCTTTCTAAGTTTCACTGCGTGAATTCAGCTGGGGCAACCGGATAATGAAGGCATCGGCAGTGATGTCAATAGGACTTGACAACAAACACATCCCCCAAGAAATGATGTTTAGCAATTATGTCATCTAAAGTGATAGGGGAATCATCAGCCTCCATTTGTTTCAGTAGTGATTTTACTTTCACTTTCTCAACATCAATAAAACAGTCGTCCCCACATTTATTATACTGGATACTCAAGTAAAGCGAAGGAAATCAACATCAGAGTCTCAGTGCTTTTGTGTTCCACTCTACCAAGGAAAAGGAAAGAACAAGAAATACATTGATGATTTGGTATTTCGAATTATTGACAATGATATGCTTATTCAAAAATACAACTCATAATTCTATGAACCATAAAGTTATTAGACCTCAGGGCTTGAGGAAACCTTAAAAGTTATCCGACTTCTATGGACCATCTGGTGGTGTCGTGGTTAAGATGGCCTGATTCCACATGGTCAACTGGACAGTTTGAGTCCTGGGCCAAATAGCTTGAAAAGCACGCTGGGTGGATGTGTTCCACCTCCAGACAGGATGAAGAAACAGAGGAGAAGGGATTGTGGTGAGACCATCCCCCATGGGTGGGGGAGGGGTGGTGCTTTCTCACCTTCCCTCTCTCTTTCTGTCTCTCTTTGAGGAGGGCATGTGCCCTCTAACAAATTTTTTAAAAAAGTTATCTAACTTTTAATCCTGCTGTTTCTGTATTCCATAATATTTGAATACAGAATATGTTAAATTAAGTCATTAAACCATCAAGATCCTAATTATTTTAAGGACAACTTAGGACAAATAACACCAAAATAGTAATATTTATTACATGCCTCCTGCTTTCTACACAAGGTACCAGGTACCAGGTACTTCATGCACATTTTTTTCATTTGATGTTTTACCTCATATGAAATAAATGCTATAAACACTTGTAGTTTTTAGTGAGACAATTTTGGCTTAGGAGGTCTTCAGGACATGCCCAGAGGCACAAAGGCAATAAATGGTGACTCTGGTGAAGGTGACCCTGAATCACTGCCTATCTGGATATATAGAGAGAGACTTTTTGATAATTGTTTGATTTTATTACTTAAATAATGAATGACCTAAAGTATTTTTAAGTCTTCCCCTGATGTCATGTAATGAATTTGAAATAACCAATTTATTGGGGGAGAAAAAGAAAGAAAAAAACTCATTACTGGCCCAGTCTAAAATTTACATGAACTAATTCAATAATGCAAAGAACAAGGAACTCATTGTGTCTTCCATTGTGTCTTCATTTATCAGATATACAACTGATATTCTGAGGACAGATGACACCAAAAGGGCTGTGACAAACCTTAGCTGAGGGGATTAACATGCAGAAATGGAACCAGATAAAGCAATTCTGATATGGGGCTTTGTGTGAGGAAAAAAGAGGAAGATTGCTGAAAGAGAAATAAGACAGAGAGAGAGCCCTCTGGTGAGTATAAAAAGCTTAGCTTTCTATTTTTCTACCATTAAAACTACTTGTATCTCCCCACAATTTATTCTTTTAAATATCAATTTGTGTACTGAATAAATAAAAAAAATTAAGAAGCATCATATATATAATGCTTACAAAACATAGTAGCAATAATTATCTCAGCATTCACACAAGTATTATTAACGCTGAAATGATCAGAACTGGGTTAAGGGGAAGACTCTGGTGGAAATTGCTCGGTGT
Source organism: Tupaia belangeri chinensis (assembly GCF_000334495.1). Taxonomy (NCBI): domain Eukaryota; kingdom Metazoa; phylum Chordata; class Mammalia; order Scandentia; family Tupaiidae; genus Tupaia; species Tupaia belangeri. The sequence continues at coordinate 1,452,911 of NW_006160189.1, read as the reverse complement.
TCTCTAAAACAGTTAAGCACATCGGATACAAGGATCTTTGCAATTCACAGAACATGCCTAGTATGAAGAAACTATGCATGAATGAAAAATATTTCAAAGCAAAACAAACTTGTACTTTCATTTCATTTTTTCATGAACATTTTCAAGTTCCCTTGCATGTAAGAAGATAAAGAAAATTGTGTTTCCTAGAGGTCTCTTCATAGAAAATCTTGTTAAAAGTTTAAGATGGACTGCTTAAGATGTGTGTCACCGTCCCATCCACACCTGTCATAAACCCTCTTCTGAGAAAATTTTAGTCTGTTAAGAAGAAAATGCAAGTAGGGGACTTTGGAGTTAGGGCATGAATCCTCTCAACCATATATCAATAGTATTGCTGAAAGTAAGTCTTCTTCTTCTCTTCTCTTCTTTCCCTTGTAAATCCTAGCATGCTCCTTATCAAAACCTTCCAATATTCATTTAAAGACATGTCAGATCATGAGACTCCTTAGAGTATTCATGTGTCTTTGCCCAGTCCTGATTATTGCAGACTTGGGAAGACAGAGGACATGCCACTGTTTCAGATACTTACTGATAATAAAATGAAGAAGCCATAAAATCTCCAACCAACAATCAGAAACTGGCAAGATAAATCTAAAATGTATTTCTGCTTTCCTCTCTATATTATTTTATCCCTTCCATCCTTAGTTATTGTATAAATATTCCCTAAATAAACCATCACTTAGACTCTGCCAGGCTAGCTCTATAAAAAGCTTGTCATCCTCCTCTAGTGAACTACATATCTGAGCTACGACTGGCTGCTGTTGAGTGCGTTTGGGACTGCTTCTTGTTTTCTCTGGATAATGTTTTTTTCTTCTTCTTTTTTTCTTTCTTTCTCTTAAAATAATATTTAGTCTGAGGAATAAATTATATTTATATTTTTGTAGTGCAGAATAAAGATAATTAAGTTTAATTTTTATGTTTAGAGTCCTAATAGTTAAAGTTGTTTCCCTTTATTTATGACAGAGAGAGGAGTGGGGAGAGAAAGGTGTATCTTTGTCAAGGTCTCACTGTGACCTGACCCTTCTGTGCCAGCCTCCTGGTTGGCTAGGTCTACAGGTGCACCCCACTGTGCCTGGCCTGTCCAGGTTGCCTAGCCCGTCTAGTTGGTCCTAGCCTGGGCCTGCCATGCAGCCCCGGCTTCATGCCATAATGTCCTACCTGTACTGCTACAGCTGAGCCTAATCAGACTATATTTAAGAATCGAACAGCCACTGGGAGGAATGTTGGCGATACAACACAAAAAAATGTCTTAAAGAAAAGGTTTTTTCACATAGCACCAGTAGTAGAAATGTTTAGGTCCTGCCAAGTAGCATGGAGGACTATGAAATCTTGTCATTATAAAAACACTTAGAAAGGCTCTCACCAGCTCTTAGACACCTGTAATGGGCACACTGGAACTTTCTGGCTCTCTCAGATGACTCCTGTGGCAGGTCGATACAGAAGCAGCTAGAGTTTTATAAACAGTGTACAAATAGTATTTTCCCAACATTTATAAGACGCATGCTGTACTTTTAAAAATTATTTTTAAACACTTCCTAACCTGTAAAGTAATCCCTTGCAAATTTATTTTACTGGTATTGTTTACAGATGAGGCAAGTAGAAATCAGTAGATGATGGAGAGGCAGAATAACAATACGTGCACCTAGCCCAGAGTCAGAACAGAGACATTCTCTAGAGCCACAATTGACTGAAGATTTTATCAATTTTCATGAGAAAGATTTATCAGTTAACATCAGAGTGCTAGATCGATTCCACAGTTCATATATCTATATGTGTGTGGTTTCTATAAAACATTTTTCTATACTTATTCTCAGGTTGACTTATATATTCAGTGTGGTGTGTGTTGCAATACATTTTTCATTAAGGATCTGAACTGAAAAAAAAAAGAATACCTTTGTAGGTAACTCATGAAATATTTAGATGTTTTATGTGGTAATTTAAACTAATTTTAGAAAGAAGAAAATACTCAATATAAAATGAAAACAAATTAGGTTCCAAGTCATATGTGTGGTAAGACAGAAAATATTCCATTGTCTAACTAACATATTAGAAGATACTGTGATATTGTTAATTTTCAAATGGTGTTAATATCATTAACTTTTTTCTAATACATTTTTCAGTCTTTACATAAGGACATATATTTTCTTTATTCATGATCGAGTGTGTACATGCAGAAGAGAAAGAGAGAGAGAAAAAAAGAGAGAGGGGCCAACTGATGGCATGGTGATTAAGGCAACTGGATCCCACATGGTCAACTGTAGGTTCAAGAGCTGTACCTAGCAATTTACAAAATATGATGGGGGAACCAGCAGTTAGCGTAATGGCTGTGTTGCTGGACTCCCACGTAGTCGACCGCGGTTCACATCCCGGACCCAGTAGTTTAAAACTCACCCTGTGCACGTGTGCGTACGTGCCCAAGATCCTGAGAGGAGAATGGAGGAGAAGGGACTGCAGCATGACCATCCCCCCTGGGGGGTGATTTCTTGCTTTCTGTCTCTCTGTCTCTCTCTCTCTGGCGAGTGCACGCGCCCTATAGCGAAAATCTCTCCAAAATGAATAAATAAATAAATAAAACAAATAAAAATAAAAAATATGATGGGCATGTGTATACGCTACATGCCTGAAATCTCAAGAGGAGAATGGAGAAGAAAGGACTGTGGTGTGGCCACCCCTACATGGGAAGTAGTTTCTCATTTACTCTCTCTCTCTCTCTCTCTCTCCTGCAAGCACTCAAACACTCTAGCAAATTAAAAAAAAATAATTATTTGTTTATTTATTTATTGAATTCCATTTGTTATTGTTACTCATTTATTTTTTTTTTTAAATTTGACCTGAGAGAGACAGAAGGAGAAAAGAAAAGTGAGAAAGCAAGCCACCAGGTCAGGGACTCAAACCACGACAAGGCCATATGGGAATCCAGCACCTTCAGTCATCATGCCACCTGCTGGCCCTCTAGCAAATTAAAAAAACAAACAAACAAAAAAAAACCCCAGAAAACAAAAAACAAAAAAACAAAAAAACAAAAAAACAGAGATAGAGAAGCATACCCTCTACAAGGCATGGTCAAGCCACCATCCTCTTCCTCCAGTCCTCCAGCTTAATGGATCTTGGGCAATTGTGTTGGTGCTTAGTCTAGTATGTTTTAGCCTGGAATTCAAGCCACAGTTACCGTATGGGATTTGGTTTCTCTTGAAGAATATTGCACTTACCTCTGTACTATGAAGCTGTCCCTAGAATATATTCTTTTAAAATGCTGAAAACATAACTGAGCTTCATTTTCTTGAGGAATCAGTTTAGTTATTAAGTTATTAAGAGGGAATGAATCAAAAACAGTTTCAATTCCTATTGCAGTGCCCAGACAGGGAAGCTTGGTCAGTAACACCATCAGCAGAAGGATGACAAAGCAAAACCTGCTCCACTTCAGTTTCACTTAGATAGAATATGGTATTGTTACTGTTGCTACAGAAAGAAAAGTGCATGTTAAATTATAAAATCGCAGTGTATTTTTCTCCTCCATCCAACTCCATGTGCTCCTGCTTTCAAATTTCAGTGGTATTTAAATTTGTACTTGTCAAATTTTACCTATGAATTTGTAGCTGTCAAAGATGGAGAAAGTAATTGATTTAAGTTAGAGATTGTGTTTATAAAAAACATAAAGTGTTATGTGCTTGCTTCGGCAGCACATATACTAAAAAAATAAAGTGTTATTATGTTGGTTTATGAGGTACTGCCACAAATAAAAAGTATTCACTCTAAATAACTAGATTTGTATAATTCCTTACTGTTGAAGATAAAAGCGTAAATTGATTTTCGCACTGCTTGTGCTCACATATCAACATGAAGCCATTTGTGATAGTTTTTGGAAATTTACTACAGCCTACCCTGCTTCAATCAGATTTGATTAAATTCGTCTAGTAAATTTCTAGAAGAAAATAAAACCAACTACCTTCATTAACTTTCCAGTCTTTGTTTTTCTTACCCTAAATTTTTCTCATCATACACCTTTGCATGTACACACATACACATGTACAGACACACACACAGAGTCAGGAGCACACACAGTACCTGCACACACACTTGCCATGACATGTCTTTGATAAATGTATCCAATATTTACATTCTGTTTTATAACTGCTTTCTCTCATTCCTATTTAGCTTAATCTTACCTTTTTCCTAGTCAACACTTATCTAACTCTTTACAACCATTTTTCTTTCTGTGATATGGCTCCTTTAATATACTGCTGTCAGTCTCTCTTGACTTCTCTGAAATGATTTGTTTCCCTATCAGCATTAATTTGCAATTTTCCTAATCATACTGCTTCTCTTCAGAGCTGCAACCTTCGCTTCTTCAGTAGTTTTTTGTGTCTAGGGTCTGGGGAATACTCCTCAGTCCACTCCCACTTCTGCACCTTTGGCTATACCGTATCTCAAAACACCTTACCCTGTGCATATTTATGCCCTTTCTTTAACACACATCTGAACAGACATTTAGTCCTTTTTTTCTTGGCTTTGTTTTGTTCTGCTGAAAGTACTTTACTTGTCACAGAGAGACAAAAGTAAGATAACAAGAAAGCACCTCTTAATTGAGCGTGGTCATTCTGTAATTCCCTCTCTTTCTTCTTCTCTTCTCTTCTCCTCTCTTCTCTCCTCTTCTCTTCTCTTCTCTTCTCTTCTCTTCTCTTCTCTTCTCTTCTCTTCTCTTCTCTTTCTTTTCTTTTCTTCTCTTTCTTTCTTTTCTTTTCTTTTTTCTTTCTTTTTTTTTGTAGACATTTTTGCCTTAGGGTGCATGTGCTTGCTGGGGGTGCAGGGGAGAGACAAAGAAACAGTGAGAGGGAAAGTGAGAAATCCCCACTCAGGGAGGATGGCCACGCCACAATCCCTTTTCCGTTCTCCTCCTGGGATATTGGGCAAGCACACTCAGGAGCCCTGCATGAGTTCCAAGCTACTGGTATAGGACTCAAACTGTGGTTGTCTCTGTGGGAATCCAGCGATGTAACCACTGCTCCATGTGCACTTCTCTTCTCCCCTCCATTTCTTTTGCTGGGATATTGGGCACACACATGTGTCCAGTGTGTTTTTCAAGCCATTGGAACTGGGATTCAAACCCAGTCAGCCATGTGGGATCTGGCTCCTTAAACCAGTAGGCAGCAGGGCAGGCCCATTTAGTCTTAATCTTTATTTTTATTTACGTATTTTAAATAATCACTTGTTTGTTTATTTATTTTTAAATAATTATTTTATTTAACTTTATTTATTTATTTATTTTTAATTTGACCAGAGAGAGAGAGAGAAAGTTCAGGACTTGAACTGCAGTCAGCCATGTGGGAGTCCGGCACCCTTAACTACCATGCCACCTGCCAGCCCCAATTTTAAAGAGTTATTTATTTAATTTTACTTATTGTTGTTATTATTTTTACATTTGCTATAGGACACATGCACTGATCAGAATGAGAGAGAGGGGACCAGCAGTTAGCGTAACGGCTATGTTGCTGGACTCCCACATAGTTGACCGTGGTTCGAGTTCCAGACCCGGTGGCTTAAACTCACACCAGGTGCGTGTGCGTGCGTGCCCAAGATCCCGAGAGGAGAATGGAGGAGAAGGGATTGCGGTGTGGCCATCCCCGCTGGGGGGTGATTTCTCACTTTCTGTCTCTCTGTCTCTCTCTGTCTGTCTGGCGAGTGCACATGCCTTATAGCAAAACCTCTCCAAAAAAAGAAAAAAAACAAAGAAAAAAGAAAGAGAGAGAGAAAGCAAGCAGTCAGACCTGGGATTCAAACCATGGTTGGCCATGTAGGAGTTCGCCTCAAGCACCACACCAGGAGCTGACTCCCAGTATCAATCTTTCAATGAGTTTATTTGGAGATTTCAGAATAAGATGTTTTTTTTTTTCTTCTATTCTATTCTGCCTTATTAACCTCCATGATTTTAATATTTATATTAATGACTAATACTAGTTTCCTTCTTTTTTCTTAATATTTATTTTTTTATTTTAAAGAGTTATTTTTATTTAACTTTATGCATTTATTTATTTTAATTTGCCCAGAGAAGGACAGAGAGAGAGAGAGTGAGAAAGCAAGCCACCAGGTTCAGGACTTGAACCATGGTCAGCCATGTGGAAGTCCAGCGTCTTTAACCACCACGCCACCTGCCAGCCCCTTAATGTTTATTTTCTTGTGAATTCTCTCAACTACTTCAATCATCCATTTTCAGTACAACTATAACTGAGCTCCTATCATTTACTTTTTTTTTTTAAGAGAGAGATTTTTGCTATAGGGTGTGTGTGCTTACTTGAGAGACAGAGAAATAGAAAGAAAGTGAGAAATCAGCCCCCTGAAGCTATGACCACACTGCAATCCCTTCTCCTCCATTTTCCTCTCAGGATTTTGGGCATACACACACATACGCCTGGTGTGAGTTTTAAGCCGCCAGGTCTGGGACTCAAACCGTGGTTGATTACATGTGCGTTACGCCATTATGCCATGTGCTGGTCCCACTTGTTACCTTTTAGAACGGCTCAGTCCCGGTATCTTTTATTAGTCACCTTTCCTATAAACTTACTTCTCCATATAAATTTCCGTCCCTCTTTTGATAATTAGTTTTGTGGCCCCAGTAAAAACATTTACCAATTTATGAGTAAGCTTTTGTTCTCAATTCTTAATTTATATTTCTTACAGGCTCATAAAAATCATATATGTCAGTACAGTAAAAGTTACTTGGCCGAACTGCATTTTCTATGCCTTTAAACCTTTATTTTCATAACCGTATTCCTCTTGACACTCAATACATTAATATCCTATTTTGATTCATAGTGTTAAGGATAAACATTGACATCTGGGTATTCTTTTACAGCTTTAAAATAGTTAAAAAAATCACAACACAATGTTCACTAATTTCTTACATAAGATATATGTTACTCTTTATTATCCCAATTTTATTTGATTTAATGGTAATCCCTAAACCTAGAAACTATAATATACTGTACTAAGTATGTCCTTATACAAGACTGAAAATATATAACAACATGCACATGTATATACTAAATTAATAACACAGAATTAGCTTTAGGTTCAAATATTTTTCTGTTTGTTAATTTTACATGTTTATGTCTTCTATTATAGCTTACTATTTTAATTCTTTTTATATGTTCATGTCTAATTCCATTATTTTTCTAATATATTGAAGAGAATTTTTTTTGGAGAGATTTTTGCTAAAGGGTACGTGTGCTCGTCAGAAAGACAGAGAGAGACAGAGAGATAGAAAGCAAGAAATCACCCCCCAGGGGGGATGGCTGCGCTACAATTTCTTCTTCATTCTGCTCTCAGAATCTTGGGCATGCATGCACACGTGCCCAGAGTGAGTTTAAATCACAGGATCCGGGACTCGAACCGTTGTTGGCTACATGGGAGCTCAGCGACATAGCCATTTCTCTAACTTCTGGTCTCATATTGAATAGAATTCTTAAATAATAAATTTTTAATCTCTTGTCAGTTTTCATTGCTTTCTTTGTTTTGGTTTTCATGCCATAGGATGCATGTAGGGGGAGAGTCAGAGAGAGAGAGAGAGAGAGAGAGAAAGAGAGAGAGAGAGAATATCATCCCCAATAGGACATGGTCACACTGTAATCTTTTTTCTTCAATTTGCCATCCCATCAGGGTCCTGTGCATGTGTGCTCACTCTCCCAGGCATGCTGTTAGTTCTTTTTTGTTTGTTGGTTTTGTTTTTGTTTTTGTTGTTTTTTTTAATTGCCAGAGGACATATGTCCTCACAAGAGAGATAAATCACCTTACAATGGGGTGTGAACAGAATCCCTTCCGTTTCATTCCTCATTCCCATCAGGACTTTTGGATCACGCGCACGCACACACACACACACACACACACACACAGTTTGCTTTTACAGTAGTCAAGGTTGGTATGTGAAAGACAGCCATGTTAACAGATGGGAGAGTGTTGAGCTGCGTTGTGAAATCTTTGGTTCTTTGGGTCGAGATCACTAAAATTAGAGATCTGTCCCTAGGCGCAAAATAAAACCCCAACCACGAATAAAGTAGGTAGAAAAGAAGGTTTAGTAGAAAGAAAGGAAAGGAAAGAAAGAAAGTACACCCAATAAGGTTGTTGGGTGGGCAGATTGCCAAGTGGCAATCACACTTGGTACTAGTTAACCATTATTTTTATTACTAGAGGTCATGAATATTCATTAGTGGGAGGCCCCTTAGGCTGCCCATGTCCTTCCTTTAAATATTGGTAATTATCCTTATATACTTTTCCTGCACCTGGGCATCTTCCTCACAGGTAAAGAATGAGGAACTTAATCACCTAATTGTGCACTGTGCCCAAAGTGAGCCAGGTTGCCCCAATTAGACTGCCCAATTAGTCCATTGCCCTAATAGGAATTGGGGCATTGACCAAAAAACGCTTGCTTAGGTCTTTTTGATAAGAGAAAAATCTACGAATCATCCTGTGTACTTCCCTCAGGCCTCAAGGAAGGAAGATGGCAAATTGCCTCGCCCTCCTGGCACCTGGAACTAGATGAGCCTTTTGCTTTTCTCTTAGGGCTGCCTGCTCACGGCTAACTGCCTACCACAACCGTCAGGTAGGATCTGGCTTCCAATGCATATTCCTATGGGGCTAGCTTATCATTTTATTTATGCTTACATATATATAATATGTGGAAATGTTACTGTCTTTCAGTACAAAATATTTTTATTACGGTATTATTTTATCCAAATGTTATTTGAAGTTAGTTTTAAGATAAGTTTATTGGGGGCCAGCAGGTGGTGTGGTGGTTAAGGCACTGGACTCCCACCTGGCCGACCTGGTGGCTTGAAAATCACAATGGTGCACGTGCATGTGTGCCCAAATTCCCAGGAGGAGAATGGATGAGGAGGCATTGCTGCATGGCCTTCCCTCTTGCGGGTGACTTCTCACTTTCTCTCTCACTGTTTCTCCATTTCTCTCCAGCTAGTGCTCATACCCTATGGCAAAAACATTAAAAAGAAAATTTTTCTGAAGGCTTGAATTCTGGTTTCTAATCATTATTATATGAAAAATAAATTTTAAATAGTATTTGGTATTTAAAAGATTTGCTTTGTGGACTAATATAGTCTAAATATTGGTAATTATCCTTATATACTGGAAGACAATATCAATATGCATTCTTTAAATAATGTATTTAGAAATTCTTTTTCTCTTTGTGATATATATATATATATATATATAAAATATATGAAAAGTATATATATAAGATATGTATGTATATATATATAAGTTATTTAATTCTTCCATTAAAGTATTTATAAAAGATGCAGATAATGAAAAAACTATGTATAGATTTCAAAACAATTTTGTACCGAAAGAAATTTATACTTTAATTTCATTTTCCACAAACTTTTTGAAGTCTCTTTTTAAGGAAAGATAATTATTTATTTATTTATTTATTTAGGAGAGGTTTTTGCTATAGGGAGTGTGCACTTGCCAGAAAGACAGAGAGACAGAGAGACAGAAAGTGAGAAATCACCCCCCAAGGGGGATGGCCACATTGCAATCCCTTCTCCTCCATTCTCCTCTCAGGATCTTGGGCACGCACACACACATGCCCGGCATGAGTTTAAGCCACTGGGTCCGGGACTCAAACCATGGTCCACTACATGGGAATCCAGTGACATAGCCATTACGCTAACTGCTGGTCCCAAAAAAGATAATTATCTATTTACTTGTATTAATTTATTATTATTATTCAATATGATCAGAGAGAGACAGAGAGAGGAGTAAGTGGGAAAGTGAGAAAGCAAGCTGCTGGGTCCAGGACTCGAACCATAGTCAGCCATGTGGGAATCCAGCACATTAACCACCAGGCCACATGCTGGCCCCAGAAGACCCTTCGTATACATACACACACATGCATACACACAAACACACACACACACAGATTTATTAGCCCAAATTTATAATTTAATTCTGTCATTTATCAAATTTTAGTTCCATTGCTTTAAAAAAAATATTTATAGACAATATTTTAAATGATCACCAATTCAGAATAAGCTGTATCCTTTATGGTGGATATTTAACTTTGTCAATTGTGGAGTGACTCAAATTCCTTTAATTTAAGAATTATTTATTTAATTTTACTTATTCATTCATTTATTTTAATTTGACCAGAGACACAGAGAAAGAGAGAGAGGGAAAGTGAGCAAGCAAAACACCTGGTTTGGGCCTTGAACTGTAGTCCACCATGTGGGAGTGTCCAGTGTCTTAACCACCATGCCACCTGCTGTCCCCATGACTCACGTTCTTAACAATACCTTGTCCTCTCAGGTCTCATTCAGTCTGATGGTAATATTGCTACAACAGTTGGTCTTGGCTTTCTGTGTGTATATGTGTGTGTGTGTGTGCCTGTGTATCCATAATACTATTAAATATTTTTGTATAAGCTGTTTTCCTGTGTGCTTCCCTCAACACAATAGAAATAGCTATTGTGTAAATGGGAGTATAAAAATTTTTACAGTTATTGTGATATTTAATATACTTGTTTTGTTTAATTGTTAACTATTATATTTTAACTTTCATCCTACATTTAGTAAATTTAAAAAAAATCATCACTATCATCCTAAACAATACAAAACCACATAATTATTGAAGTCCAAACAGATCACCATGGAATTTCATCTTTCATTTTATTGTTATCACATGCTTTGGTTCCGCTTTGGTTATCACCTATGCTAAAATTAGTATTAGTATTATTTTGCTATAGGGTGTTTATATACTTTGGATACAGAGATAAAGAAAAGTAAGAAAGCACTCCTCAGTGAGGATAGCCACCCTGACATTTCTTCTCCATTCTCCTCTTGGGATTTTGGGCATTCACACATGTACCAGGGTGAGTTTCTAAAGCTGCCAGGTCTAGGGCTCAAACCGTGCTGTAAGTCAGGTGGGAATCAGCCACCTTAACCTCCATTCCACCTGCTAGCCCAACAATTATTATTGTTTCTGATACATGGACAACATTTATTTAAAATTATAAATAGGCTTTCTTAGAACTTCAATTTCATTGTTAGCACAGTTCATTCTTGAAAATTCTTAGTCAGTCATGAGAGTTATACTCCCTTAGGCTTGGTCTGAAAATGTCTTTATTTGACCATTTTTTTCTTTAATAATCATTTAGCTGAATATTAAGTTCTAGGTTGAAGATTTTTTTCCTCAGCATTTTAAATATTAATTAATTTGTCTTCTGGCATCTTTTTGTTTGTAAGAATTATGTTTTTATCTAAATTTTCATGAACCCTAGGTTTAAAATAGGACCTTTTTCTTGTTTGCATTTGTCTTTGGTGTTAGTATGACATTCTCGGGGCTGTATTTACTTATATTTATTTCCCTTAGAATTATGGTGTTCCCAAGATAGAAATCACTGATTCAAAATTTGCATATTCTCTGGGTTTTAATGTATTCTCATTTTTACAATGCCTATTTTCTACTATTTTTTTAAAATATATAACTACTTTTTTAAAGTCTTTGCTCTAAGGATGCATTTCCTACTTTTAACAGTCTGTTTAGTGTTAATATTGTACGATACTACTTCATGTATAATGCAACAGCCTTGCGACTATATAGGTCAAATTTGCATTTCTTCACCTCGCACACAATTGTTTGTGCTATATTTACCTTATGTATTATATCTACATATGTTCTAAGCCCAAGAAGACAATAAAATAACTTCTGCTTAAAATAATGATTTTAGTAATTTTCATTCATTTCTGAAGATCCAAGTTTCACTCTAGAAACATCTTTTTTCAGCCTGTGATTTGATAGATTTGTTGGTGATAGATTTGTCTTAGTTTTCATTTTTTTTCCTTGAAATGGAGTTTTTTTTTAAACTCATCATTTAGGGATATTTTATTTTATATTAAATTCTGAGTTGGATTTTATGTCTCTTTCTTTTTTTCTTTAATCCCTAGAGGGCACATGTTCTTGTAGAGAGAGATGAAAGAGAAGGAGACATAAAAGCACTCTCCACGGGAATGATTACTCAGCAATCCTTTCTTTCCTGTCTCTCCCTCCTTTTTGAATATTGGACATGCATACATGCTTCAGTGTTTCTCAAGCCACTGGCTCCATGCTATTGGCCATCTGGGATCTCATGACCTTGACCGCTAGGCAACAGAGCCAGACCATTTTGGACCCTAAAAAAAGTTATTTATTTATTTTTGATGACAGAGAGCAAGAGACTGAGAGAGAGGCACTCTCCTTCAGGTCTCCTCATGCTGTGGTCCCCGTCCCGCCAGTCTTCCTACTTGTCAGGATTTGGACACGGGGCACCACTCTGTTTCAAGTCAACCAGGGTGAGGATCTGAATCCACAGTTGGTGTGTGACTTTCACTTTGCAATTCATTATGCCACTGTCCGTGTCACCACAAGTTAGGGTGAAAAGTCTGGTTTAGTTTAACTGCAGTTTTCTCTGGCTGATTTCCAGAGGATTTTCTTCACTTTTGTTTATCAGCCATTTGATTATGATATGCCAAGGCTTAGTTTCTTTATATTTCTGCTATTAGGACTATATTCATCTTTTACATTTGTCAAATTATATCTTTATCAAATTTTCAATGATTATTTATTCAAATGTTTTTCTCTGTCACATTCTCTCTTCTCTTTCTGGAATTCTCATTATATATAGATGAAGGAACTTCAGAAATTCACGGAAAATGGAATTAAAATGCAAATGACTTTTGGTGCAAATATTTTGAGATGCATGCATAGATTTTTTTTTATATAAAATGCATTTTCTGTGAACTTTGGGAAAATGCCTCATGAAAAATCTTTGATGTTGTCTCATAGTCCCTGAAGCTCATGATTGCCTCTACTTATGGTCTTTTCCTTTGGAAATAAATGACAGTTTCTGGAACCAGCAGTTGGCGTAATGGCTATGTTGCTGGACTCCCATGTAGTCCATCGCGGTTCTCGTCCCAGATCCAGTGGCTTAAAACTCACGCCAGGTGCGTGTGCATGTGTGCCCAAGGTCCCGAGAGGAGAAGGGAGGAGAAGGGATTGTGGCATGACCATTCACCCTGGGGGATGATTTCTAACTTTCTGTCTCTCTCTGTCCTTCTGGTGAGCACACGCACTCTATAGCAAAAACCTCTCAAAAAAACCCCAAAAATAACAGTTTCTGAGTATTTGGCATATTGAGTAATTCAGAATTGTATTCTTTGCATTTTGAAATTAAATTGTGGACTGTCTGGATACTGTTCACATTCTTCAAGGAATGTGATATTTTCTTCTAGCAAGTAATTGATATGGTTAGAGACAAACTAAGAGCTCTGTTCTACCTGTGTGGGTGGCAACTTGGATCTAAGTCCAGTTTGGGTCTAAGTCCAAGTTTCATTTGCTGGATCGTTTACAGACTGCTTCTGACATGTTCAGTCCAGTCTTCAGTCAGGACTTGGACAGAGTTTATACATACAACTGGAGTTAACCTTCATGAGTCTCTTTGTTCAAGTTCCTCCCTCATTTTCTGGCTTCCCTAGCTATCCTGTCCTTTTCCTTCTTATGACACAGATACATATACACATAAATATATACATACATATATATACACACTTGAGTATATATGCATATTTATACACACATATATGTATATATAACATATAGAGTAATGTATATAAATATTAATTTTTATATATATATATATATGATTATTTATTTATTTATTTTTTACTAAAGGGCTTGTGCACTTGCCAGAGAGAAGCAGAAAAACAAAGTGAGAGGGAGAGGAGAAAGCATGCCCCCCTGGGAAATTGTCACACCACAATTCTTTCTTCTCTCTCTCTCACTTTGGGATTTGCATGCACATGTGTCTGATATGTCTCTCAAGCCTCTGAGTTCTAGACTTAGCCATGTGGTCGGTCATAGGAGACCTGGCTCTCTTAATCACTGAACTGTCCCAAAATATATTTTCCACAGCAACTTTGTGCCATGCTGGAAACTCAGCCTGCCCTTGGGTTATAGCCACAAAGACAGGACATTTACCTCTTGACAATTTATATTTCCCATTTTCCATTCTTACTCAAAATAGGCCACTTTTGTGCATGCTGCAAACCCATAAATAGTTGTTTTACTGTATTTTTGCTTAGAGTTTAAAACAATAAAGAGCTATAGGAAGGTCAGCCCACTGAACCCTTACTCTATTACCTCACACTTGAAACTTAACAATGTCTATTAGATATTTCTAGTGGCTTTGCATTCTAGTCTTCATATTTATATTTTTTTAAGTTTAGATCTCTGTAGTGGATTCTGGGTAAATTTACTGATGCCATCTTCTAATTTATTAATTTAGGCTGCACTTTAATTTGAGATTTCTGCAATGTGGTGGACTGAGTGAACATGAGCAATATTCACCTTCAAAACACACAGACATTCTGGGCCCTGAGTAATTTGGGATATTTTGTAAAGACAATTGTAGTTGAATTGTAAATTCAACTTTATGCAAAAATATTTTATTTCTTTTTTCTAAATTTAATTTTTTCTAAAGTATATTTTTACCACTTAATATCTGATTTATTTTTACTGTGACTTTTTTTACTTTTGGTTTGTGTCAGCGAGTAGAGAATAATTTAAAAATATGAAAAAGTGATAACTAAAGAAATTAGTAAAAGAAGATACTATTACTTTTAAGAGGGGTAATAAAATTCATTTATGTTTTATTTCATTCAATATATCCTCTTTAAAAAACATTCTTCTTTTTCTGAGTGTTTTTTTTGTTACTCTATATTCAGTTTCTTACATCCTTCTTATATCCATATCATAGTCAAATGATGTTAAAAATCATCATTATATTATTGATGATTTTTTTGCAAAATTTGCATTGACTCTAGTAACATGTACATGGTTATGTCTACCACAGATATAACTTTATTTCCTGTATCTCTGACCAAACACCAGTTTTAGCCCAAGTCATCTCCATCTGGCCACATAAATCTCTTCATAAATTACAGTCCGCATTCCTCACAGAACATGGATTTGTTTTTGAATCCAGATAAAATAAATCATAAAGAGACATGAAGTTAGGATTGCAGTCTAATTTTCATTACATTTCTTCGATTAAGGTAGATTAAATCCTCAAATTCGTAATCCAAATATTGTTCAATTATGTCCATGTTGTTTCATCTTTTTTCTCTCCCATCTCATCCAATATATTATTCACTCAGGAGATTTTTCTCCCTTTCTTTTCGCGATCTTTGTGCTTTTATCTGTTGCTTGACTTCATTTATGACTTTCAGGTTTCTTTATCGGGCCCTGAAGCAAGTGAACAAGTGTTTTTGATACTTGATGTTAAGGAGGATGGAGTCTGGATTCACTAACATATTATCAACATTTCCACTTACCATATTTATTCATTATTTAATATTCATTACTTCATTTAACCATCGTAGAATGCCTACTATGAATCAAGTATTTGGTAGTAACAAATGTTATGTTTTCTGTTCAAGTGATAAAGACCGATATTGATGTATTGGAGATAAGTGCTGAAAACAAGTACACACATGAGGTACATCGAAGTCTGTCTTCGCTGGCTATTGCCAGCTTAAAGTCTAGTGCAAACCTAAATCAGATGGAGAGCCGTCAGGAATCATTGTTGATAACTGAAGTTAGTACTTCTATGGCTGCTCAAATTCTTTATTTCTCCATTGTCTAGAAATTATGTAAATTATTTTCTCCATATGTTTGAAATGTAAGAATGATTGTATCTCATATAAATTTTTAAACTTGTTCAAGCATTGTAAACATTGTAAGAGGTGAAAAGTGAGAATGTCACATGTCACAGCTTATCAAGGTAATGAGATGTCTAACATAGAGTCATAGACACAGAGCTGGAAAAGCACTTCTTCATATTCATATTGTTGATAATTTCACATTTATACTATGACATAAACAAGGAAAATTATTTCTTTCAGTAGCATCATGGGTCAAGTCAAGGTAAGCCATTATTCTATAAAAACATGGTTTGGAAATAACCTAATTAGGTCTTATAACCACATTTCTAAGGGCTACTGTTCTGTTATTATGTGTAAAATATAGGAACACTTCCCAATAAAGTGAAAATGAGGAAAACCGATATGAAATCTACAGGAATGAGCTAACAATTTTCCAGACAACAGAGTTATATATTTTGCATTATTGTTCTGAAGACCTATAGGTTTTGATTACTTGGGACTGCCTTTTTTTTTTTCCCCTTTCCTAGCAGAGCTCCAGATTTAATTTTATCGGTATGAGAAATATGAAGCTAGGGAATTTAATAATTGTTTCACTAGGTAAGGGATGAAGTAAATTCCATTGCCTTTCGTTTGATTACTATCTTCCCTGCTGGTTTAATTAAAAACATCCATGTGAGGAAAAGAAACATGGTAAAGGATCTAATTGTTTTATTGTATTGGATGTAGAGTAGGAACAATGAAACCGAAAGGGTTATAGTTGTAAAACTTAAATGTTTCATGTAAATCTAAAATGCAGACACAGGTCAGCTATAGACAAATGTCAGTAGACTAGATTCAAAATGCACTGCAGGCAGAAAAGATGACATTTATCAGTCATCCATACATCAGTAACTAAAACAATTTTAGGGTTGTCTAGACAGGCATTTATTATTTCTTAAATTTAAATCTTTAGTAGAAAGACAACAGCAGACATAGATAGGCTCTATATTTAGCTCCACAAGAAATAAGAAGAAAGCTCTAGGAAAAATCTTAAAAAGCATTTTCAGGGATATACATGGAAAATAGAGTTTTGTTACAAACCAGAAGCAACTATATGACCAAATTACCTTTCTCAGTTACCATGACACAGCTCTGAAAAATTATACTAAATATGGTAGACATGATTCAATTTTATGATATTTAAGAAAAAAATGTTTACTAACATTTTTACAAGTTTTTTTTAAAAATTGTTACCAAATGAGAAATGGTTTTTAAACACTCATTTTCAAGAATGATAGAATTAGGCATCAGAAAATGAAATGTGCTAACAATATAAAAAAGTTATCCAACACATATTCCACATATAAAGTCAGCAAAGATTGTGAGACATAATAAAAAAAAATAAACTGGATGTTGAATAGTGTAGCTGTACATTAGATATGCTATCATATTTGAGAAGTCTAAGAAATTAAAAACATAAAAGAGAAACAAAGAAGTACAAGCACAAACAGAATAAATCTCAGCAAATCAATTATTAGTCTGTTTTTAATTTTATTACTATTATTATTGTATGCTCCCACTGTATTTTATTTCTTATGTGCAACTATAGTTTTTAGTGGGTTACTTTTGTTATTTTTGAATGATTGTTGCTGGTATTAAAATACCTTTCTAGAGATGGAGCTATCTAGCCCATAAATTATAAATCTTCATCCCCGGTTACAAAGAGGATTTATATGTCCTACTATTTTTTTTTTTTTTTTTTTTTACTATTTAAGCTTATTTTCCAAAAGTTCTTATTTTTTTTCTTTTTTTGTTAATTTATGATTTTTAAAGCTATCTTTAGTTTCGGTCCAGCAATTTTTAAAAAACTATCCATGATCTTGGTTTTCTAGCAATGATTTATTTTAAAGTCCTTTTTTTGTGTGTTGAGAAATCATGGTATTTTAATGCCATCTATTCTCTGGCTCTCTCCAGGAAGTGCATTTTTCACCTCCCGCCAACACACACCCCACATATACATCTTCGTGATGAACATTATTGTGCTAAATATATTACATGGTGCAGATTACTTCAGTCCACTGCTTCTAGATCTTATAGCAGTAAATCACAGCTTTTAAATATTTATAACACTCCCTTGAACACTTAAGAGAGAAAGCCAAAATAAAATTTTTCACTTGCTTCTAGAATAAAAATGCTTGTGCTGGTTAAAAATGACTAGTTTTCTTTAAGAAATTAAATTACACCCCATAACCTCAACCTGCCCATTGGTATTCAGTGAGTTTACCTGAATGTCCGGTTTTCCCCTCAAGAGCATCAAAATAATTGTTAATGAACAGATCCTTGATACAACCCATGGGTCTCTTTTTATGTTTTATTTTTGTTTTATCTGGCAGTCCTTTGGGTACCAACAATAAACATTAAGTTCTATATATTCTTTAGAGAAAAATTTAAGAGGACGTATTCATCAAATATTCATGAAATCAAACCAGTAATTCCAGATTGCATTTAAAATGCGTGTTTCCTCATCTAAGGCTAACTTTAACACACAGTTCAAATGTGTAAATATAAAGTTGGCTCTTTACTATCGTTCAATGAGAACATCTTACTGACAAAGAAGGACAAGGACCATCCTGTAACATCGAGAGAGAGGAAAAAAATCCTGATCTTCGACAAAAATTGAAATCGGGGGCACTCTAGAATTTATCAGAATTCCTCGAGGCATCATAAACTAATTTGGGATTCCTTTCCAAGATATTTTTGGCCAACCTGCTTGGCAGCTTTTTGTGAGATGGTGGGAATTTCTTGGATTTTACTTTTTACACTGCTCTACCATCAGCTTCCACTAGGTGGAGATATAATTATATTTTTCCCCTTAGGTTTGGGACCACTTGAACATTGATGCTCTATCAAAGAAAAAGTCATCTTTTCAATTTGAACATATACCTTTGAATGGGCATTTAATAAATGCTCTTGTAGCAATCTACATTTTTCCTGAATATTATTTTTATATCAGTTTGCATTTTCTTTTTTTATTCCTGTGTTTTATTATAGATTCTAAAATATTGACTATTGATTTCATTGGTTTCATTTTTATAATTTCCTTCCATACGTAGGAAAATACAAGAGAATGAGTATTCTCAATTCCAGAGTGTAGTTAAATATAATCCCCAGCATTATGTAGAGACGCTTTGAGACTAAGTATAGGTTGTTGGCAGGGATTTAATTGGAGGGGTTAGAGAAAAGATAAGAGATTTTCCTTTTCTCTTTAAGCTAGGTAAGAATGCTCCACTCAGCTCTATATCTAGCTGCCAGGAAGTAAAAGATATGAAAGCAAATGAAGTGGTTTCAGATCCCGAAAGATCCCTTCTTCATAAAAATGCCTTTTCTCTCTTCCTTCTCTTTTCTTTTTTCTCTTCTTTCCTCTTTTACGAGTCTGACTTGCTCTCTGTCTCTTTATCTGTCTGTCCTTTATCTATATGTACACTTATCTGTCTGTCATCATTATCTATTTATCCTCTGTCTAGAGGTATGTACATACATATATACATTAATATTAGATTTTGATAAAATGCACTTTATGTCACATATACTTATTATGTAAACACACATGGTTAAGGACTACATATTAAAAACCAAGAAATAAGAGAAGTATTCACTTTTAACAGGGTGCCTCACTTATTTTTGTCTTTTACGTGGACGCTGGTTTTATGGAGCATGATTTGCTAATGGCATGTTTATAGAAATCGAAGCATAATAGTTCTTCTTCTTTGCTGATTTTCAAGAGGACAAAATGTTTGCTGTGATTCTTGTGCCAGGTGCCATCCTGAAAACCAGAGACTAAACTCTTCACAGCACGTGAGACAGAAGGATGCTCTTCCTTACATAGGAAGAGACTGGGTTTTAAACAAAGGACTTTTAATAGCTGTCAGAAACCGAGGGGCGACAAAATTTCAAGAGCTGGGATAATGCGAAGGTCTGAGTTACTAAGCATAGTAGCTAACACCTGTCTGGCAGACTCTCATTCTCTCCCCAAGAAACACAGTCCTAATGGAGAGGGCTAAATTCAATCAGTAGGGACCTTTCTCAGAATACTACTTCTTATTTTTGGAGATGTACACAAATAAGGTGCATCCGTAAGTCATAGCACCTATATCAAAGACGGTTTTTAAACAAATGAAAGCAAAGAAAACTAGACTGTCTTGCTTTGGTAAAGTGTGTAGGTCTATTGACTATACTGGATCATATGCAAGTGAAAGCCATGGCTTTGCGATTGGAGGCAACGTTGTTCTCCCTCCGACTCTGTGTCTGTTGGTGTGTATGGTCCTCCAATTCTGCATAACCGTGCTCACAGCAACTTTAGCCATATGGCAAGCACCCTGCTGTATTTTAAATAAAATAAAATTTTGCATATGGGAAATAAATACATTATGCATAGTGTAACACAATCTTTTCCAGTTTGGGCCTTTGGCCAATCATGTTGTTAAAACCTTTGACATAAATACCCATCAATTCGAAAACCTTTTTAAGCTTAAAGAATTTAAGGCAACTTAAAGTTTCTCAGGATTTTCCATTGGCTTGTAGTTGATACTATTATTGGAATGATAATGTTTGATGATTCTAGACTTCATGTAACTCCATACTGGAGAAAAGTCAAATGTTACTGATTATAAAATTGTTACATTCTATAATCAAACAAAATAAAATTAAGAAAAGATAAATAGGGTCTACCTTCACTCTTGCAAGGAGAAGTAAACAACAACACACTGCTCATGCTTTAAGAGCAGGTGCATGGACTTAATAGTAAGCATTTCTCAGGACCAGCAGGTGGTGTACGGGGGCTAAGGTGCTGGATCCCACCTGGCCACCTGCACAATTTGAGTCCCGGACTTGGCAGTTGAAAATCACACTGCGCATGTGTGAATGTGTGCCAGAATCCTGAGAGGAGACTGGAGGCGAAGGGATTGTGGCATGTCCATCCCCGACAGGGGGATGATTTCTCACTTTCTCTCTCTTTCTGTCTCTCTTTCTCTTTCTGGTGAGTGCACACACCCTATAGCAAAACTAAAAATATATAATGTTTTAAAGGAATTATTTTATTTAACTTTATTTATTTAAATTTGACTAGAGACAGAGAGAGTGAGAGTCAAAAAGCAAGTCTCCAGGTCCGGGACTGAAACTGCTGTAGGTCATGTAGGAGTCCAGTGCCCTTGACCATCACGCCACCTGCTGGCCCTCAAAAATAAAAATGTTTAATAAAGCATTTCTTTAACTATTATTTTTCCATCATCGGTAGAATTTTTTTTTTTTTTTACATTTATTTATCTCTTCCATCAGGGCAAAGGGAGAAACAAGTAACCCCAACAGGATCGTCGTCTATAATCTGCCTATAGTCTCAACCAGTCTGGATCGTGGGTTCGTAGATGTGAGCCCGTTATGCTCAGGCAGATCCTGAGAAGTGAACCCAGTACTGTCTTCCATGTAGGTTGAATAATGCTGCTCCACAATCCTGCCCCTGGGCAGTCCTTTGACACAGGCAAATAATCAAAGGCAGAACAACAACAAGAACTAGATTTTTAAAAAATGCACTTTTGATTACAATTTTGATGCTCAGAAATATCTCCGATACTAATGCTGATGTTCCAATATTGATACCATACTGCTGTTATTGATGGTGACACGTGCTCTCTCTCTCTTTATTCTTTTCATGTTACATCGATAGACATGGGAGTGGGAGGTGGTGTGGTGGTTGAGCCACTGGACTCTCACTGTGGTTCTAGTCCTGGATCCAGTGGCTTGAAAGTCATGCTGGGCACATGAGTGTGCATGCCCAAAATCCCAAGAGGAGAATAGAGGAGAAGGGACTGTGGCATGGCCATTACTCTGGGGGGTGATTTCTCACTTTCCGTCTTTCTATCTCTCCCTGTCTATCTGGCAAGCACATGCACCTTATGACATAATTCTCTTCAAAAAGAAAGGAAAACATAGGAATAAAGAAAAGTTTGAATACTAAATTTTCTTTCTCTGGATACTGTAGGATACTTGAGCATACAGTATTACTCTCAAGTTACTTTTGTTTTTGTTATTCAACACCTATTAAGAGCTAGATAGTTTACACACACACTCTGTGATTATGAACTTTATTCTATGAATGGAAAACTGACTGTATTACTTAGTAATGTGACTTTGAGCAAATTATTTACCCTGTTTCTCATTTGTACTGTGAAATTAAAAGATATATATCTGATTTTAGCATGAATTGAGTTAATACATGCAGTTTCTAGACAATGTTTAGGACTTGAACCAGCTGTGGCACGATGGTTAAGATGGCTGGATCCCGCAAGGGCAACTATGCAGTTCAAGTCCTGGACCTTGTGATTTGATAAATGCTCTAGGTTCTTGTGTGTGCATGTCCTAAATACCAATAAGAGAATGCAGGAGAGGGGATTGTGGTGTGAATATCACCCATGGCTCAGTGGTTTCTCACTTTCCCTCTCTTTTTCTTTCTCTTTCTCTCTCTAGGGAGTTCATGCACCCTCTGGCAAATTTTAAGATATGAAATTCTATGTAAAATGTTACTTACTATTACAATACTTATGAGGAATATATGTCATCTAGTTATATGTAAGTATTTTGTCATATTGGTTGGTTTATTTTCAAACACTCTAGTAAGAATGTTTCGCACTGCCTTTTAGACTTTTGCCACAGGGCACATGTACTTGTTGGAGAGAGACAGAGAGAGAGGAAAGTGAGAAATCACCCTCCAGGAGGATGGCCATGCCACAACCTCTTCTCCTCCATTCTTCTCTCAAGATCTGGTCTTTCTCTCTCTCTCTCTCACACACACACGCACACGCACACGCACACACTGGAACCGCAGAGTTGGCCATGTGGGATCCAGCATGTGAACCATGCCACCTGCTGGCTCTTGTTTTGCACTCTCTGCTCTTTGTTAGTTACCATTTATTCCGTTCTCTAAGAAACAAAGGTTTTGTTTGTTTCCTACTGGTATTTAAAGCTGTCACTAAAGAGCGAATGTGACTATTTCAGAGTTTTGTGCCTTATGCGTAAAATAGAACTTAGATCTGGAAGCAAAACATTTGCAGCACACCAGACCCCTTCCCTGCCTATTCTTTCCATTTACAAATTACTGTGCAAGAAGAATGAGAATGTCTCTATTCAGAATTGCAAAAGAAAGAACAATACTATTATAATAGTTATCGTTTTTTACAATGACTTTGAATTTACAAATATTTTTTACTTTGTTTTACTTGAATCCTAAAATAACTGTCTAAAGAAGGCATCATTAGTTCTAAACAAAAAAAACGAAGGCAATGGAGGCTCCAAGACTTAAATAACTTGCCGAGAGTCACTTAGCACGAAATAGTGGAACTGTATCTGGGAGGCAGGTTTTCTATCTCCAGAGCTCCCTCTCCTAAATAGATCATTAGAACTTAAATGGACCTTCAAATTTTCTAGTCTAAATCGTTATTTATTCAATGAGAAAATGGAGAACAGAGAAGAAAAGGACCTGGACGATGTGACACAGAGGCAAATATAGGACTGGAACTTTTGTTTTCGTAATTTCTAATTCATTAGTCTTTCTCCTATCACATAAACCCTAATGTCAGCACTTTACATGTTTATTTTTCTCCTACAAATGTCAGAATGTTAGGAAAAAATATTTAAATTTCGATATTGATAATTGTGAGTTAACCAAAACCCCTGATTCAGGAAAAAGAAAATGGTGGTTCACATGTTGACCTGTTAAGAAGGACAGAGCTTCAGCATGTAAGATCGCAGTCTGTCACCTGAACAGAAGGGTTAGGAAACGTGGTTAGCATTGTCTTATGATGGCAGTTATTCCAATTTTTTATCTCTTCAGAACTAGTCAGAGAGCCTTTTATTCTGCTCTGTATAGAAAGCAGGACTTTTCCCCCCACAAGCCCCAGCACAATCTACACTTTAAAAGAAAGCAAGATGGGTGCAGAGAAGGCAAAACCCTCAGGCAGCGATGAACACAAGTGACAATTCTCCATGAACATGCGTTTGCTCCCAATTACCACGTGGGAATTAATTTCTTGACCTTGTATACATGTGCAGAGCAGAATAGCATTTTCTTAATAGTATCATCATTTGGATGCCAAATTTATATAGTTAACACTGAACTCAAAGGGATTACAACTTGTGTCAATTATCTGATATGTGAAATACTCTAAGATTGTATTCATTTAACAAAATTTTTGAGGATAAAAATGATTGAATAGATGCAAAGAGAAAAATCCAAAAGTATAAGCACAGCCCTCTTAGTCAGAATTAAATTGATTTTCTGCAAAACTTAAATTTCTTACATTTACTTACTAATTCATTCATTTATTTAATGACATTAATTCAACAAACATGTATTGAGAGTGTAATACACAGGCCTGCCCCTGACCTAGTAGCTAAAGCAGCTGGATCTCACATACCAATTGCTCAGTTAGAGTTCTGGACCTGCTGGCTTGAAAAACACAGCAGGTACATGTGTGTTCATGCATGTCCCAAATCCCAAAAGGATGGAGAAATGGAGAAGGAATTGTCACTTGACCATCCCCGATGGGGTGCTTTCTCACTTTCTCTTTCTCACTCCCTTTTTCTCTCTCTGGTGAGTGCATACATCTGCTATTAATTTTTTTTTATAAAAAGGAATGTAATTAATATGCAGGCCAGTACTAAGTGAAACTAAGGAGCAAACACAAAAAAAGAAACTAGGAGGGAATTTAGTATTAATACAAATAATTATGTATGAAGTTGAGACCAGTAAGAATTATGAGAGTTCAAAAGCCAGCAGAGTGTGTGATGGGCAAGGTGCTAGATTCCCATATGGCCATCCATGGCTTGAGTCTTGGACCCAGCAGCTTGAAAATTATGCTGAACACGTGTGCATGCCCAAACTCCTGAGAAGAGAATGAAGGAGGTAGGACTGTGGTATGGCCATTCTACCTGGGGTGTGATTTCTCACTTTCCCTCTCACTGTTTCTCTTTGTCACTCTCTGGCAAGTGTATATGCCCTATGGCAAACACCTAAAAAAAAAAAAAAAGGAAAAAAGAAAGAATCATGAGAATTCAA
Organism: Tupaia belangeri chinensis; assembly: GCF_000334495.1. Lineage (NCBI taxonomy): Eukaryota > Metazoa > Chordata > Mammalia > Scandentia > Tupaiidae > Tupaia > Tupaia belangeri. The sequence continues at coordinate 1,428,083 of NW_006160189.1, read as the reverse complement.
TGTAGAGAAGATGGACAAGATGGATGGGAGATGTTACAAAACCAGGGGGTGTCCTCATGCAAGGAATAATTGGAGAATGGCTGATGAAGGAGAAAGGTTTTGGTTAGCTAAAAAGAAGGAAACTTGAGTTTGTGAAGATGAGAGTGAATATTCCCAGGAAGCAGGGAAATAGAGGTTAATGAGAATAAATACGTGAGTAGTTTATTTTGGCTGGAGTATAGAATCATTCAGTACCACATTGAAAGAAAAAAAAAATTAGAAACAAGTTTTTTTGTGTGTGTGTTCTGCTTTTAAATAAACAATTTGATGAGTTAAAATTTATCTTACATAGCTACATGCATGAGCAATGACATATGCAGAATATACATAATGGTATTGTTGCAAAATCAAATACTTGAGACACCTAAGTGCTCGTTGACAGACCAATCAATTATGATATCTCCATGTGGTGACTACTCAACAGTAATTACAATGAGTAAAATAGGTTGGTCCTGTATTTTAGTGGTTAAAGAACCTGGATCCCACATGGCGTGGCTGACTGTGGTTCTAATGGCCCTGGCAGCTTGAAAAACATTTCAGGCACATTTGCAAGCATGTTCAAAAATCCTAAAGATGGAGAAAAGGGAAAGAGATTGCAGCGTGACCATGCCCTATTAAGGGGTATTTTTCCTTTTCCTCTTTCTACATCTGTCTCTCAACAAATGAACAAACAAATAGGCAAATCCATGAATGAAAGAAACAAAAATAAGCCAGGGCTATTTCATACGCAACCATCTCTTGTAGCCTCCAAAGTGTACTACTGTCAGGTGGAAAAACTAACACATGAAACCACATGCATTTGTATATAATCAGATGTGTAAAACAAGGAGTAGGGTATAAACATCTGTGCTTAAATTTGTTTCACCTATCTGACACAGGGAACAAAGCAACCGCATCTGGGAGAGCTGGGCTGCTGGTGGAGGTTTGAGAGGAAGAAGTATTTTTTACCGCTTATTATTTATTTCATATTTTATGCATATTCAGTATTTATAGCATATATTAAAGTTTACCTAGAGACAGATTGTGAAAGTTGAATTTAAAAAATATAATGAAAAGAAAAATAATATATATACTAGTTGAGAGCTACAGTGTCTTTTTCTCTTTCTTTTCTTTTTTTTTTTTTTTTATTTTCCTTTTAATAGTAAATGTCCTGGGCATGCTTGAAGGCAGAACCGAGGAGATGGATGGATGGAGAGGAAATGAAATAGAAGGTAAGTGAAAATTATAGGATTTAGGGCAGAAGTGGAAAGGCTGGTATCTTAGAAGACAAATGTCCTTCCTATGAGGTGTCTAAACAGAGTCAGTGAATCACATATTTTGGACAAAAGCTGATGGGTCATTCTTTTGTTTGTGTTTGTATCTGTAGAGGTGATTGGGGAAGATGTGTGAGCTGAGTGATTTAAATAGTGCACAGGCCAGGGCACGATCCACCTTAAACCAGATGGCTTTAAGGTAATGGCCGGAGAGTTGAGACCTGTAATTTAATGGCCACTTCCCTAGCTACTACTTACAGAAAAATTTATGCATGAACAGCTAGGAGATAAGGTTCTATAATCAAGGTAGGAGGGACTGGGATGGAGATTTTGAGATAAGCATGTTTGTAGTTCTTGAGGGTTACATACTTCTTTTAATCTACTTATTGACTCACTGATAAATTGGTAGCAACGACAAAGCCACCCAGTTGATCTGATTGTTGTGAAAATAAAATTAGGTAATATAGGACAATATTGTGAAAAAAACATTGTGTGTTTTTCTTGGCCTTTTCTTTTTTCCCCTTAAATTGCCAGAAGTCGCATATGCTTTCCAGAGAGAAACAGAGAGAAAGCACTCTCCATGGAGCATGGCCACACCACAATCCTTTCTCCATTTCTCCATCCTGTTGGGATTTGAAGCACAAACACACATAAGACCAACTTGCTTTTCAAGCTGTCAGGGTTAGAATTCAATCCACAGTCAGCCATATAGGAGCCAGCTGCCTTAATCACTAGGTCACATGGCCAGCCTAGAAAAAGGTTTAAATGTTTTTATAGGCAAGGTTAAAAAGAAACACAGATGGATAGGTTTTCATGTAACAATTGGGTCATTAGAAAAGTCATGATATATTTTTAAATGTTTTTCTATGCAAAAATATGTTATGACTTTTCTAATGACCCATTTTTTTTCTAAAAAAGATTTTTGCTATAGGGTACATGTGCTAGCCACAGAGCCAGAGCAACAGAAAGTGAGAAATCTCTGCCCAGGGAGGATGGCCATACCACAATCTCTTCTCTTCCATTCTCCTCTAGAGATTTTGGGCATGTACACACATGCACCTGAGGTAAACTTTTTTCTTTTCTTTTTTTTTTTTTTTTGAGAGATTTTTGCTCTAGGGCACATGTGCTTGCCAGAGAGACAGAGAAAGAGAGACAGAAAGTGAGAAAACACCTACCAGGGGAATGACCATGCCACAATCCCTTCTCCATTCTCCTCTTGGAATGTCGGGCAAGCACACACATGGGCCCAGTGTGTGTTTTAAGTTGCCAGGTCCAGTACTCGAACCATGATTGACTACATGAGAGTCCAGCAATGTAACCATTATGTCATCTGCTGGACCCTCGACAACCCTTCTTTGAAATAAGTTGCACTGATGATGAAATTTGAAATTGGACTGTGGCCTATTCAATCTTTTGATATAAATATTTTATATTTGATATAAATTTGGGCATTTTAAAATAATTCACTTTGAAAATAGGCCAATAAAAATAAAATTTAATTTTGTTCTAAGGCAAAATTCATTTTGTTTTCATCTATGTTAATCTTAGGTTAATGCTTGCTATGCATTTATTGTCTGAATGAATAATTGTGCTAACATTCAGAGGCATTTAAGAAAGGTTGCTATGACCTTCCCCCTCTCTTATCCTAAAATTTAAGAACGAGTTTAAATGGAACTGAAAAAGTTTTTAAAACTGTTACATTGCAAAATGCCAGTCGAGTGGCATAAAGGTCATTTTTAGTCATGGTTTCTGAAATTTTGAGGAAAGACAATAACAATCTTGGATTAGAGATTCAAGGAGAAAACTAAAAAGAAAACCTATCCGAGGTAGTACTGAGCCTGGATTTGCTCTCTTTATTTCACGTTCACAATAATTGATAGAAATGTCATCACTTTAGAAGAGCATCGAAGACAGCATTTTGAAAGTGGAAATATTAAAGAAAGTGCATTGAAATAGCACCAGGATGCCCCTGTATCTGTGCCCATTTGTATCTATCTGTTCTGTCCTTCCTTTTTTTCTTTCTTTTCTTTGCCAAAGGGTATGCACCTTCGCGTGCGCGCGAGAGAGAACACTCCCAGTGGGGCACGGTGACGCCACAATTTTCCATCCAATTCTTCATCCCATCAGGTGTTAGGGCATACATGCATGCACATGCACCTAGGATGCTCCTCAAGTCATTGGGGCTGGGATTCAAACCATGGTGGGCCATACAGGATCTGGTTCCTCATGAACTGCACTTTACCACTGTGCTATATGGCCAGCCCATATTTATTGTACTAGATATCTTTATTTCTATCAATTTCCATATGTATTTAGCACATTGAATAAGAGCTAGCTAGGGAAATAGAACTTTCTCTAATGGGTCAGTATTAAACTTTGAATAGTTGATGAAATAGAGTCACAAGTAGTTGAAATTAGTATATCAGCTCTGAAATGAGGAACTTAATAGTCCAATGAGCAGCCATATATATGTTTAATCAATGTATAAAAGTTTAAGACTATAAATAATAAAATAGGACCTGAATCATGGTAAACATTCTCCCCGGCATTTTTTCATGAAGTGCTTTACCATTATGCTTGGGAAGTACTTAAGAAGCTTCACTCAGTTAAACAAACACTGTGTTCATAATTCTTATCAACTAGCAGGACATCCTTATTACTGACTTCTTTGTAACACTTTTATTCATATCAACTTTAAGCAGAATCAGAATTTTTTTTAAAAAAAAACTTTCTCCTTACACATGATTTTTTTGAAACTTCAAGTTTGATTTTTTTTTTTTCCTAGAGTGTGTGTATTTGTCAGAAAGAGATAGAGAGAATGGGAGAGGAGAAAGCACCCACCATGAAGAATGATCAGTCTACAATCTCTTCTCCATCTCTCCCTTCTTTCTGAATTTTGTACACACACACACACATGTGCACCTGATGTGTTTCTCAAGCTGCTGGGTCTGGGATCAAACTGCAGGGTTAGCCAGCTACCATAATCACTAGGCAGTGGTGATTGTGGCCAAGTTTGATAGTATACCTATTTTGTCTTTAATATAGATGAAATAGGTTTATAGCTAATTAAGTAAACCATACTCACCTCTCTCATAAAATTGTGTCAAGACATGTGCACTTGCAGAAACGAAGAAAGACAGAGACAGTCCCCTCCTCCCAGTGTGGAATAGTCACACCATAATCCATTCTCCTCCATCTCCACTATTCTTCATGACTTTGGAAAAATATGGAGAGATTCCAGAAATTCCTGGTGTGTTTCTCAAGCTACAGGGTTTAGGACTCAAACTGTAGGCTTAACCATGTAGGAGCTGGCTCCACCAGGTTATAGAGCTGGCCTCCTAATTTCTTTATTTTTTCCTTTCATGAGAGTAAGAGACAGAAAGAGAGGGAGACAGAAAAATAAACATCCTCAAATGGGTCTCCCACCAGGATTACCCACAAATTCCCAGCCAGGGTCATGGGTGGGTGCACATGTCTGGCTGGTACAGTTCAACTGGAAAACTGAACTTGCAATTTCCCATATAGCTCAGTTATCATTGAGCATCCTGTTACTGCTATGCCATGAGTCAGCTCAAACACCATAATTTAATCACATGTATTACCTCTGATTTGAGGAGAAGAGATAGTAATTATAAAAACCCATTTAGGGGCTGTTACTAATCTATTTAGATAAATAAACACTATATTTGTAAAGTAAATGGTATATATGTGAAGAAGTGGCACCAGAATTTTTCTTAGAGAGGAAAGTATCTTGCATTGCCCTTAGGGGATGTAGTGAAACTTGGAAAGAGTAACAACAAATAATCTGTTTCTCAAAGAGGAGAAAAGAGAGAAGAAAGAAAGATAGATTGAGACATCAGACAAGGTGGACATCAGAGGATGAATTTTGCATAGAGCCAGGGTAGCATCCGTCAGTGGAAAGACTTGACAGTGCACAGTGTGGAGTGTCCAGATAACATTTTGACAATGAATTGCCGAATACTCTATTAGAAGAACAGTTCTACTTACCATCATAGTTTCTTGCTTAGCAGCATTCCAATTTTCCAAAGTCATTTATAATTACCGCTAATTGGTGTGAGTGGGAATTTTAAAATAATGTTTATGTATTTATTTATTCCACAAGGGAGAAAAAGAGAGCACGAGAGAGAAACAGAGAACGGCCCTACCGGGTCCTCATACCACTATGCTATTTGCCTGATCATGGAAATGTGCGCTCCCGAAATATCCAGGAAAATCTCCAGACAGAACCCAGAACCCTCCCAGATAGGTCAGACTCACAGAGGATCTCGTGTCACCACTGTGTCACCACCTGACCCTGTGAATGGGAACTTCTGGGTAAATTAAAGAGACGTGAATGAAAGCACAGTCTCAGGGGCAAAGTAACTAGGAGAATTTTTACATTCTTTGGGAATTTCAGGATAGTTGGGAAGGCCTTGGTAATTTTTTAGTGTAGACTACAAGGATGTTAGAAGATTTTAGATTCAAATGTCAATCATACTACAATTAGTGCTGCTGTTATATATGGCCTGGGTTTCGTTTTGACTCATTTTTTTGAAAAAGTTGCCATAATGTTCTCAGAAGAAAAGCCTTTATGATTTTTAAGAAAAGGTAATGGAATCAGGGTGGACACACAACAAAAGCCTAGACTTTGGAGTAAGTTGATTAAGAAAATAGGCTCTTCAAAGAAGCTCTCCCTGTGTGGGCATCTCATAATCTGCATAGGCTCTTACCTATTTAGGAGTTGCAGGTGTTTGAGGTAGGCTTCTCTTAGAAGTAGGCTTTGAGACAAAGCTTAGAGTGCAAGGAGTCTGTTTGGAAGCTGCAGAAAGGGACATTGAGCTCAATCCCTCAAGGAAACTCTGAGAAATGCACTCATCTCAGAATGATCCCACCCAAGGGCAAGTGAGCTGGGGGATTTATCCACAACTCTCAAGAGTAATTTCTTGAAGATCCTGAGGGTTGATACAGATTCCTTAGCACTTCCAACCTGCTTCACACGGGACAAGTGGCCAGATGAAAAAGCCCCCTAGGCATACTTAGCGCACACGCACTGGCTGGCGACTGACTGTTGGCAGAAGTACACTGAATCAGGAAGGTCCGCAGAATGAAGCAGAGACACTGACAGGATCTGCCACAGTAACTAAAAGGAAGGTTTTGTCTCTCAGTCTGCCATATCGCTAAGATGCAAAGAGATCAGAAACTGCATAGACTTGTTTCTAAGGCTGCTTACCATATTGAAGTGCATCAAAGTTGTTATAGTGCTATTACAGCACAGAAGTGCATAATGGTCGTCTAGTTTGTTGGTTTGGTTTTTAGATGTCTTTTAATAACGAGCCTAATAATGTCTTGCTGCACAGTAAGAGGCCATCTATAGGTTCTACATTTTTATATAAGGTGGCATCTAACCTTTGCATCACTTTAACAATGGAGTGTTGCTATGCTCAGTTTTACATGAGAAAACGGATGCTCAGGAGGGTGTGGACATTTATCCAGGATCCACAGCTGCAAAATGTGGATGTGAAGACAGAGCAAAGCTCCTATCTTTCCTGTCTTTGAAAAGACTGACATGTATCCCTGTATGGGTTAAGGACAGAAGAAATTTTGGTGACCTGAGGATATGATAGCAATAAAATATGATATAAAATTTTTAAATACAACAATATAAGAAACAGTTTCTGAACACTTGTTTTGCATAATGTTAATAGGTACGTATGTAGGAGGATACATTTCAGAATCCAAATAAGTTAAGGAAATACGAGATCAAGCAATGTTATTTTGGCCAATATATACCATTAAAAGTTTTCATTTATTTTGCAGGACATGTCATATTTTTTTAAGGTGTTCAATTATGTTGCAAATAAACAGGAAGTTAAAGTATGTGTGTATTTCCCACAATTATTTGATGTGGACTCATACTTTTCATGGAAGACATTCTGGATGGAGAAAACAAATCCTGTGGTATTTTATGCTAAATATTTTCCTTGCAGACAAATATTGTTTAAGCTAATTTGTTAATAAATTTGCTATTTTATAATTCCTAAATTAAGCAGTTCTAGATTAAGCATTAAAAGTATTTGTTTTCAAATGTCAGGTGGACACACGGCAAAAAAAGTAATTATAAATGTTGGAGATGGACTCATCTGAGGATCTATTTAGTGATTAAGGCCACAAAGTGTGAAGAAAAAATAATTTTTCACACTTGCAATTATTCATAATTCCAGACTAGCCTCAGACAGATCAACTAAATTTCCTTTGAAAAATGGAGAAGGAAGCTCATCTCACTTAGTCATAGTCTGAGAGGAATTCCTTGATTTCAAGGACTTACAGGACTCTATTTCCTTTTAGGTCCACACCCTATTTATCTTTTGGTAAATTACCTTCTACTGGCCCCTACTTTTAAATTCAAATGAGTGAAGTCCGGCAATGAATTCCTTTTTAGTTTCTTCGAAATGCTCTTGAATAACTGAAGTCTTCAAAATCACAGTAAAATATTTTTAAGGCCTTTATTCTTTCTTCGAGACTTTAGTGTCACTATGAAGTTTCACATAATTTCTAGTCTGCATCTCATCAAATACTGGCAAAATTTATTCAATTCAAATTAAATAGATGTAGCATAGCGTAATCTTTCTCTATTAAATATGTCACTTTTTGCAATTGTTTCTTAATATCCCTCACAGCTTCTATCTAAGATTAGCTCTTTCTCTGCTGCCAGAGTTTCACTAACCTACTGAATTATTCACTGAAGCATAACCTTCAGATATCAGGTTAGAAAGACCTTGATTACGGCAGGAAGTGAACTGTATAAACCATTTTTCTTTAAAAGAAAATTTCTCAGTATAGCAAAGTCTGAAATGAGATAAGTATTAAATGTGTGTAAAAATTAAGTTCATAATTGATAGGAATTTAGCCAACTGTGACATTCCAGCATTTTGTTTATTATAATGTATAATACCGTCCTAAGCGCTGCAAAGCAGCATAAAAACACGTGCATTGCCAAGGCGCTCATTTAACCTGAAAGGGCAGTAGGCTGGTTGCACATTTAACAAACAAAATTGTTGAATGTTAAATCATATAATGTTTTACACAGCCTGTGAATATTCAGATTAATTTTGAAATTTATTTCCTCTTTATTTCTTATTCACTTTTGTTTCTTTCACCATAGCTTGGTTTCAGTGTCATATAGACGAGAGTTCATGGGAAAGTCAGCAATTCACCATGGGCCTCCCTGCAGCAAATTCTATTAGTAGCGTCTGTTGCTTTATCTCAATTCAGTGTTGAAAGGTCATTAGAATACCGACTGAGGAGACAACACTCTTGGAACACCTTCGCTAGTGCTGAAATCAGAAAGTTCACCACTCACAAATCAGCCAGTTCATGACCAATCCACTGGGTACCCAGTAACTAGAGTGCAACGCTGATACACAGCAGGGTATAGTTTGCTGTCCTATTTTTCTACCAGATGAGAAGGAAATGCACAGAAGCAAATACTGGTCTACTTTTATGTACACTTATTCCATAAGTCTTTGGAAGACATTTCTTCACTACAGTGTATTTGAACAGATACCATTCAAATGACATTCCAAATACTCAGGTGGAGCATATATGTTTTAAATACCAGTCCATTTATTACTGTTAGACTTCTCTTACCATTTCTCGTGTTGTAAAAGTCAACACAACTTAAGGATATTAATGCTGAGGGATGATGCATTATTAAAGAGTGTGTTTTGATCAGATTTTCTACATAGATTTGCTGTTCAGACTGAGGCATAAACTAAAAAATATTTTCACCATTAATCAATATAAGTGGTATAGATAACATTAACAATTTTTTTAAAAGCAAGTGGTCTATTTTATTTTATTTTTTAAGAATGACTTTATTTAACTTTACTTATTTTTGACCAGAGAGGGACAGAGTGAGAGAGCAAGCTGCCAGATCTGGGACTTGAACCACAGCTGTGTGAGAGTCTAGCACCCTCAACCCCCAAGCCACCTGATGGCCCCACAATTTTCTTTTAGCGTTGCTCACTCTACCTCTAACACAAGTACAAATTGCATTTTCTTCTAAAATTTGAATCTGGCTGAATGGTTATTTGAAAGACTTTTAATACACACTTAAGGAAGTACCAAATATGTATGTGAAACGAGTTACTCAGTACAAATAGTGCACTGAGGACAGAAATACCCAAGAAATATGAGATAAAAAGAAAATTGTTGGAAACAAGATTTTTTTTTTTGTTTATTTTCGTTTTTGTTTTCCTCAAGAAACCATGAAAAATCTTATTAGGACAAGCATCACAACAATTTGCCATTTGGTTAAAATGAAAAAAAGTCATCATTACATAGTCATACCAATAAAATTTTTTCTTACTGAAGAGAAAGGTATAGAAATTTGGGTGTAGGGATTATAGAGTACTAAGGTGTATTGTTTTCGTATTTGTCTCCACTCCATGGATTTTTGTCCTGTAAGTATTTCGATTGTTGAGAATGTATAGTCAAAATATAGGCTTAAAAAAAGTCCTCCTTTTTGTGTATATATGTCATACCTTAGTGATTTGATATAGTTTAAATTTCTTGTATTTGGTGCTGCTACCTTTTCTGGAAGGAGTGTCAATACAGAGTATGATAGCATCCGTGTATTAACTGAAAGACATCATATAAACTAGAGAGGCACAATTCATACAGTAAAGGTGGAATGACAGGTCATTTTCTTTTTTTTAAAGAAATATTTTATTTAACTTTATTTATTCATTTATTTATTTTAATTTGACCAGAGAGGGACAGAGAAAGAGAGAGAGAGGGAAAGGGAGAAGGCAAGCTGCCAGGGTCAGGGTCTTGAACCATGGTTGACTATGTGGGATTCCAGTGCCCTTAATCACCACACAACCTGCTGATCTGACAGGTTATTTTCTAAGAAAATTCTCAATAATTTCTATCCCACTGGCTTAGAAAACATACAACATATCATTTTGCTAGTGGTAATTCTCAATGAAGGTAGTGTATACAAAATTGCTCCTTTTTTTTTTTTTTTTTTTTAAAGTTTTTGACAGAGTGTATATGTGTGCTCACCAGAAAGAGAGAGAGAGGGAAAGTGAGATATCACTCACAGTGGGTATGGTCGTGCCACAATCCCTTCTCTTCCATATACCTCTTGAGTTTTGGGCACACATACCCAGTGTGATTTTCCAGCCACTGTGTCCAGGATTCAAACTGCTATCAGCCATGTGGGAGCCTTAACCTCCATGTCACCTGTTGGTCTCTAAAATTCCCTTTTAATTTACAGTTATTAAGTGTAGAAATGAACAGGACACAGGACACAAGCCTGGTCTCAGGGAACTCAGTCTTGTACGGAACTCTCACATCAGTATAGTCACAGAGGGTGTGTACAGTCTGGTGCAAAGGTGACAAACAGAAGGGATTCTCCTCCTTCTATGTTCACATCACAAATATTTTCACGGATATTTTTTCTTGTTGATCTCTCAAATGCGACTCAAGAAAGAGCAGATTGGTATTTACGTTGGAACTACTGTGGCAACCCTGTTTTAGGGGACAGTCCTTATTCTATGTTACCTCCCCATGCATTCATATTTACGTGGATGAGAACAGAGTGCATGGATGAGGCACATAAGAAAAGCATGTAAGCACACTGCCTTACAATCAAACAGTTTGGTCTCACTAATTTAATTGAAGTGAGGAAAGGTCCTAGTGTAAATCAGAATTCAGGAGAAGGTCTGCGATTATTTCTCCCAGAGATTTTGTTTAGATTAAAATAGGCCATAGCTTGTTTGACAACCCCACTGGTACTTACAATGAGCACCCAAATCATTCTGTACATTGTTCAGATATTGAATCGTATTATAATTTTTAATGTGATGCCTGCCTTCACATTAGACAATAGGCTGCCTGAAGACATAGACTATATCTATAAGCATAAGTACTCAATAAATATTTAACAAATTAATGAAATGATTATCAAATGGTACATGCTATATGAAAGTCAAGTCAAATACAAACAATATCATATATATATATATATATACACATATATATATATATATATATATGCTATATGATGACTGAATGTACCATACGTATCAGGATAAGCCCAAGTACTATTTTGGTTTTTTAGAGGTTCCACATCAGGTAATGGGTATGTACTTGGTTGTCTCAAAATCACCCAATTACTAACAAGTTTAATTCATGTTAGAAAAACAGAAAAGGATGTTTTCCGGGTAGAAGATGATTGAAAAATGAAGGAGGGATATGTGCATCTTCTGGGAAGTTAATAATTAAGTAAGGCCAGCCCAGAGCCTAGTGGTTAAAGCCTTTGGATTCCTCATGGTTGCTTGTGCAGTTGGCATGTTGGACTCAGTGGCCTGAGAAACACATTTGTGTATCTAAAATCCTGAAAGGAGATTAAACTGGAGGAGAAGGGATTGCAAGCGTGATCATGCTCATAGGGATGTTTTCTTACTTTCTGTCCCTCTCCGGTGGGCAAACGAGCTCTCTGGCAAAATTATATAAAGTAAATACACATATATTTTTCCAAATTTGGGATAGGTGAAGCTTAGAATAGGGACAATGAATAGCAGCATCTTAAGTTCCAAATGAATCTGAGGACTGCTGGAGCCTAAGTTTTAAATAGAAACTAATTATTTCTTTTATACTAGTTCACTTTCCTCCTCTGCTTTTTCTTTCTTTAGAGAGATTTTTGCTATAGGGCATATGTGCCACAGAGACAGAGAAAGAGAGAGACAGAGACAGAGAGACAGAAAACAAGAAACCACCCCCCACTCCCAGGGGGATGACCATGCCACAATCCCTTCTTCTCCATTCTCCTCTCAGGATTTTAGTCACACATGCACTTGTATCTGGTGTGAGGTTGAAACCACCAGATCTAGGATTTGAACCATGGTGGACTGACTATGTGGGAATCCAGTGATGTAACCATTACTCCATCTGCTGATACCCTCCTCCTCTATTTTAATTCCTCTTCCAATTTTATAATAACATATATCTTACAACAATCCAATTTAAGTAGCCCTAACTCATGATAAATGAAACAAGTTCATGTCCATCTTATTAGTCTACTTTTGCTAAGTATATCTATAATAGATTTAATAGTTACATACAAGACATTACCAAAACAAATTCAGTGCATAATTTTTACGTCCCCAAACAATTCCTCTTCATTAAAATCCTTCATGAGAATGCTAATTAAGACTGTGATACAGGCATTCTAGTTAACATTTTCCTCTAGTTTCTCTGGTTACAGTATTTACTCTGCTATAGAAAGAAATCTGTTGCTGCCATTCTGGAATTCATTAGCAGTTTTTCAAGAGCTGAGCATCATTATTTTATTGAGACATCTGCCCCTGTCCTTGATGTGTCTTTTGTTACCAGTAAAAACTGTACCTATGCTAGCTGGTGAGCAACGGCTGAGGCTTGCCTGTGAATCTAGGCCACAGAGATGGCAAATGGAACTTCTGCTGCTGGTCATTTCAAAACACTTGCTTCAAAACACACGCAGAGAATTTGAGTGATGTCCCCAAGCAATATAACAAACTAGGTCAGATCGCTCTTAGAACAATTACTCATTTCAGTGGCCCCCTTATCACTTCCTTGACTAGTCAAGTGAATATTTCACTAGTGGGCTATTCATGGAAACCCAATCAAGATTTGTGGCAGGGTGATAATTTATTTCAAATTTATGATTGTGTTGCCAGTATATATTAAAGGAAGTAGTTTGCCTTCCTTCCCAGTGTTGAATCATATGGTAAGAATTCTCTGCCATTAGGTGACTATTTCATAATTGAGGCTACAGATAGAGTAAGCAACCACCGCAGTAGCGTGATTCATGGATTTTTTTAAAAGTGTCCTCCGACACTGGTTTTGTCTTTCCAATGGCTGACCACCATACCTGAAGTTTTTACTAGTATCATTCCTTATGGATCCCCTGAAGATAACATTTTTAGCTGCTTACAAAGGGTCTGCTTTGAATGGGGATAAAAGATTGAGAAATGAAGACTCCAAATTTCCATATGTTGAAATATTCCAGGACTGGGACCAGCAGTTAGCATAATGGCTATATCGCTGGACTCCCACGTAGTCGACTGCAGTTTGCGTCCCGGACCCGGTGGCTTAAACTCACACCGGGCACGTGTGCATTCATGCCCAAGATCCTGAGAGGAGAATGGAGGAGAAGGGATTGCAGTGTGGCCACCCCCTGTGTGGGGGGATTTTTTCCTTTCTTTCTCTCTCTTTCTGGAGAGCGCACATGCCCAATAATATAAAACCTCTCAAAAAAAAAAAATTCTGGGACTCAGACCCTTAGACCCTCCTCATCTGTGTCTAAGCTTTTCCCCTAAGCTATTTTACTCAAGTCAGTGCTATTAAATTAATTTATATAAGAAGATTTCCAAATGTTAAGTGTTATGCCAACATTTCCATTGTGTTCTAGTATTTTGTTTTCAAATTTCCTATTATCTTGGATATCTAATTGGCATTATAAATCCCACCTGAAAGCAAATTCTTCTCCATGCCTTCTCAATGATACACAATGCAAAACACTAGTTATAGGAGTTATTCTTGGGTTCTTTGTTTCCTCACCTTGCACATTTAGTTAATGAATGAATCTGGTCAATGCTTCATTAAAAAATCTTTCCAGTCTCTGCCCAGCCTAGTGGCACAGTCAGTAGCATGCTGGGCTGCCCTGCTAGAAGCCACATGGCTAACAGTGTTTCAGAGGTTCAGTCAATTCAACCTGGATGTGGGTGCCAGCACCCAAGACCCTGACAGTCTAGAGGAAGAGGATTGTTATTACAAGAGCCTGTCTCCTTGAATTAAAAAGAGAAAGCATAGAAATATGTATATACACACATGAAAAAAAATATATATACACGCACACACATATACATTTATATCTCTCTATTTTCTGTACCATGTTAAAAATGCAGGTGGTGGGACCAGCAGTTAGCGTAATGGCTTTGTTGCTGGACTCCCACGTAGTCGACCACGATTCGAGTCCCGGACCTGGCGGCTTGAACTCATGCCGGGCGCATGTGCCTGCATGCCCAAGATCCCGAGAGGAGAATGGAGGAGAAGGGATTGCGGGGTGGCCATCCCCTGGGGGATGATTTCTCGCTTTCTGTCTCTCTGTCTCTCTCTGTCTGTCTGGCCAGCGCAAGAGCACTATAGCAAAAACCTCTCCAAAAAAAGAAAAAAAAAATGCAGGTGGTATTAGTACGCTTTTCAAATGAAAGTTTTCCAATATTTTCTCTCAGGTTTTAGAATAAAATTGTAACTTCTTCCCATGGGCTCAGACACAGTATATCATTCTCTGGCTTGCTCTAGTCCCACTCATTCCAGATTTACTATGCTTTGGTATTCAGTCACCTTGATTTCTTTCTGTTCTTTAAGGAAATAAGACCATTTATAACCACAGATCTCTCTGTGTAAAACCTGGGCTAATTCCTTTACTTCATCTATGTCTTAACTCTAAGGAAAGGAGACCTTCCTTAATGATTCAACTGACACCCTTCTCATCTAATAGTGATTTTGCTGTTATAACACGTATCAATCTCTGACTACCTGACTTATTTGTTTGCTTATGTTTTGTTCTGAGAGTAGGAATATTATCTGGCTGGTCCGCTATTCCCAGAGAATATCTAGAACAATTATTAAAATACTTTAGGTGGGGACCAGCAGATGGCCTAATGGTTACGTTGCTGGACTTCCATGTAGTCAACCATGGTTTGGATCCCAGACCCAGAGACTTAAAACCTCACACCGTATGCGTGTGCATGCATGCCCAAGATCCCAAGAGGAGAGTGGAGAAGGGATTGTATTGTGGCCATACCCCTAGGGGGTGATTTTTATCTTTTTGTCTCTTGACCTCTCTCTCTCTAAAAAAAAATACTGTTGGACCAGCAGTTGATGTAGTGGTTTTGTCACTGGACTCCTATGTAGTCTAACATGTTTTGAGTCCTGGACCCAGTGGCTTAAACTCACACCTGGCGCATGTGTGTGCATGCCCAAGATCCCAAGAGGAGAATGGAGGAAAAGGGATTGCGGTGTGGCCATCCCCACTGGGGGGTGATTTCTCGCTTTCTGTTTCTCTGTCTCTCTTTCTGGTGAGTGCATGTGCCTGATAGCAAAAACCTCTTAAAAAAATACTGTAGGCAATCTATACTCTTCAAATAGAGTAGAGGTAAATAGAGTATGGGTACACTATTTGAAAGAATGTATTAGAGAGCTAACGGTAAGGTCTTAGTCTTCTGATGTAATACTTATGTTTTCTTTCTACTTAGCTGGTATATCGGTAATGAGAACTATTGTATATGCTAGCTTAAAATGCAGTTTAATGTATAAACTATATGTACTATAGGAACAGGTTAACTTCAGAATCTCAGTAACTTATACACAGTTTTAACAATTATTCATGGGAAATCTGATGCTTGTTAGTAGAGGTGCTCTTCCATCTGGTGACTCAGGATTCCAGCTTCCCTATGTAATATGATGTTGCCTTCTCCCAGAGAGATAGCAGACTAGCTCTTAAATAAACATTTAGCTTAGATGTGAAACAAGTCATGTCTGATAAATTGGTATTGACTGGTCTCAAGGCCCAATACAATTGCAAGGTAGGCTGGATTATTTGGGGGAGCACTTGGTATATTTGAGAAGCAATGCTTGCCTCTAAGATGTTAATGGCATGTGTTAGAATAATACGTTGAAGGGTATAACAGAAAAAAAAAAGGTCAAGAGAATATTATTTTAAAAGGAAATAGAGAAAAGATAAACTGAAATATACTTACATTGCTCTCTCGGTGCTATGCCCATTTAATGCAAGGCTAGTAATAATCGCCACATTGGTGAATATACGTATATTCCCATTTGGTTTGCAGCTGTAGCTAACATTATTTCCTGCTCCTCGTATTATTTAAAAGTTTGCCTCTTAAACTCATGCTCTTCTTGATCCTTTTGCTCTAAAGTATCTTTCCACTCTCAGATGGCTCCACCCCAGGCTTGCTTTTGTGTTCCACTTCACAGCTAATCATCTTAGATTAATACCAGGGGCACTTTTGCCTAATGGAGTTTCAGCCAGAAAGATAGAGAGAAAAAAAAACTGGGAAGAAAGCTCTTGCTAAGTGAATATGTCTACTCATTTTCTTCTGTGTTTTACATGCTCTCTGGTATAAAAGAAATCACGGAAGTCAATGGATTAAATATAAATGTGAAGTAAGAAAATACGTGATAAAAGAGAGACGGATAAAAATGTACTTGAGCCCAATGGGCAAACCATGTGGTGAGCTGATATAATACTTTAATTCTGGCATCCCTGTGGCTAGCCCAGGTTGACAACATTTCAAAGATGACAATTATTTGGAATAAATCCAAGATTATACTTTAAATAAAAATGTTCATAAATCATAGCTCTTCCACTATGAATAGGACAAGCACATAAGCAATTACTTATAGGAGCAGTATTATCTTGCAATTCAAGCTGTTTCTTAAGTTGATTTGACTAAAAGCTTATTTTTTTTCCCCAAAGTGAAAAGTGAAAACATTCAACTTGTCTTGCTTTGTTCTGTATATGATGTTCAATTAGATGATTCATTTATTCTTTAAAAAAATCATCTGAATGAAAAATAGGAATTCAAGAAAAAGAGAAAAAGCCATTATGTCTACAGTAGAGAAGGCTTCAAAACGAGGCTGGCTGGGTGGGAAAGAAGCAGGATACAGTCCAGCCATGAGCACATGGAGTGCCAATGGGGGCTCCGAACTTGACAGAAAAATATTCTCTGCCTGTTGATTGGCAAAATGATAGAACTCTTGAAACAACTCGTTTTCTGCCTATTGGGCAACATGTGGAATGCTTGATTCAGCAAGCATGGCTTCTGGTCCTAGACCTACCGTGTGTGTTGTGTTCTTGGTTAGTTTCTTAACTCATAAGTATTGGTTTCATCATTGTACAGTGGAGACTCACAGCATAGTTTAAATAAGAAAATGCAAATGAAGTGCTTAAAACCATACTGGACATGCCTTAAATATTCCAAAAAACATGTGTAACTGTTAGGCAATTTATGAACATTCGTCTTACATTATAAAATATTATGTTTTCTACACTACTTTCCTATCACAAGTTTCTATAATACTAGGTAACAAATAAACACCTTTTTCTCTCAATTTCTTAGTGTGAAACTATATACGTGGTATCTCTTTACTGTTTTTCTCAGTGATATGCCAGTTCCTTTTAAAACTCAAGGATAAAAATGGCCCGGATATGATGCTCACCCATTTGGCATGGGAAATGGCTTTCACCTACATGCCAATGGAATAAGTGTTTCTTAATACAAAGGGAAGCTGTAAATTTAATATGAGTAAGTGTTACTTTACCAAGTAGTGACTACAATTCAGAGAGATGCAGAGAAGAAATTACAGAAGACAAATCCATATTAGTTCCAAATTAGATTTCTTTAACACATTGAAAAATATTAAAATGTCATGGGAATGGATTAGGCCTGCAGTCTACTTTAGACAAAATTGCCTTTTAGAATAGAAAGTAAAGATGCTGGTGCTTAATATAATGCCAGTAAAAACCCCCATGGAAAAAAAAATGGTGAAGGAGATTGAAACTTGGAAAAAATATGATTCTTCTAATATTATTTGGAAGAATTTACTTTACAGCTGTGGCTTTAAATCTTTTTGCATTGAGATCTAGAGTATGAAGCATATTTAGGAACGTGATGCTGTTTACATGCATATAAACACACACATGCATGAACACATATACACACAGAATGAAAGTTTCATAAAATAATATTTGCTCTAAATACATACAATGGATAAAATGTTGGGCTGTTGGAAAATTCACGATGTGTTTTTTTTGCATAGAAAAACAGAAAAGTACATTGTGACTTTTCCAACTGCCCAATATTTTTATTTATTGTATTGAAAATATTTGTCACATTCCAATAAATGAATTTCCAGAAAAACAAATGGATTATGACCTATCAACATTTAAAACATACTAGAGTATAAAAAATAATTAAATTGCTTAACAGTTAAATTATAAAGGAATTCTTACCTTGCCTCGTATTTCCGTATTTTAGAAATCTATTAAAATAATAGGTTTCCAATTTCTATGCCTATATTTACATAGACAATTTTACATGCAGTAAAGATGTAATTCTAATTAGTGATCTGATCAGATATTGTACAACATATATCTTAGTATAGGCTTTAGTAATTTTAGAAAAATTATATTTAGATCTTCTGTTTTATAACTTACCTCTAATAAATTGATATATCAATGATATAAGAAATTAATAAGTTAAAATGTACCATAAGTATGTAAAGATTATTTACATAATTTTAGACTGTAGAGAGTCTTTCCAAGCATGATAATGAGGTGATAAATCATTTAAAAAATGCAGAATCAATTACTTATAATATGAAAATATGTGTTAAAATCATTATAAACAGAGACAGCTGGTGGTGTGGTGATTAAGGCAGCTGGAACCCACACGACTGACTGCCCAATTTGCATTCCAGACTCAGAAGCCTGAAAACACACCAGGTGTGTGTGCGTGCATGGCCAAAAATCCCGAGAGGATAATGGAGAAGGAATTACCATGTGGCCATTTCCCCAGAGGGTGGTGGTGATTTCTCACTTTCCCTTTCTCTGTCTCTTTCTGTCCCTCTCTAGCAAGTGTACACACCCTATGACCATAAAAAAAAGAGAATAAACACAATTAAAATGAAATGACAACCTGAAAGTAATTTAAAACATGCATATTACATAAAATATCTCTAGTATAGGGATATCCTCCTTAATATTTAAATAGTAAACACCATCAAAATAAAAATAATGTGCACTACATAAACCTTAATTATCAGTAAGGAAATGAAAAAATAATGAAGTTGATTATTGAAAAGGTTCAGGTTAAAATAATAATAAGTAACTTTTATCTTTATCAAGTTGGGAAAGTTATATTTTTACAGTTACAATATTCACTGCTCTTTAGCAGAAATTTACTAACACCAATTTAAACATCCATCATCCTATTTAATCCTTCTAAAAAAACCCTGTAGGTAGATGCTGTAACTACCCTCTTTATACACAGAACAATGAAGCTGAGACAGGGTAAGCAATTGGCCTTCAGTCACAAAGTGGAGGAGTCTGGTTTTGATACCGTCAAATCTAACATCAGAGCCCATACTTTTAATCAAGATTTGCTTATGCTTCCAAAATTGGCAAAAGCGTGAAAAAAAGTTGTTGGAGGAAGTGTAAACTGGTACCATATTTCCAGAGATCAGTTTTGCAAAATATCCCCAAAGCACTAAAAATTTGTTTGCTGTTTAGAATTTTGACTCTGTTTTTACAAATTTACCCAAGATATAGCTGCAAGCTGGTGCAAATGCTTAGTAACAAATATTTTTATAAAAACGTCTTTATATAAATATATATATATATAAAATCAGCTATTTAATTAGGTTCTTGGCAAAAAACTTAGAACACCAATTTGTGAGGATAAACTCCATTTGTAAGGGCAGACATGGATCAAAAATATGGAACGCTTTACGAATTTGCATATCATCCTCGTGCAGGGGCTGTGCTGATCTCCTCTGTGTCGTTCCGATTTTAATATATGTGCTGCTGAAGTGAGCACAAACTTCTTTTCAAATAGCGGAAAAATAAACAGAAAAAAAAGAGATGAAATATTCACTAATTGAGTACATACTTGTGGCATATTTGCATAGTGGAATACCTTTCTGTAACTGAAATATTACCTTTGATGAATAGCTATTGACAAACATAGTAAGTAGTAAAAAATTACAGAACAATACATACAACATGGATTTCGCCATATCTTTGGCTTTACAATTAGATCAGTTCTCCAGTCTTTTTGTTTTTGTTTTTGTTTTTCCTATTCTTCTCTTACTTCTCAGGGCCAATATGACTTGAACATATCAACAGGGTTTCTTCTGTATGACATCAAATTTGGTAGTTTTTGAAATTCTAGTACCCAAGAGAGGAGAGCTTCACCCAGGGAAAATGGTCATGATTCCTGCAAATTCTCCCCCTCATTTGAACCCCGAAAAAGAAAAAAAAAAAGAGAAATGTAAGAAGGGATCTAGGGCAGTTGGCATGGGTGGTTAGGTCACTAAACTCCCACATGATTCACTGCAGTCCAAGTCCTGGACCCTGTGACTTGAAAATCATGCCAGGCGCATGTGTGTGTATGCCCAAAATCCTGAGAGGAGAGGGGATTACAGTGTGGCCATTCCCCCTGAAGGGTTATTTCTCACTTTCCTTCTTTCTGTCTATCTCTGTCTTTCTCTCTCTCCGGCCATTGCATGCACCCTATGCCAAAAAACTCTTTAAAAACAAGAAGAAAATTTACCATTACATTGACCATGAGAATTGATTCCAACTACTGTGGGAGGAAATTTGGCCTGTAGTTACATAATAGGAACAAATAAATATACTTCTGTAATCTAGAAATATTACTAAGGTATCTGAGCACTCACTTCCTCAATAGTTCTATATAATAGACAACCATTCAAACAAATAAATACAAGAACAATCACTAAGCAATTGTTGAAGGTCAGATTCATTCTATAGTGTTAAGAACCTTATTGAGAAAAAGTAGTGGCAGAGAGAAAATAAGCACTGGGCTGTGGAAAGAAGCAGTTCTGTGGTAGATTTGCACAATAGGATGTAGACCAAACTGTCAAGGTCCATGGTATGATATTGATGGGATTTGGTGCATCTTCTGTTTAGGGGACATGAAGTTTTCACATGGATAAAAACAGGAGTTCATTCTCAGAGTTAAACGGGTTTGATAATACAGATGTTTATCATTTACATCTCCAGATCCACTAATTCTCCCTCTTACAGGCCTCCCACTCTTGTCTAATTCTGTTTCAATGTATCCAGTGCAGAGTTCCGGAAGGAGATCAGGAGGGAAGAATGAGATCAGAGTGCTAATGCCCCAGGCTCCCTCCCTGCAAGGTTAGCCTGGCTGTGCCTCTACCGTGGTATGTTTTCTAACAGGACAATTGACTCTACATGACACCTCTCTTCTGGGTTCTAGTGACCATAGCACCATTTCACTCATTCATACTTAGGGTAGTAACAGCTCACCTGGGACAAACTCTGGGTCATTGTAGTAACTTTTATAGTTCCTTTACATACAAAACTTAGTAATTTCTCCCCTTTTAATATAAATCTCTTCAAATATTCATTAAAATGCTTTGTGTATTCAGCCTGGGAAGAGACATTAAGTAAATATCCCATAGTCCTGAATTTTAATTCAAAATAGAAGTATACACTTAATATTTAATTTATTTTCTATGCTGTTCACTGAAATAACTAAGAGAAAGTGACTGACCCAGTAGCAGTGAGCATACCCAGAATCCAGATTGTGCTTTCAGAGTGATAGCTGACACCATGTGAGACTGGATTAAGAGGTATCTAGAGAGCTGTTAGAGCATTATTTTTGGGTATGTCTGTGAGGCAGTTTCTGGAGGACATTGGCATGTGAATAAATGGACTGAACGAAGATTCCCCCCTCAATGTAGGCAGCTGTCATCCAATCAAGTAGGGTCTTGGATGGGACAAAAAGGCAAAGGACAGGCAAATTATTGTTCTTTATCTCTTTTTTCCCTTCAATGTAAGAATTACAGGTTTTGGACTCCAGGACTGTACCAGTGGGCCCTGGGCTTTTGGACCTTCAGTCTCAGACTGAGAGATAGGCCATCGGTTTCCATGGTGCTATGACTTCCAGAGTTGGACAGAGCTTTGATAGAAGCTTTCTTGGTTCTTCAGCTTGCAGACAGCCTATTATAGAACTTTCCAGCCTCTGTAATCATGGGAGCCAATCATCTTACTAAATCTCCCTTCATATACCTGCATATATATCTGTTTCCTATTCTTCTGTGTTTCTGGAGAATTCTGACTAATACAAAAAATCAGAGCAGGAAATGTAGAACATGATTCTAGAACATTTTGTCATATGGAATCTGTCCAGAATTATTGGGTTAAATAGGACTATTTGAACTCCAGCAAGAGTAAACATTGAACTCGATCTAAACTTATTAAATATGTTTAAACAAGCAAGTTAAAAATGTATGTAAAAAATGGTTATCTGCTATGAATGGGAACCAATTCATTCTCTTAAAAACTGGGCAAATCTGAGAAAAGAAATGGAAAGTGATACTGCCTTTATATATAAATAAATCAGGGGATATAAAACTAGTAGGTGATGAGAGGTGTCTCTGGAACATTTCCTTATTTTGGATAATTGAAAAGACTCAAGATTCTACAGGACATACTCATTTAGGGCTAATATTTAAATTCAGAGTGGATGGTGTAAAAAGGAAGAGAGTTCTGGCAAACATTGGCGATCCACGAGGCTCTCAGTGCAAGCTCTCCATGGCTTATTGAAACACAGACACACATCTCTGGATAAAATCACCAAGATCTGTGAAATGAATCTTGGTTTCAGTAGAGGTCAAGGCAGAAGTTTCTAGGTCTTTCATGTCTCTCTAGTCATATAATCACCAGGCTATCTAACCCATTAAGCCAGTTGAAAATCATCAATAAAAAAGGTGGCTCTGGGGCTTGGGGGTCACCCAGAAAGTTTTGGATTTTAAACAGAACATTATAAATCTTATTGTACTTAACCTTGCTCAAGAGTCAATGCCAGACTTCTAAGCTGCCTAAGAGAGAAAGAGAGAGTGTTCTGAGACTGGCTGTAGATACACTTCAGAGGCTCCTTATAAAATTGTTCCAGCTGATAAATAAAAACAAATGATGGAATTAAAATATCATGATTTTACATCTCCGAAGAATGAATTCATCTAAGTATTTTGCATTTCACTGCCAATGTCAACAAAAGAGAAAAGACGTTTTGTGCCTCCTAATGAAAAACATACCGTCAAGGAGATCCATCCTGAGATTGATCAAGTCTCTGGATACTACTACCAATTTTTGGAGAATATAGAGGGCAAAGAAATATTGCTAAACTGCACTGTCAGCATGCCATCAGCAAATCTAGATAACCAAATTCAGGACAAATGTTAGAAGGTTCCGGCATAGCTGCCGTGACACAGAAGTAGCACACTGCCTTGCAGCGTCAGAAGCCACGTGGAAGATTGGGGTTTGCTTCCTGTGGTGACTTGTGCACCCCTGGCATGTGGCATGTGCAAGATGTAGGCTGGCAGAAGCTGAGGAGAGGGTCACTGTGTGAGACTCTGTAGTGGGTATTTATCTCTCTTTCTCCACTTCCCCCAGTCTCTCTCTCATGAAGGGAAAAAAATGGACGACCTTGAAGATACTATGAGTTGCTTGTTATTCCCCTAAAAAATTGTAGTATGGAAAATAAAGAAATGGAGCTTGGGACTCTAAAGGGTTTTTAAAAGGTTTATAAGACATATCAAGTTAAACGTGTGTGTGATTTTGCAAACCTATGTTTTGTTTTACAATAAATTGTTTAAAGAGATTAGAAAAAGAGATTGAGGCCTTGAGTATTAAGATAACGAGTTTTAGTTAAAATTGATAGTGTGCAATTATTTATTATCTATAGTATAAACAGATTTTGGACATTTAAGCTTAAGCATGAATCACAAAGGGTAATCTGAGAATAGCTGGGTGAATAGAAGCACCACTTATAGGGCCATTTGGGAGTACTGTTTGGCTATTTTTGAAGATTTTAGATCAGATTTAAATTAGAAACTGTTCCTTTAGGTATCACAGAGCTTGTGGAGTAACATATGTGACAGATTTACAAAAAGAGCAAACTAGATTAAAAAAGAGGGAGGACCCAGCCATACTGGGTATGCTGTGGTTCTGTATCAGTGTCTTTTGAGTTCTTCTGTTTGTACAAAGGGACTTCCAAAAGTTTGTGGAAAATGTGTATTACGGAAAAACTATGCATGGGTTGCAAAATTGTTTGCACCAAAATAAGCTCTATTTTAACTCCATCTTCTGCTAATGTATTGAAGTCCTCTCCTATAATGCAATAGATAGTAGGCTGTTATTGCCCTAAAACTGAAAGCAATTTCTAATTTTTCTGTTTCTTGCTACCCCCACACAAGAATTAATGACCTGGCTTTCAATTTGAAGGGCTGATATCATTAAAATTGTTGGATTAGTAGGCAAACAAAATTATCATATCCTCCAATGAATTTAGTGAGAAAGAAACTTAGACTGAAGATCAAAGCATAAGAACTGATAACATTAGTTTATAACAGGATTTTTCTGTAAAATGGAGATAAAAAACAATGACAGGAAAAAGTAACCATTGCTATAGAGAGAAACACAGATTTTCTTTGGACACTGGGTTGAGGCTAGATATTTGACATAAAGTAATGCATAACTATTTTATTTTCTTTATTTTGCTAGGAGAAGAAAAATGCAGTCTGCAAAGAAATAGCTATACATGTGACACTATTGAGGGAAAAGTATGTAGGAAAGGCAGGAGGAAGAAAGGTAGATTTGGGGTGAGAAAAAGAAAAGAGCCCTAATTTTCTGATTCTGAGCTTTAGGTGATGGTGAACTCTCTCATTTAAAATGACCTACAGGGTCCAGCAGTTAGCATAAAGGCTATGTTGCTCAACTCCCATGTAGTGGACTGCGTTTCAAGTCCCTGACCCGGTGGCTTAAACTCATGTTGGGCACGGGCACGTGTGCATGCGTGCCCAAGACCCCGAGAAGAGAATGGAGGAGAAGGGATTGCAGCGTGGCCATCCCCCCTGGGGGGGTGATTTCTCACTTTCTGTCTCTGTCTCTGTCTTTCTGGTGAGCGTGTGCACCCTATAGCAAAAGTCTCTCAAAAAAGAAAAAAAAACAGACCTACAGATCATTTTTTCATTTTATTTTTAATTTATTTATATTTGTTTTTTGTGTTTTTTTGTTTTCTTTGTTTTTTTAAAATTTTTTAATTTAATTTATTTCTTTTTGTATATACATTCAATCGCATTGTTTAGCTTACAATGTGAGCATTTCAATATGTGAACATTTCTCCCTAATCCCGAGAAGAAAAAGCATGTGTCAAAATCAAACATCGAGAGACTCCTGTTAAGCAAGAATCCAAATGTATGTTTTCACCTGAATGTTAAATTTTACTTTGAGTGTTCTATTTGTTTGTTTGTTTGTTTCCTTCTTTCTCTCTTTCTTTCTTTTCCTTTTTTACTTCTATGACATTTGATTAGGCATTATAGACACTTTATATTTATAAAGGAAGAAAGTCATGAGATATTGAGTATTAGGATATTGAGTATTAGGAATCTCATCTTTGGGTCTTGCTATCCTCATCCTCCCACCTCCACTCCTCTACTCCCTCACTCACTCCCCCACCTCCACTAGAAACGGTGACAGTACTCATTAACATCCTGGTACTTTAGAAATACAGATAGAAGGTGTGAGTGAATTGTTTATATGACCAAATTCTTCCTGGAAAAAAAAAAACACTTTAAAAAATCTTCCCTCTGAATTATTAATTGTATCTCATGACAATATGTAATAAGCACTGGTCAATAAGATATTTATCCCATTAATGACGGAACCAGAATGATGGCAAAACTGGTATAAAGAGCATCTGAAGAGCAGAGATATAAGCATGAATGAAATGATGAAATAAGTTTGCCAAATTGGATACAGGGCAATAAAACGGTAACCTTTGAGGCTGCATGCCTATAGATAATATTCGCATCTTTACTGGACAAAAATCAACTAGAGTTTACTAATTTATAAATTAACAGGTCTAGGTCCTAATTAATTGCAGTCAAACTAAAGTATATGTTAGAAAATTTGGTAAACCTTGAATGGGCCTATTTAAAAATACTGTAGTATGGCATTGATAAGATATTAAATTATTTTTACCCTAATTCCAAGTTTTAATTTTTTTTTCCTTTTCTTTTTCTTTCTTTCTTTTTTTTTTTTTGAGAGGTTTTCGCTATAGGGCGCATGCACTCGCCAGATAGACAGAGAGAGACATAGAGACAGAAAGCGAGAAATCACCCCCCAGGAGGGATGGTCATGCCACAATCCTTTCTCCTCCATCCTCCTCTCGGGATCTTGGGCACGCACGCACGTGCGCCTGGTGTGAGTTTTAAGCCATCGGGTCCAGGACACGAACCGCGGTCGACTACATGGGAGTCCAGCGACATAGCCATTACGCTAACTGCTGGTTCCCAGGAAAAGACTTCTTAAATAAGACCTTCAAAGCACACTTGATCATCCCCAAAATAGACAAGTGGGATTACATCAGACTAAGAAGTTTCTGCATGGCAAAAGACATAGTAATTAGTGTGAATCGACAACCCTCAGAATGGGAAAATATTTTTGTAAATTTTGCACCTACAAATCATTTAACCACTATCATTCTTTTCTTTTTTTTACAGGTTTCTGCCATAGGGCACATGTGCTGATAGTGGAGAGAAAGAGAGAGAGAGAGAAAGAGAGAGAGAGAGAGAGAGAGAGAGAGACAGTAAAAGGGAAAGTGAGAAATCATTCCCCAGGGGGGATGGTCTCACGGTGGCAATCCCTTCTCCACCCTTCTCCATTCTCCTTCTGGGATCTCGGGCAGGCACACACACATGCCTGGTGTGATTTTCAAGCTGCTGGGTCCAGGACTTGAACCACAATTGGCCATGTGGGAGTCCAGCCGCATAATGGCTTCATCATCTGCTGGCCCAGCCACTATCATTCTTAAAAGAAGTACTTTGTACATTTAACAACTACCAATTTATAATTTTGATAAAATGAAACATATTTCTTTTACTTGAAATGATATCCAATTTCTGAAATAATAATAAAAGCAAATAAGGCATATCTTACAAAGATCTATAATATTTCTGTACAATAGAAGAAACACACACACATGTACACATATGCATTCATGCATGGTTCTATGTAAGATGTAAAATTATAGTAACTTGAGGGGTCAGCAGGTGGCATGGTGGTTAAGGTGTGGGGCTCACACATGGCTGACCATGGTTCACGTCCTGGACTCGGAGACTGAAAAACGTGTGCGAGTGTGCATATATGTGAGCATATGTATGTGCATGTGTGTGTGTGTGTGTGTGTGTGTGTGTGTATGTGTGCCCAAAATTCTGAAAGAAGAATAGAGAGGGATTAAGGCATGGCCATCTCCCATAGGAGGTTATTTCTTACTTTCTCTGTTTCTCTCTGTTGAGTGCTTGAACCCTATAGCAAAAACCTAAAAAAAGAAGGAAAAAAAAGAAAAAAAAAGTGTGGTAACTTAAATTACTACTTTTGGTATTCTCTCAGGATGTAGTAATAGATGGTCAAACCTGGCACCTACGAAAAATGTTAAAAAAAAGATAAAAAGCTAAATACCAGCCTAGATATGCTTGTGATATGCTAAAAATGAATTTCAAGTACTGAGAGGAAACTATCAAAAAACTGCCAAGTTTGAGATTTAGAAATGTCATTCATGGATAGTGTTTCCAAACAAAAAGCTTTTATTCTTATGGCAGGTTTTCACGGCTTAACAGATAAGCTTGTGTTAGGTGTTTGCATGTTGCCTTTTAGAGAGGTCTTTTATAAAGCAGGAACGGCAGTATGTACAAGGAAAGACGGAGTTAATGGGTTAAAAAGTGTATAAATGTTACTCCAGTAAAATTACAGCTTGTTGTTCAGATGAATTCTCTCCACTTCTCATATAGCTTTAAATTATGGACAAATGCTTGCAATTGTGAACTCCCTACAATGTGGCTGCCTTTTCCCAGGCTTCATCAACCAGGGCTGTCCAATGGGATTACTGTAAGCCTTCACGGCAGTCTGCCAGCCACTGATGAGAAACTCATATCCCTGGATGTTAGATTGCTCTCTTTATTCCATCCTTGTGACGGCTGTGATTGCTGTCATGGTGTTAGGTTAGAAATTAGCATTTGTGGTCCAAATTTTGCCACCCAGAACATACTCACATAGAAAATGATTTTTAATTCAAAAAGTAGTAGTTTCCTCTGTAAAAAAACAATAATAATGAAGCAAAACACAGAGCTACTATGATGCAGATGTCTACAAAGCTCAGGTCAGGGAAATGTGTTCGGTCCTGGTTGGCAAAGCTAATGAAAGGGCTGTTTTACTGTTATCATTGAGCTCTGGCTAGAGTCGAATGGTTTTCAAATTGTAAAACGAAACTGACTCAGGAATCTGTGAGTGACTTTGAAAATGTTAAAATTAAAAAGAAAATCTTGTTTTTAGTATTAAATTTTTAAAAATTCAAATTAATCACAAGAGGCTATTTAGCAGTAGGCCCCAAACCCAATTCTTAGCATTACTTGCTTGAGTTTTTACACTTAGAAACTAACCCTGTATATACTTGCCATAGTTTCTTTTTAAAAATTTTAATTTATTTTATGCAATCTACAGTTTGTTAAATAAATTTACCCAACATGAATACACTTATACCAGCCCAGTTGAAGATATCATACACGTTATCATCAACCGACAATTCTTTCTGATAGATATGTCAAGTAAACTAAAAAAGTGGGAAGGTAAAGAAGTTGTAAAAATAAAATAACAGATATAATTAATTATATTTAGATTTTTTTCCCTAAATCATTATGCACAATTGACCAAAAAAGTTTTGGTATGGCAACCAAAGTTTTATATCATCAACGGTTCTATAAATGTCCTTGCTTTAATATAGTCTCTCTAACCTGTGTTTTCTTCCACCTCTCTACCTACTGAACTGGTATTAAATAACTATTAGCTCTTTAGTTTTATGTGAACCTACATTGCGGTTAGGACTTACATAAATTTAACTCCTAATCTTTATGCTAGACATAATTGCAACAAAAAAATGAAAGCTATTTAAATTTTGGTAAAAAAAAATGATATGGTTTTCTTATCTTCTGATTCTTCCTAGACTATCCACAGACATGCTAATTTTTCCTGTCATTAACAGTGAGCAAGCTAGAAGGAGTCTGACATGTGAGGTGCATAGATTCTGTTAGGAGCCTTGATTTTTATCCACCCAAGCTTATCCGTCATCTTTAATCATGCAAAAGGCAGAATTACTTAATCATTTCATTTTATTGAAAAGAAAAAGAAAGATTTACATTAAAATGATGACATGCAAGAAAAAAAATAAATTGAAAATGATTATGAGGAGAAGGTAATGTGGAGACTAAAGCTCCATTGGTTTTGTGATGCTCATTTAAAGCAATGATCTAGTAAAGCCAGACATAAAAGCAGTGACAATGCTCACTGTTGAGGTATAACCATCTCATCTTTGCATTCTAACTTGCATTTAGTCTGCATTCTTAGCAAATTATGTGGGGAAAGTCAAGACAAATAATTAAACATTAGACCTAATTATCTACCTCTTCCTCCACTTATCCCAGATTGAATTATACTTTAATGGCAATCTTATCTAAAGAACCATGACCCCAAAGTTTAAATTCAAGACCTTGAATATCTTTATATAAAATACTTTTTTCAATTCCAACAGTGCAAAATAAGCCAAACCAGTCAGACTAATAATTATCAAGTTTATCTGTGTACTTTAACGTAAGCTTACTTTTCCTCCAGAACACATGTTATTTTGTTTTTACATATATTATTAATGTTCCTTGCTTTGCAAATAATACATGCTTTATGTAAGCATGGTGTCTCATACGCTGCTCCTTATTACAGAATTGGATTAAGGTATTTAAAATTATTCATTTGGGACATTTTCACAGTTCCTCTTGCCCAATCTTTGTATTTCCATTTTTTAAGTTGAAATATAACAAGTATTCAAAAGATGAGGGAATTTTAAGGGTTGGTGAAGACATTAGCTAGTAATAATATCTTATGGCTTTTATGTCTTCTAAAATGAAGATTTTTGAGACAACATGTCTTTCCAAAAATTTATTTTAATCTCAAAATAAATATTTTCTACTAAGGGTCAGTTGGCCTATTTTTCTGAAAACAATCTATACCTGAATGGAATTGTATTTAAAAAAAATAATTTGATTAAATAAGGGCAATTATTTATGATGGAAATTAAGAAAAAAAAGTTTTGATCTTTCTAAGGCGAACTGGCAATTATTGGCAATTATATTTATTCTTTCAACTTTATATTCATTGTTGTATAACACCTACTATGTGCAAAAAACTGTTTTAGATATTGTGGACAAAATTTCTGATCTGTAAGATACTTCATCACATTATTTTCTCATAAGACAAATAATCTAAGGATACAGAAATAGAAAGCTATATAAATACTCAGTGATATTAATTTATTATTTATTCATATTCTGACTTTATGTGGCATTCATAATGCTTACTTCAAATTTCAATGGCATAATTTGAGATGTTCTAAGGGCATTACTTTTTCTCATATAAACAGATACCATCAACAAAATAGTTTAGTGTGATTTAATATAAAAACAAAAATATATAATTGAAAGGAAATAATTTTTATGTTTAAGTTTCAAAGATTACATACAAACTATAGTAATGGTAATTTCAAAAATCACATAATCTATATGATTAGATTTTAGATATACATGATTTATGCTATCATCCCTAAGGATTAAAAAACATATATTAAAAATAAACCATTTTTTGCTCATCTAAAATATCTTCCCATTGTGTGCTCCGTAATTACTGCTTTATACCACTATTCCTTTGGGAAGATAAAAAAAAAATCTGCTTTTATTTAATCTAATTGGAGACTTTGCTGCCAAAAAATTCAAAAACACCCATTTATATTTTTTACTTGGCCTTATCATTTCAAGGTCATAGGTAGTTATTTTTATATATAATGAAGAATAAAGAGAAATAGCCACAATATAAAAGTTAATATAAAATGAAACACTATAGTCAATATAAATCCAAATGAGCTAATAGTCTTTCAAAATTAGTTAAGCAAACAAATGTTTCTCATACACACTAATAACTTAGTCATATTTAAAAAGATTCATGTATAATATTTTATTGAAAATATACATTTGATTTTAGTTTATATGAATATATGGTTGCAGTGAATTTTGAACTTATAAAAATATAAACAATGAAAATGCTTGATCATTACAGTTTAAATATTATATGTAAATCAAAATTAGTTCTATGATCAGTTTTTTAAAAGAATATTATAATTTTTATCATATCAAAGAAAGTTCAACTTTCCTTTTCCAATGACCTAGTTTTAAAATATTTTAGGACAATCTGTCACAGATTAAGTCAAATAATATTTATTTATGCTTGATAATAATATGAAATGTAGGTAAAAATATAAATTCTAACATACTTTATAATATTGTCAGGTTTTGAAGACAAAAACATGCAAGCCTAAGTTATTTTGACTTTTATCATGCTTTTTGAGACATTGTGTATTTAAGCTTTCAAATGAATCTTTTTTAAATGTAGTTTTCCTGAAGGCTCACATATTTAAATTACTTAAAATTATCTGTTATTTTTCCATCAAAACAAAAACTTGGAATAATAGTGAGAAGCAGAAAAATAAGAATTGTAGAATCAAATATTAAGGGATTGATAACAAATAGGGCAACTTTAACTTTATAGCAATAGGTGGCACTGTTACCTAAATACTCTGATTTGAATTGAAGAACTAGAAATGGGTTGTCTTCGTATATAATTTTATGTATGTTAACAAATGAGAACACTGACAAAAATTTTTAAAATAATGATATTGTGCTATCATTAT
Organism: Tupaia belangeri chinensis; assembly: GCF_000334495.1. Taxonomy (NCBI): domain Eukaryota; kingdom Metazoa; phylum Chordata; class Mammalia; order Scandentia; family Tupaiidae; genus Tupaia; species Tupaia belangeri. Next base: position 1,396,102 of record NW_006160189.1, on the reverse strand, counting down.
TATTTATTTAGTACTATGTGTATTTAAACACCCAGCAGTATGTCAAATAGTAGAAATGCAGATTAAAATTTGTGGCAGTAAATATAATGAAAGGGATACACATTTAATATAAGTTAGGAATATGTTGACCTTTTTGTGGTGTGTGTGTGTGTGTGTGTGTGTGTGTGCGTGTGCGTACAGAGGTGTCCATTTTCATGTAGACAAGGTCTCACTCTCTTGTGATCTTCCTACCTCAGCCTCCAGAGGAACTGGGATTATCTCCCAGATGCATGATACCACATCTAGTACTTAGGTTGGGCCAGGAATCAAACCCAGGCCTCACAAGTGGCTTCAGTCTGTCAAGCAGCAATGACCAAAATGTGCTGCTGTGGCTAGGCTGACTTATTAATATAAAAATAAATAATAATCGCAATATTTTTTCTGCAAAATTTTACCACATAAATTCCTAATCCTATTGATTTTAGTATTGGAAATGCTAAGGTGTTCTAATAACCAAACAATAATGTGGAGTGCTTAAGTTGACTAATAAAATTCACTTTCCACTGTTACTTCTAGAATTGTTTTGTGTAATGGTACAAATAAGAAGGCCAGGATGTGATCTATAAGCATGTTAAATTTAGTGACTCTTGACAATACTCGACCCACTAATTAGGCTGATACTACAGAAATGGAACTATTTCACCACTGCCAACATGGTTGTTGGTAGCACCTGAAAAGGAAAAAAAAACAAAAACAAAAACAACAACAACAAAAAAAACAACAACAAAGGAATAAGCTGGGGTACTATATGTTCACAGTGTTTACATGAAAAAGAGGATAAGCAATGAGGAAGAAGCATAACCTTACAACCCTTCTACAAAATACACCTTCTTATATCTAGAAAATGCTGTCCCAATGGCAAGCAGATTTAAATAAGCCAATCCCTTCTTCCAGGCCAAGATAGCCTGCTACCACGACAAGGCTTGCAAAGTTGATCACAGGCTCAATTTCAGTTCCCATGTCTGTCAACTTGCAGTATAGCCTAATGCAAGCTGCAACCTGTACCAAAACTTGCAAATAGGGTAATGTTACATCAGCAAGTGACTGATGTTGCCTTCTCCCAGAATACTGAAAAGGAATGGCTGAGTATATGAGTTGATGGTCTTCATGTCTATATTAACTTATGCTTAGACAATTCCTAAATTTCTAACATAGAACCTTAGTAACTATATATTAGTTGATCAAAATTAGACATTAGCTATTACACTGCCAGCTTATGTTCCAATCAGAGAGGGGAATAAATGGTCAGGTCTAGGTCTATTAACTCATTGCAATACAGAGTATGATGGATGGCCCAAACATCATTTGGACTTAGTTCCTTACCTATTGCAAATGCTGCCTGAGGGAGGTTTCAGGTGCCATCCACCTGAAGAAATTGCTTATGCTGAACAGATGCTTCTGGCCCAAGGTTGCATCTCTTTTCTAAGGGTACATGTCCATTGAATAATCCACAACTTGACACAATCCATATTTTTTTCCTGAGAGAGATATTTTTGCTATAGAGTGTGTTCACTCACCAGACAGACAGAGAGAGACAGAGAGACAGAAAGTCCTTTTTGTGGTGTGTGTGTGTGTGTGTGTGTGTGTGTGCGTGTGCGTACAGAGGTGTCCATTTTCATGTAGACAAGGTCTCACTCTCTTGTGATCTTCCTACCTCAGCCTCCAGAGGAACTGGGATTATCTCCCAGATGCATGATACCACATCTAGTACTTAGGTTGGGCCAGGAATCAAACCCAGGCCTCACAAGTGGCTTCAGTCTGTCAAGCAGCAATGACCAAAATGTGCTGCTGTGGCTAGGCTGACTTATTAATATAAAAATAAATGATAATCGCAATATTTTTTCTGCAAAATTTTACCACATAAATTCCTAATCCTATTGATTTTAGTATTGGAAATGCTAAGGTGTTCTAATAACCAAACAATAATGTGGAGTGCTTAAGTTGACTAATAAAATTCACTTTCCACTGTTACTTCTAGAATTGTTTTGTGTAATGGTACAAATAAGAAGGCCAGGATGTGATCTATAAGCATGTTAAATTTAGTGACTCTTGACAATACTCGACCCACTAATTAGGCTGATACTACAGAAATGGAACTATTTCACCACTGCCAACATGGTTGTTGGTAGCACCTGAAAAGGAAAAAAAAACAAAAACAAAAACAACAACAACAAAAAAAACAACAACAAAGGAATAAGCTGGGGTACTATATGTTCACAGTGTTTACATGAAAAAGAGGATAAGCAATGAGGAAGAAGCATAACCTTACAACCCTTCTACAAAATACACCTTCTTATATCTAGAAAATGCTGTCCCAATGGCAAGCAGATTTAAATAAGCCAATCCCTTCTTCCAGGCCAAGATAGCCTGCTACCACGACAAGGCTTGCAAAGTTGATCACAGGCTCAATTTCAGTTCCCATGTCTGTCAACTTGCAGTATAGCCTAATGCAAGCTGCAACCTGTACCAAAACTTGCAAATAGGGTAATGTTACATCAGCAAGTGACTGATGTTGCCTTCTCCCAGAATACTGAAAAGGAATGGCTGAGTATATGAGTTGATGGTCTTCATGTCTATATTAACTTATGCTTAGACAATTCCTAAATTTCTAACATAGAACCTTAGTAACTATATATTAGTTGATCAAAATTAGACATTAGCTATTACACTGCCAGCTTATGTTCCAATCAGAGAGGGGAATAAATGGTCAGGTCTAGGTCTATTAACTCATTGCAATACAGAGTATGATGGATGGCCCAAACATCATTTGGACTTAGTTCCTTACCTATTGCAAATGCTGCCTGAGGGAGGTTTCAGGTGCCATCCACCTGAAGAAATTGCTTATGCTGAACAGATGCTTCTGGCCCAAGGTTGCATCTCTTTTCTAAGGGTACATGTCCATTGAATAATCCACAACTTGACACAATCCATATTTTTTTCCTGAGAGAGATATTTTTGCTATAGAGTGTGTTCACTCACCAGACAGACAGAGAGAGACAGAGAGACAGAAAGCAAACAATCACCTCCCAGGGGGATGGCCATACTGTAAGCCCGTCTCCATTTTCCTCTCAGGATCTTGGGCATGCGTGCACGCGTGCCCAGGGTGAGTTTGAAGCTGTCGGTCTGGGACTCAAACCATGGTCGACTATATGGGACTCCAGCAAAATAACCATTACATCACAACCCAATTTTTATTCCTGCTTCAGAACTTCTCATCAAGTTGGTTGAGTCTTCCATTGAGACTGTATCATAGCTCAGCTTGTCCCAGGACTGCTTTTCTTTTTTATTTCTTTCTCTTTCTTTCCTTTCTTTCTTTTTTTCTTTTTCTTTTTCTCTTTATCTTTTCCTTTTCCTTTTCCTGTTTCTTCTTTCTTTCTTTTTCTTTCTTTCTTCCTCCTTTCTTCTTTTTCTTTCTTCTTTCTTCCTTTATTCCTTTCTTCTTTTTCTTTCTTTCTTCCTTTCTTTTTCTTTCTTCTTTTCCTTTCTTTTTTTTTTTTTTTTAGAGAGATTTTTGCTATAGAGCATGTGTGCTTGCAGCATGGAGAGACAGAAAGTGAGAAATTACCCCTGGAGGGATGGTCATGCTGCAGTCCCTTCCTCCATTCTTCTCTCAGGATCTTGGATATACACGTGTACATGCCCTGCATGCCCGGCATGAGTTTTAAGATGCCAGGTCTGGGACTCGAACTGTGGTTGAGTACACATAAATCCAACGAAGGCCATGGGACCAGTTACCCCATCTGCTGGTTCCACAGGCTGTTTCTTTATTTGCCTTTTCCCAAAGTTGATCCCAAGGTCATGTTCTGATAAACCTCTAGGACACTAATCTCCAACACCACACCTGGGAAATTCATTCTGTACACTGCATTAAGTAGCATGCAAATTGAACTAGAGGTCGATGGTTAAAGTGCTGGATTCCCACAGGGTCGCCTTTGTAGTTCCAGTCTCTCACTAGGTGCATGTGTGTGCCTGCTCAAATCCCAAGAAGAGAATGGAGAAGAAGGGATTGTAGTGTAGCCATCTACCGCAGGGAGGGACGTCTCACTTTCTTTCTCCCAGTGAGCACATTATGTGCCCTACAGCAAAAACCTAAAAAAAAGTAAATGATTGGCTAAAAAAAAAAAAAGAATTACCAATTCAAAGCTTTGATTTGCAACCAACATTGCTTAAGACAGAAATAAATGAATATTCAATACATGTACAAACTGAATGCTACAGTTATTTTTTAAGAATTATTTTTCAAAAAGATACACCAAAAAGTATTACTATAAACTATTTGAAAGATTTCCATAAAAATCGAATATTTTTTTAAGACTCCAAAGAAATACGTTTGTTTATATTGGGTTGTCAGGGAAGCCATGAGGTAATTTTGCATAGAAAAACAGAAAAATGCCATGACTTTTCTGATGACCTAAGATAATCATAAAGCAGTAAGAACAAGACAGATGGGTTACTACTGCCTCTACCATCATCTGTGACATCCTTCTCCCTGTAGCCAGATGGAGATGGAGTCTGACAATTAGTTTCAGTACAGGGTCCAGACAGTTACTATTAACTGACTAAAGTGGGCATCAGAACATATTTGCTGTCCAAATCTAGACCAATCACCTCATTTTATAGTGGACAGAACTGAGATTAGCATTGAAATGTGAGATCTTTTGCTAAAAAAGGAATACACAACAGACTCTGATTTTAATATCGTTCAACCTAGTTTCCTTCTATTCCATTCGGAGCAAGTAGTTGTGTTACTGTGCTATTAAATCACTGTATTATCAAAATTTGTTTTTCATGAAAGTGAGCATTCATTTACAGATTGATTTTTATTATCCTATGCTTCTAGGTGTTTATCATTTGGGCCAAATTGTTTGGTATCAGAATCACCGTCTTCCATATTAGGCTAATAAATTATGTGAAAACTACCACAAATTTTAAGTGAAATCAATGAATATATTTATTCTGGTAGCATTCTTTTAAGTTCTTATAATAGTAAGACAATGATCAAAAGCCAGTAGGCAATTTTAATTTCCTTCATTTGTTGGCATAATGTGTTATTAAAATGTCTAATGATTTGTTAAGAATAAAACTTTGATAAAAGACAAGTCATAAATCACACTTTTCTGGCTGAGAACTTCTTAATTTTTTTTCACATACAACCTATGTGGTTTTCTGGACAGGAGAACTATACTGGTGAAGGCCTCTAATTTACCTTGTTGCATTTTTACAAAACATGTCCTATGGTAATGCCAATTATTATTATGGTTGTACTCAGTCCATGAAATTCATTTCATGGAGGCATGACATTTTCTAAAACAAATCACCACAAGTGGAAATTTTAATAATCTATAAACTAGAACAATGAGATGCAATAATATATATATATTTTTAAGAGATACAGGCTGTGTGTACTCTCCAGAGAGACAGAGAGACAGAAAGAGAGAAATCACCCCCTGAGGGGGATGGCCACACCACAGTCTCTTCTCCTCTGTTCTCCTCTCAGGGTTTTGGACATGCATGCACATACATCCAGTGTGTGTTTTAAGCCACTGAGTCAGGGACTCAAACTGCAGTCGACTACATGGGAGTCCAGCAAGGTAACCATTATGCCATCTTCTGGTCCTAAAATATTTTTTAAAAAGGAAATCCAGATGTATAATAGCGGGGAGGGCAACTATAGATACTAAAGATAGTAAATATTGGGGAGAAAAGAAGAGAAACAGGGGTAAAATACACTTAATTGACACATAAATGTTATTTACTGATGATAATGTATATGGTAATGTCTTTGTCTTGACTGATACATAGTGTATTCATGCTCAGAAAAACCATGTTATACACTGTAAAGATATAGAGTGATTAAATATAAATAATACAAAGACAGATAGATATATATATAAAAGAAATCCAGATGTACAAAAAGAGTAGGGCAACAACTATATCAATACCTCAAGAGACACACTTTGCAAATAATAATAGTCTTTGTTCACAGCCAAGTTTGCACAACCCAGTTGTGCTGGGGAGTTAGTGCCCAGTGTGCCAACTCTTCACTCTTGAGGAATTACAAGCTCCATGAGAAAAGGATGCTGTCTGGGTTTACCACTGGGCCTGCAACATCTAACACAGTGCCAGTCTACAACAATTGGTGTGCATGTTTAGGCCTTGGATCCCACATGGCTGGCTTCCTGATTTCAGTCCCTGAACATGGCGGCTTGAAGATCATGTAGACCCATGTGTGTGCAAGCTTAGGAATCCTAGTAGGAAAGTGGAGGAGAGGGGATTGTGGTGTGGCCATGCCCCTGAGGGGTAGTTTCTGGTTCTCTGTCTCTCTCTCTCTCTTTCCAGTGACTGTATGCGTCCTATGATAGGCTAAGAAATATTTTCTTCCTTTGCAAGAAGGTAACCTGGACCATCAGCATCTTCGTGAACCCAAGGAGGTGGAACAAGGCCACAGTCCCTGCAGCTAACTAGCAACAGCTGAAGGGACACTGTACTTCTTGCCCCCCTGATTCCCTAAAGAAGGGATTCTACTCTGTTGAAGAACTCAATTTGGCCACTTAGCTGACAGGACCAGTAGTGCCCATATAGGAAGCTTACCAGAAGGAGAAAACCAAATTCATAACTGAGAAGAAGGTCAAGGTCATCTCTAGTCTTCACATAGCCCATGCCAATGCCCAACTCATTGGCATTCGGGTAAAAAAGGCTAAAGAAGCTGCAGAACAGGATGCTGAAAAAAAATTCCAAATATATGTTGGAAACTTAATAAATATTATAATAATATTATTATTATAATAAATATTTGTAAAAGAGAGTTTCTCATAACTAATGTTTTTAAATGCCAGGCACAAGGACCAGCAGTTAGGGTAATGACCATGTCGCTGTACTCCCATGTAGTCGACTGCGGTTGGTGGCTTTAACTCAGGCCAGGCGTATGTGCATGCATGCCCAAGATCCCAAGAGGAGAATGGAGGAGAAGGCATTGTGGTGTGGCCATCCTCCCGGGGGGGGTGGGGGGGGGTGATTTCTAGCTTTTTGTCTCTCTGTTTCTCTCTGACTCTCTGGTGAGTGCATGCACCCTGTAGCAAAAACCTCTCTAAAATAAAAAATGCAAGACACCATTCTAAGTGCTTTATGGTTATCTTTATAGGCTTATACACTTCCTCATCATTTTTCTCCATGTTTGGAAGACAAATTAGTTGAGTCACAGACAAAATGAAGTGGCTTACTAATGAACCTAAAACCTGTGAGAGATGAGATTCAAATCTAGATGGTGTAATTCTAAGATGGGGCATCGTGACATTGCACTATAACTGTCTCTTTGTAATTTTGGATAAATATGAGTGATTAGTACTTAAAATTATTTACTCACATAGGACAATTTTACGTTTTATCTTAGAAAGTACTGATGTCACCTAAAACAAATCTACAGAGATGATAAGTTTACTAAATTGCATTGACTTGCTAAGATATTACCAACATCTAAAGTTGTACCAGGCATGTGATTGGTCAAGTATATCTGGAATCAAAAGCAGGTAACTTTTGGGATATATTCTTTAACTCTCCAACTTAGAAAATGAAAAATGAAAATTTTCAAAATGAGATTATAGTTAAAATGTATGACAGGTTTGTTGAATTTAGTATTTTGAAGACTGCATCTTCAAGATTCTGTGATAAGATTCCAGAACTGTATCGAACTCCTGCAACAACATGCATAATGCTGCCTCCATATGCCTATGGTACTTCTGTGGGGGTGTGGATTCAAAGATTCATACAAGTCTCAAAGAGGCCCAGCCTGGTGATGCAGTTAGTAGCAAAGTGAACTGTAGTGCTGGCAGCCTATGGTCAACTGCTGGCTTGAATCTCGGGGTCAGCTTGACAAACACACCACCGGTTGCATGCCCACATGCCCGAGAATCTGAGTGCAGGGGAAGGAGAGTGCAGAGTGAGGAGATCCTAGGGAGTGTGCTTCTATCTCTTTCTCACTCATGTTCATGCACTATCGTGAATAAAATAAATAACCTTTCAAAAATAGTCTCGAAGACAACGAACGGGTCTGGGGAGAAATGTGCACATATCAAAATGGTCTCATTGTAAGTCAAACAATATGATTGAAAGTATATACAAAAAAATAATAATGTGGAAAAAAAATAGTCTCGAAGAAACCAAATTGATAACCTAAGATTTTGACAGTGACTTCCTCAGAGGTTATTTAAACCTTTAGTCACAAAAATATGTGTGTGTGTGTCTATGTGTGTGTGTGTGTGTGTGTGTGTGTGTGTGTGTAGACAGCACACTAGGTCTCTATACAAATGCATGTGAATATACAAAACACCCATAAATATTACTAGCAAATGTTATTTTCCACATCTTTAGCGAGAGACAACAATGTAGTGTGCTCTCAGTAAGCTATTTAACCTTCCCTTCATCCAAAATACTCTAATCACAAGGGAAAACAGGCTTATCTCAAAAGGTTGTGTCAGTGCATGTAATTCCACAAAAAAAGTTCTCGTTTAATTTAAAGACTCACTTTTAAAGGCAGTTGAAAAATTATAATCACCTGTTGACTTCCACGAAGCTCTCCTGGAACAAAGGCTAAGAGGCATTTTGTGTGTGTGGGGTGGTTGATACTTACTGTATACATACGTAATGACAACCTTTGAAAAATTTGGTTCTAAATGTCAAGAGCCAAAAAGAACTCTATCATGTGTGTTATTAATATGTTTCACTATCTAAAAGAATATTCTATCATGTACCAGGAATGTCACATTACCATAATTTTCTTATATCAAATGCATGCATTTAGCAAGTACATTATGATACTGTGGGCCCTGAAAGGGGAAAATCCGTTTTGTGCTGAGCTTCATGATGCTGAACTGTCCAATCTACTGTAAAACTAGATCGATATTTTAGAAGTAATTTTTGTATTCTTTGTTTAGCATTTCAATACATTTAAATAAACTGGCCTCGTGTTCAGAGTACAAAGTCAAATAGCGTCTAGCAATCATCTTGTTAGTGTGATCAATGTAGATACAATGGGGAGTGGACAAAGCTGTAACTCTTTATTTTTGCCACTTGTTAAATGGTGTATTTTGGCAAAATGATCAAATCATTATTAGATCTTCAATGAACTTTTGTTCTTTAGTAGAATACTCCTTGCATGATGTTTTTATATGCTTATCAATCACTTATGATTTTTTATGAAGAAAATTTTATTTTGTTCAAAATTTAAATACAGTTATAAAAAGAATATCTGTAAGTCAAAAAAGTAACATGAGAAAATATGTGCTGGTTTATTATAATCTTTTAACTTTAATGTTAATGTTTATAAGTCCGTTAAAGAGTAAATTTATATGATAGGTAAACTACATAAAATTACCAAAATTTCATTATTTAGAGTCTTCAAGATTTCACTGGGTTCAACTTCACATTTCAGGGCTAATAATTCCAGTGCTAGCTCATGATATATTTGTAAATTATAACTTGCTTTGGAAATCTATAATATTTATTTCATTTACATATTATATAACGATGCTTACAATGGTAGGTCCTCTGCCTCACATATGAAACCATACAATGTCTATTCAAATTTGGTCATTTATTGTGTTCATTCGACGCCCCAAATCCCACAGCTAGTTGCATGCTTACTACCTTAACTTTGCAAAATCATAGACGCTATAGTAAAAGATCTATCTTCTTAGTAGCAATCTCTGTTCTTCCAGGGATTAGGAACACGTCAGAGTGTCTATCGCAAACTGTTTGTTCAGAGGTCTGTAAGGCACATGGCTTTATGATTATCAAGTAACGCATACTGAGTATTGCTCTGCATCAGCTGTGACACAGCGCATTTCTCTACGCTTCCTCTCTGCCTTGGAGTTTCCGACTTGTCACGTTGGAGTTTCGAATAGCACTCTGTGCTGTCACTCAAAATACATACCTTTAGACTCTGCATCTCTTGTAAACTACAGACCTGCGTTTCTAAATTTCACATATATGTAACTGAAGGTCTATCTTTAAGAGAGAATTCATATTTTCCTTTAAAATGGCTCTCCACATCCAGCTCCCAAAGAATACTATTCTCTTTCCAACTCAAAAGTCACAGAATCATCTTTGACTCTTGCTTTTTGTTTTCCTTCCTTTTAAATAAATTATTGTCTATTATTCCTTGGAAATAGTTTACCCTTCTCTTGATTCTGGAAGTTATCATTGCACCCTAGGGCCTACTGATGGAGCTTCCCAATTTGTCTCCCTGCTAGTTTTACGCTCTTGAAACGATCTTTATACCATTGCTATATAGATTAACAGTCATACCAATATCGCTTTCTAAAATGCCCCATAGCTCCTCCTGTCTACTAGATGAAAGTAAGACGATGTGACTTATTATTTAAAGTCCTCAAAAATTTGAATCCTGAATTCCTTCCAGCCTTATCCCAACCTCTTTCTTAAACAAATAATTGTCTTTAGTACACATAGCACCCACACAGTAGTCCTTCTGCTAATCTATCTTATTAATACCATTTCTCATATTGCACATACTAGAATATTCTTTGCCTGCCTTCCAGCTATGCTTACCCATAAAGCCAAAACTATCACTCTCTAATTCACTAAGAAAATTACTTTGTATAGCCTTTTGATCATCTTGCTATTCTCGTCTTCATTTACAAATGATAAAGATTATGAACTTCTTGAGGACAGATTATGACCAAACATTTTTCACCTTTTCATTGCATCAGTGCTTTACATAATTCCAAATGCTTAATGTGTGCTGCACAAACACTTTTCAACTTTATAGAGTATAAAATATTAAACAGCAATTGTCAAATTTTGTTTCTGGAAGAAATCTGAAAGTATATGGTAAGTTGAGAGAGAGTAAGAGGTGCCTGAGTGGATCAGAGGAGATATCTGAAAAAAGGCTGCATGTAATAATTCAAAAAAACAAGAGCAAGAAGTAGAGAGTAGAGAACAGGCTTTGCATTCATTGTCAATAGAGAAGTAATGGGCGTCCCAGGAAAGAGAGGAAGGTGGTTTGCAATTCTAGACATTAAAAAGAACTTAGTAGAGAGTTCTAACGGAAGTTTGTGACTCCCGTATTTCCAATTCTTTGAAGATCATTCCTTCATTCTTACTAGTATGCCTTTTTATTCTTTCTGCATTTATAAATGCTATTAAGTCTGATATAGTGCTTAATGTTTTCCAAAATTAAAAGAGATCAACTAGAAGCTGTGATGCAGAGAGAGTCAAAACCATGTAGAAAATGGTACTGGGGGACCAGCCGATGGTCTAACATGATGTCACTGGACTCCCACGTAGTCAATCATGGTTCACGTCCTGGATTTACACGAACCATGTTGCATTCATGACCAAAGTCCTGAGAGAAGATTGGAGGAAAATGGATTGTGGCATGGCCATCTCCCCAGGGGGTGATTTCTCACTTTCTGTCCCTCTGTCTCTTGTCTCTGTCTCCCCAGCGAGTACATGTACTCTATAGTAAAAAAATCTCTCTCTCTCTCAAAAAAAAGAATATGGTACTGGGAAATAGGCCTAATCACTGAGTCTACATCAATTGGCAGCCAAATGTACACAACTTTTTGGACAAATCTGGCAGGATTAGAAGACGTACCCCCTACAGGAGGTAAATCCTGGGTAAGGCATCAGAGCAGGTGGTCTGAGCCAAAGTTTAATGCTAGTATTAATGACAATAAAAATGGCCGAAATGATGAAAATAACAGGGTGGTCATGGTGGCAATGAGTTGGTGATGGTTTTGTCTCTGAAGTATGTTAATTTGTGGAGCATTAATTATGGAATTTAAGACAAATGTCATATTTTAGAGACTGGGCTACTAGTAAAGAGTAGGGCCTGCTGTACTGTAGACACTCTTGACTCATGGCCTTCATGGGAATAATAGATTCTGCTGCCTACAATCATCTGGGGAATATGTGTGACATTTATAAATTGAAATGTTACTATGGTGTAGTTTCTGCTCGTGCTAGTTAGTGCTGCCTTTGCACTAAACTGTGACATACTCCAAGGGCATTGTTTTGTTTGGGTTAGTGGCCAGGAGTTTTGCAGTGACACATCCCTGGCTGGAATCACCATATATATAGCTATTGTCTGACAGTAATTTCAAATATCAATTTTTCCTCTCATTTGAGAAAAATCAAATTGCATATAAAAACTTTGTATTTTTAGGTTCTGGGAAAATAGTTTGAATGCTTATCATGAATTCAAATTGTTGAAAATTAAAATTCATGAAATTATTTATTATTATAAAGATTTCAAAAAGAACATATCAACATTGGCTTTATTTATTTTTTTTGGAGAGGTTTTTGTCCTAGGGCACATGTGCTCACCAGAAAGACAGAGACAGAGAGACAGAAAGCTAGAAATCACTCCCCGGGGGGATGACCACACTGCAATTTCTTCTCCTCTATTCTCTCGGGATCCTGAGCATGCACACATACGCACCTGGCGTGAGTTTAAGTCACCGGGTCTGGGACTCGAACTGTGGTTCGACTACATGGGAGTCCAGCGACATAGCCTTTATGCTAACTGTTGGTCCCTCAACATTTTCTCACATAAGACAAGAATGTTAAATAAAACACAAACAAAATGCAAACAAAATTGTGGTACCTTGTCAAAAACTCAATGACCAGCCAGCCACAGTGACACAAAGGTAACTCGATTCTCCACAAGGCTGAGGCCACAAGAGAAGGTCTCAAGTTCTTGTCCCAATGTCTCCCTTGCACACTGGGTAAGTGTAAATGTGCTTAATCCTGGCTGACTGGGACTGGGGGCATGATTTCAGCATGAAAACCCTGTTGGGGTTCTTGTCTCATATGTTCCTCTCTCTTTTTCTTTCTCTCTCTCTATCCTCTTCTCTTGCAAAAGAAAAGAAAGAAGGAAGGAGGAAGGAAGGAAGGGAGGGAGGAAAGAAGGGAAAAGAAAAAAAGGAAAGAAAGAAAAAAATGGAAAGAAAGAGCAATTACCAATGATTTATTAAGAATTTTAAGAATTTTCTCCTATTGACAATTTAGTGATCATAGCTGATTAGATGTATAGATTCTATTTGAATATGTCAAATAGAAACTCCTGGAGTGGAGAAAAACTTACAATGCTTACTAGGAACTGTGATTTATAATTGAAGATAATATATTGGCAATTCAGAGATCATGTTGATGTTTAGCTATGTGTGTATGTGTGTGTGTGTGTGTGTGTGTGTGTAAATAGATACGTGGAAATAGACACACACACAATTTGCATTTTTTCCTTCTTTTTCCTGTTTTTGAAATTATGAGATCTTCCACACAATCTCTTAAAGTACCTAAATGTTATTAAAAAATTATTCTCAAAGGTGTAATAAACTAGACAATGCTGTCACAAAGACCATCTATTGTTGTAGAATCAAAAGCCACTTGTGACTTAAATACCAAAACACTCTGTAGGTGAATTTGAGAGTTTACATACAAAATTGCCAGGCAAGTAGGGAAAAAAAAATAATGTGGAAAATAATACCAAAGTTTTCTGTTACTATTTACTTAGCAATGCAGGTATCTCTTCCTTACAACTACAAGTTCATCTCTATCTATAAGAACTCCTCAAGTGGCAATGCTTTTTTTTCCACTTTGTGTCCTAGAAAACTAGCATGAGGTCTGGTTCAAATGAGATAGTCATTGCCTGGCTAATGAGTAAATGAGTGAATGCTACTGCATATGTAAATGGAAGGAAAACCCAACCCTTCTGTAGGTTGCTCCATCACTGTGTTCATGAGTGTAAATGATGCAATCAGTGATGCCCTGTTGTCTGACATGGGATGACAAATTTGTGCTTACTTCCACTGACTCCGGCTCTTATATCATTTTTAATCATTCTCGTTCATTTTGAACACCAGAGGGTCGGTATTTAGGTTTCTTTTTTATACCCACCCTTTAAACCTAACATTAGGGGTATTGTAAAATCCTCTGTTCAATAATGCAATCATCTTGCATATATCTTTATGAAAGAAAATGGTGGGTCAGAGAAGCGAAGTGGATTTCCACATCTATAAAACCACTAAGTGGCAGAGCCAGCATTTGCTCTCCTTTGTTTTATGGTACATCAAAACTCACATTCATCATGAAGTGCTATTGTGCTGGTGAGTCCCTGACTCTCCTTCTTGAACTCTCAGGTCTTGCCTTCTCCCTCTTGTGCTCTGTTCCCCAGGAATGTGATGTCTTTTTTGCATTACCATTCACGTTTGTTGCAGCATATTCACAATTGCTAAATATGGAACTAACCCAAGTGTCTAAAAACTGATGACTGGGCTGAAAAATTGTGGCATATATATATATATATATACACCATGGAATATTACACAGCTAAAGAAGCAATGAGGTCCTATCATTTGATTCAAAATGTATGAAGAAGACTTCCTGTTGAGTCAAGTGAGCCAGACTTTGAAAGATATTTGCTGTATATCCCCACTGTATTTAGACTTAGTGCCTATTGCAGAGGTTGAGAGGTCTGAAGATGTGATGCTGGAAAGGATGGGTGTGGCGGCTAGAAACTGTAAGGGAAAAAAGTGGTTGGTAAAGAATTGGTTGTGGAGGCTGAGTGTGAGATACAAGAGGAGGAAACATTTGACAGATAAATTTAAAGCAAGAAGAAAAGAAAACAGTTTTGTGGGGGGGGGGGGGAAAGAAAGAGCAAGTCAAAGTTTGTCCTGGAAGGCTCCACAGTGAGCAGTTAGGTAAAATGTGTCAAAAGCACTGAGTGAGACAACATAATATCCAGTTTCTAAAGTCAACAGTATTTGGATATAGTTAAGGAACTAAGAGAAAGGCTTAAAAAAAATCTTCTAACATCTGATTTGGATTCTCTTTTCAAGCAGGGCACAGAAATGCGTAATAGATTAAACACTTCATTTATTATTAATATTGTTTATTTATTAGTAATATTATCAATATTACTTATTAATGATAAATAAAAACTGAATATGCTCACCGGAGAAAGACAGCAATAGAGAGGAGAAAGTCCTCTTCAACAGGGCATGGTCACAGTGCTGTCTCTTACTCATTTCTTCATCCTGTTGGGATTTGGGGAAGACAAGCACATGTGCCTCCTGTGTTTTTTGACCTTTGAGTCCAGGACTCAGACTGTAGTCAGCCATATGGGATCCAGCCACCTTAACTATGGTGCCATCTGGCTGGCACTTTTTTAAAAAAAATTAGCTAGAGGGCACGTGTGCTCACCAGAGAGAGACAAAATGAAAGTGATCAAGTACATCCAGTGGGGAATGGTCACACCACACTTCCTTCTCCTCCATTTCTTTCTCCTTTCAGGACTTTGGACATGTATGAAAATGTGTCTGGAATTTTTTTGTCTTTGATTTTTGAGCTACCAGGTCCAGGAATTGAATCATGTGTCAACCATGTGGGATATAGCCACCTTAACTATTATGCCACTGGCCGGTCTGAGAATATCTATTTTTTTTTTATGAATTGAAAAATGCACATACTTATAATTATTATTTTTAAACATTTTAAGATAATAAAGTATTTCTTGTAAGTAGGAATTCTTGCCTTATTTTGCTAAATGGCAGTGAGGTTGTTGAAAGATTTCTGTGCAATGGTACAATGTTTGAATTAAATATAGATTGGGAGTTCTGAGCCAGCTGAGTTGAATGTGCTGAAAACAGGAGTGAACCAATCACAACAAACTGGAGTGATGGTCATTGAATTGTCTGGCACTTGTTTATTTTCCAGACAAACAATTTGACTTTTTCTCAGCCTGAATTGAAATAAATGGCTTTAGTGTGGTCAAGAATTTAAATTTTGAGCAAGTCAATTTTGGGGTTTCATTAAAGTTACAAACTTTCTTTATTTCTTTATTACTACTGGTCTTCCCTCTGAGATTTTGTTGCACAATGAAGAATGTTGGATTCTCAGTCTGTTTTTAGTATTGTCATATTCAAGACTTAAATGTTACGGGACCAGCAGTTAGCGTAATGGGTATGTCGCTGGACTTCCGTGTTGTCAACGGTGGTTCGCATCCCGGACCCGGTGGCTTAAACTCACGCTGGGCGCATGTGCGTGCGTGCCCAAGATCCCGAGAGGAGAATGGAGGAGAAGGGATTGCAGCGTGGCCATCCCCCCTGGGGGGCGGGGTGATTTCTCACTTTCTATCTCTCTGTCTGTCTGGCGAGCGCATGCACCCTATAGCAAAAACCTCAAAAAAAAAAAAAAAAGACTTAAATGTTATCAGTCAATACAAGCACTTCCTGTCTTTTAAGATGTCTACTAATTCTTGGGAACCAACAGTTAGCGTAATGGCTATGTCGCTGGACTCCCACGTAGTCGACCGCGGTTCGCGTCCCGGACCTGGTGGCTTAAAACTCACACCGGGCACATGTGCGTGCGTGCCCAAGATCCCGAGAGGAGAATGGAGGAGAAAGGATTGCGGCATGACTATCCCCCCTGGGGGGTGATTTCTCACTTTCTGTCTCTATGTCTCTCTCTGTCTGTCTGCGAGCGCACGTGTCCTATAGCAAAAAAAAAAAAAAAAAACTCTCCAAAAAAATAAATAAATAAAGATGTCTACTAATTCTTTATGGTTTACCTGGATTACGTGTTTAGAGACTTAGTTTCATATACCTCAAAGACACAATTAATTTTGTCACATACATAGCTATAAATTTTTGGTAGGATAATCCAGTCCAGTTTGTCTCAATACTTTTTAAATTTAAAGCACTTTTTTCCTTATAAATTAATATCTCATAGAGTCGTAGTTTTAGCTAGAATTTTATAGGATTTAAATGCATAAATATAGAAAGTCATGGTTTCTTTATAACTTATTTTACAATAGAAAGTTAAGAAGTATGCCCCCCTAAATATGAGATAAAGCATGAACTGAGTAAGGAAAGTACAAATAAAGTTCCTTGCAAATTCAAAAGAGATGTACCAGTTGCATCAATTTTTGAGACTAATAAAGTTTTTTCACTTCGAAAGGTCTTTAATACAATCTTGAGCTAGCCTGAAAATATTTTAAAGGGAGAGGAGAATCAGGTATTTGAATGATACAAAGCCCTTCTTGCCCATAGTAAGAGTTTCATAGTTGTTACTAATTATTGGAATCACAATGATATTCTGGCGTTAGACTGCAAAATGGCATGGGACGTCTTGATTAAGCATTCTCAGAAGAAGCCGAAGTTAGAGTAGAGATTATAAAAAACCTGAGTGTAGAAAATAGACCTTGGTCTTTCTAAATATCTCGTTCCTCCAAATATAGGTATTCCCTCAGTACTAAGAAAATGAGGATCTCTTCATGTCCTTGACAATTGCTGTCTTCTGTCACCAATTCTTAAGACACGAGAGTAGGGAAAATCTAGTCACATCAAAACTACTGGATCCCCTATAAACGCCACAGTTAAATCCCAAGTTTTGAGTACTAATCTCATCTGTCATGACTTTCTGCCTTAGCTACTCTTATGGTACATACCTGATAACCAAATTTTACTTTTACCTTACCTGAAACCACTGTATCTCCAAAATCAAATCCCGTACATCCCACTGTCTGCCCTCTTAGCTTCTACTTTCTCCACTGGCTTTTAGCTCCTTTTGGAGAGCTCTAATGCATTCATTGTTACAATAGCTAAGATGCATGGAATGCTTTGCATGTTCAGTACTAGGCTTTCTGGATAGCATTAGCTCGTGGTTTTCCCCTCACTCTAAACAACTCCCAATTCTGTGTCAAATATTTGTCTTATCCACTCTGTGCCAACGTGTTCAGCACTGTTGGGGAAAGAAAATGACACCAGAGTACAAGTTGTTGTCAAATAATCCTAGAGAAATTCAACTCTTGCCCTCATTTATTAATTTTTCTTTTCTCCATAGCAACTGTTCCAAATATCTTCCTTTTTTCAAACTAACTTTTCTGTCTTTAATTCTAAAGAAAAATATTGAATTCCCATCAGTTTTTTTTTGATAAAATGGAAGTAATCCAACACTCTCATGTATTTGGTTCCTTGCATTTCACTATCTCACTAAATTATGTGGCAGGCTTCTCCACATATTCTCCACAGTATACTGATAATTGTCTTTTGAGATCTATTTTCATCAAATCAAACACCTTGCAGTTGTCAGCTTCTTACCTTTCCTTCAATGTCATATTTCCAAATAGTTTTATACAGTCACTATCTCTGATTTTTTCTTCTATAATTTCGATCTTTTACCTTGAACACTGCCACCTTTTCCAAGATTGCCTCTAAATTTATTGTATCTAAATTCAAGATGTGACAATGACTTTCTTTTTTATAAAAAAATTGTTTTAGCTTATATTATTTAACTTTATTTATTTATTTATTTTTACATTTTTGATCAGAGAAGGACAGAATGAGAGTGCGAGAGAAAGTGAGAAAGCAAGCTGTCAGATACAGGACTCGAACCATGGTGGAGTCCAGTGCTCTTACCCAGCATACCACCTGCATTACTTTCTTACCACTAAATTATATTTTTATAATATACAATTAAAGTAATACATGTGACATGTAATGAAATTTTCTGACACTGATTTTTTTTTTTTCTTTTTTTGGAGAGGATTTTGCTGTAGGGTGTGTGCACTGGCCAGAGAGACAGACAGACAGAAAGCAAGAAATCACCCCCAAGGGGGGATGGCCAAGCCACAATCCCTTCTCCTCCATTCTCCTCTCGGGATCTTGGGCACACATGCACAAGTGCCCGGCATGAGTTTAAACCACCGGGTCCAGGACTTGAACCGTGGTCAACTACATGGGAGTCCAGCGACATAGACATTACGCCAATTGCTGGTCCCCTGACACTAATATTTTGAAAGCTGGTTTCCAAGAAAGAATACTATCTCCTACAAAAATTCACGAGAAGTAGTTACCATTCAGCACTTGAGTCGAGCAAACCTGACCAGCCTTAAGTGTTAGAGCCCGCCTTATAGATCATGCCAGGGAAGGAGCTGGTGCTTTCCTAAGCAAAAAAATACTGCTATGGAAAATTATGCTAATAGCCTCCATCATTGAGTTGCAACAACAAGGTTTGAATCTTAGCCCCTTAATTATACCAAGAAAAAGTTGGTGGTACCCCAGACTGTAATAAATTATCTGTCAGTATTGACCAAGAATGAAGTTTCTTGTAGATTTTATTTTATTTATTTATTTTTTGAAATCCCTCAGTGACCAGGTGAGGAATTAGGATTTTCCTAACACTGAACCTGAAACGTCACATTGTCCAACATCAAGGTGCCTCCTCTGGAGGCTGCTCATCCGTAATGGAGCAATGTGTACTGTACCAGAATGAACCACAGTGTTTGCCATTGAATGCTGCTCTAGTAGAAGTAAGTATATTTTCCTTTATTTGCTTTATTCTCAGGTTGTTGTAGACATTTTTCTTTTAAAATTTAAGGTATATAAAATTTATAAAATAAAACCATAAATTTATTTTTTCTGCCTACTCCATAATCCCACTCAGTACTCCAGGAATAACCACAATTATCTTACTGACATATATATATCCAAACTTTACTTTGCCTTTACCTGAAACCACAGTATCTCCATATATATTCAGACTTCTTTTATGAAGTAGAATATATAATAAATATATAGGGGCAGAGAAGTACAGATTGAAAGATAAATTCATACATTTTAATAATAGTTTTGCTTTAGTGTACATGAGTTCTCTAGAGAGAGAGAGAAGAAAGAGAAAGAAAGTGAGAACCCACCACCCTCCCCAGCTGGCCTCACTAGGGGTTATGACCATGCTGCAACTCTTTCTCCTACATTCTCCTCTCATGATTTTGGGCACAACCACATATACATATATATATGTATATTTAATTTCAAGAAAAACAGTTTTAACTTTAAAAAAAAATGAAAACTTGTTAAGAGAAATATGCTTAAGACTTAAAGCCAGGAAAAAGGTGAGGATTCTGTTCAAATAATAGGTACATGAACCAATCAACAGCTCAAGAGAAGACAAAAATCCTTAAATTTGGAAGACGAAAATCTTTAAATCTGGAAAACAAAGCATAGTAGAAAATTACTAATGTTTTTAGTCAGAAGTCATAAAATTCTGTTTCACCAGTTCAGTCACATGTAATTACTCTCTCTTCTGTTGTGGTCTGACCTCTCCATTTAAATTCTGGAAGATAACACTCAACTCCTGACTTTTACCTGCCATTAAGTTGGCTAGTTTCTTCTTCTTCTTCTTTTTTTTAGTACTCTTATTTCTGTGTGTCTGACTTTAGTTTTCCTGGTATAATACTCCCTTCAGTACTTCTTGGAGATCTGGTCTGGCGTTGCTAAATTCTTTCAGGTTTTGTCTATTCAAGAATGTTTTTGTCTTTTCTTCATATGAAGGATAATTTTGCTGAGTACAGTATTCTTTGTTGAAATTCTTTTTCACTTAACACCACTTTGAGTATATTTTCCCATTCTTTCCTTGGTTGCATTGTTTCCATTGAGAGGTCTGCTGTTAGCCTGGTGGGATATCCTTTGTAAGTAACTTGACGCTTAATCTCTTGTCAATTTTGTCTTGTCTTTGTCCGTAATTTTGGTCAATCTGGCTATAATGTATCTTGGAGATGATCTTCTTTGGTTGATTCTCCTTGGAATTCTTTGTATTTCTTGGGTATGGATATTTGAATGCCTCTCAAAGTTTGGAAAGTTTTTTTCCGGGACTTGATGGAATAGATTATCAATGCCTTTATTAGTCCCTTCAGCTTCTGAGATACTGATTATCCAAGTGTTTGAACATTTAATGGTGTATTTCTTGTATATTATTCTCATTTTTTTGGGCTATTTTCTCAGTCCTCATGGTGATCTTTTCTAGACCAGAGATTCTGTACTCTACATCTGAGATTTGATCTTCCACAGAATTGAATATGCTTTTAATACTTTCAAGGGAGATTTTGACTTCTTGTATTACAGCCTTCATCTCTAACAGTTCCACTTGATTATTTTTTATGGTGTGTATTTCCTCTTTCAGATTGTGTAAGATCTTCCTCACTTCTGGAACTTGTTGGCTCTTTTCTCCTGCATTTTCTGCAGATCATTGTCTCTCTTCTCTTGCATTTCTGTTAGCTTTAGACAAACCACAATTTGATGAAATATTCCCGTATTGATGAATTCTGTAAATTCTAGTTTTTCCTAACTATAAATAACACTGCAATAGACAGCTTCATAAATCCTTCTTTAAGAACATGTGTAATGCTTTTTCTAAGGGGCATATATAAGAATTTAAGCAACATGAAGGCAGATATCTTTCATATTTTATTAACAGCTTTATCTTAGGTGCCTAGAAATAATAACTGCTTAGTATCCTAAAACGCAGCTGTTTAACGAAGGACAACCTGCAAGACGATTTAACCATTTGCTATTTTGATACATGTGGACTAATTGCCTTCTAAATGGCTCTATCAAAATACTTTGTATCAACCACCAATATTATCTGTTTCCTCAGACTCATGTTAATGCTGAGTATTATAAACATATGTATGTGTTTTATTTTTTGCTAATCTAATGAGTAAAAACAAAACATACGTATTGTAAAACGATTATTTAAATAACTATCTTACTCATTAATGAAATTGTTTACAAGATTTAAAAATATTTTTGACTATTCCATTTTTTTCAATAAAATTTCTATTATACTATCTTTAGAAGTTATAAAGGTTCATTACAAATTCTGAAAAGTAATTATTTTCTAATATGTCAGACAATTACTTGTCATAATTTTTTTACATGTTAGTGAACACATGTGTGTGCACATGAAAGAGAAAGAGAGAGAGAACTCTTGACTTCATCTTACTCGATTGCAATCCTCTTTCTCCAGTCCTCCAACTCAGGATCTTGGGGGGTCCAAGGGTCCAAACCCACAGTAGATCACGTGGCTTCCAGCACTGCAATTCAGTACACTATGAACTGTGCCACCTAGGCTGGGCCTACTATTCATGAAGTTTAATGCTACCATTTAGTGTATGAAAACTTAAAATATGATCAAAAAGATTTATCAATATTATGTTTTTATGTTTTATGGTTTCTGTATTTTATATGGAACTTAATAAAGTCTTCTGCACGTTAGATCATGAACATTCTAGGAATGTCAATATTCTTAACTTCATCTTTTAAATTAATTTGATTTTTGTCAGATACCAATATATTATTAAGTGTATGTAGTTTTTTAAAATATGACAATGGATAATTTTATTCTTCTTTTTCAAAGGTTATTTCTTGTTACTACTTAGCTCTTTAGCATAGCAGTTCATCATTGTTTTATAGAAAAGCAAAATTTTGTTGAATTTCTCTAAGGGCACACTTTAAAAGTCATCTCTGTTCTCCGAATAATTTTTGTTTTATCTGGGGTCATATAGTTTGCATTTGTTCAGCACTCTTCTTTCATGATGTATATTTTCCTCAATTACCTAGAGATATCTATGTGTCATTCTTATTTTGGATGTTGTATAATCACTATACGTCTTTACAGTACACACCATGGCTTTTCCCAGTAGGAATACAGTGCTTATTGGTCCTGCAGCTTATTTTCCAAAATGGCACCATTGAAATGTAGGGTCGAGTATGAGTCTTATGTATTTGGCTGAATGTGCATTACTGTCTGTTTTTATCTTAGAGTGTAGGTGCATGAAACAGGCAGGTAGACCCTGCAGAGCAATTGAGGACATTGCTCTTGTTGGGAGTCACATCTTTCTTTCT